>NC_133328.1:498414141-498748471 GCF_042186555.1 Aquarana catesbeiana | reverse complement strand
CACCCAATGTGTGCATTACGTAATTCACCCTATCACTCTATACACTTTCACCCAAGTATCAATTCTTCCTACCATTTATATCACCAGCTCCCCCTGGCAAGCTTACATACCCAATTACCTTATTATTATTTTTATTTTTACTATCCCCGTCATTTCAGCTCCCCCGGGTCGCCGTGGGAGATTACCTTGGGTGGAGGAGCCCTGCGCTCGGGTCTGTTGGGACATGGGTAAGCAGACTTGTCGTCCCCCCCCCCCCCAATTTATTACATTGTTTAACTCTGATGCTGTAATATTATTATTAATTTTCAATTTTCTGTGTAAACTCACTGTATTTTTCTGTATTGTTAGGTTTAGACTGTTTAGTCAGAACTTGCTATCTTCAGATTCCCTCCTGACGAAGCGGTTTCATCCGCGAAACTAGTCGAGGAATATTTCTGAGATTAATTATCTTACTGCAAACTCATGACCTATTGTCTTTGTTATTTTATTTATTTTTTATTGTGCTTCAACGTATTACCTATGATTTGTCCTTTGCATCAATAAAATCGATTACATTTTTATATTATTGATATATTCTCTATATTGTTCTGTGTACTGTACCGTAATAGTCCAATACGCCCCCCATTTTCTTGGTCGCCTGACTGGGGATCAGGCTCCCAATTTTGTCTAATTATTCATTCCTGGATGATGGTACATGTAACCTTGCTTACCTCATTATTTTACTATAGAGGCCACACTATTAATTGTATACATTGGGTGGATAACACACCCGGCACCTATGTTGAGTGGGAGCGATTGGTGAGCCATTGGAGTGGACATGGCTAATGGTTTGCCCTCCACTTCCCGGGCCCCAATCACCCACCCTTCATTTTTAATTTACCCCTATCGGCCTCTTTCAACATATTCTATTACCTGCGTTATATCATTATCGCCTTTACAATTATCCCTGATGCTACCCTCCATGACAGACGCCCATTAGGTCGGCTAGACACTAATTATTGGCTACCCGCCCTAGTTTCCACATGATTTACCCAATCTTGTGGTTGTTGTCCCTGGCCCTCCGTTACTTATACACATACTTTATTATGTTGTTGGTTAAAATGGGTCTATGCCATGTCGGTGACCAGCATCAGTGTTTTAGGGTATTATCAATCCTAATTTACCTTCCTTATGTTATATTATGTCCTTTTTAATTATTTTTATTAATTCAATACGCCTTACTACTGTTGTATTATTAATTGCTTTCAAGTGCTTTTTTACTGGGATCTTCTGCTTCCCCTTTATGTTCCATAGCCATAAGCCGGTGCTTGGCCCTCCCCCTATGCTTCTCTGCGGCGACTCGGTGAGATCCCTGGCGGAGGGGTCGGTCTCTGACACAGGGCCGCCCCCCCTCTTGCACTTGTCCTGGCTGGGACTTTGTCCCTTTCTGCCTCAGGGTAAGTGCGCATGTGCGTGGGCGCGATTCCCTCGCGCGCGCGCTGTGTGGGACCTCTGACCTTGTGACGCCATGCGCCGGTGCCGTCCGGCGTGTGGTCAGCGTCACTGGGTTGGGAGCTATATATACCAGGCTCTACCTGTCTGTTGACGGTCGGCTCTTGGTTCGGGGGATCGTGCATCATGGCCACAACCTTGTAAGTTAGAGGGGGAATTTTATTCTATCTTCTACTCTAGTCCTGTACCCCTGGCATCAGCAGTGGTTATATCCTAACCTTGCCTTCCCCCCTAGATACTCCAGGCATGGGCGAATACGTTCCAATATGCCTCCGCCTGTTACCCGTTTTGCAAACTACCTCTTTCTGGCCCGGCATGATACCTACTCCGTCTAGAGTACATTCTTTGGCACCCTCATATGTTTACATCAACATCAGGTAATTTGCCCCTATTATTTCACACCCCACCATCTGCTCCCCGTCCCTTCACCGCTACTATCCCTGGTTTCCCTCCTTTCCTTTCTTTCCTTCCTCCCTTTTTTCCTTCTTTTTCCCTCCCCCCCCCTTTTTTTCCTCCCTCCCCCCCCCCCCTTATCCCCCCCCCTCCCTTTTCCCTCTCTTTCCCTCCCCCCTCCCCCTTTTCCCCTTCCCCCCCCTTGTTTACCCTTTCCCCAGGTCTTTTTTCCCACGCCTCACTTCCACTCTTGGTTTTAATTTCATCTCTCTTCTGCCTTATTCACCCCCCTTCACCTTATCCAACACTATCCCACCTGCCTACCAGTTTCTTTACATACCCAATTACCTTATTATTATTTTTATTTTTACTATCCCCGTCATTCAGCTCCCCGGGTCGCCGTGGGAGATTACCTTGGTGGAGGAGCCCTGCGCTCGGGGTCTGTTGGGACATGGGTAAGCAGACTTGTCCCTCCCCCCCCCCCCCCAATTTATTACATTGTTTAACTCTGATGCTGTAATATTATTATTAATTTTCAATTTTTCTGTGTAAACTCACTGTATTTTTTCTGTATTGTTAGGTTTAGACTGTTTAGTCAGAACTTGCTATCTTCAGATTCCCTCCTGACGAAGCGGTTTCATCCGCGAAACTAGTCGAGGAATATTTCTGAGATTAATTGTCTTACTGCAAACTCATGACCCTATTGTCTTTGTTATTTTATTTATTTTTTATTGTGCTTCAACGTATTACCTATGATTTGTCCTTTGCATCAATAAAACCGATTACATTTTTATATTATTGATATATTCTCTATATTGTTCTGTGTACTGTACCGTAATAGTCCAATACGCCCCCCATTTTCTTGGTCGCTTGACTGGGGATCAGGCTCCCAATTTTGTCTAATTATTCATTCCTGGATGATGGTACATGTAACCTTGCTTACCTCATTATTTTACTATAGAGGCCACACTATTAAATATACAACTATGTTGGCGTCCCTTGTTAATTTGACATTGTATTTTTGAAATGTACCTGCCTACTCACAAATAAACTGTCCTTTTTGAAGTAAAACACATAGCAAAGTTTTTGTCAAAAACAAAATTTAAAATTTAATAGGGAGCACAAGGTCGGAACGAAATAAAGAGGAAGGCAACGCTGGAGAAACAGTTGGAATTGGTGAAGCCTTTGTACCCCAGGGCAGACATCAATTATTTTACTGTCAAAATTGGTAACCTGAGGAGTCCATTTAATAGGGAGCACAATACGGTCAAGGACTCCGAGAGATCGGGAGCAGCAGATAACATATATGTCCCGAGGCTGTGGTCTTACAACAGCCTGCGCCTTTTGCCAGACCCAGACACTTCCTTCCACGCTTCCTTCCAGGCTGCTGTGGTGGGTTGGGTGGCTGTGGTGTTGGTGGTGTTGCTGGAGGTGGTGGAGGAGTATGCTCCAACTCACATAGGTGGGTTTGAGTTGTTAGTTTGCCCCTCGTCCCCTTGTTTAGGGCCTATAAAGAATTAGTTCTTCATAGATTGTGCGTTGGCCCTCCTCCATGTTTTCTAGTCTGCTTGCAATGACAAGTCCAAATGCCTCGTGTACACCAGGGATCGTGTTAAGTGCCGCAGTAGCCTGTTTGAGGGAAACAGCCATGAACTCCTCAAGATTCCTTGCCTTCCTGGTCCTTTTGGTTGGAGGGCGGAGGGAGGAACCTTGGATTCCGTCAGGCTGCTTGCCATGGCCTCCTCCTGGCTGAGACTTTCCTGTGTATGAAAATGGTACATGGTTTTTGGTAATCAATCACACACAATTTTGAGCTCATGACTGTTGCAAATTGAATGTTAACAAATAGAAAAGACTATCATTCTGACCCCAGCATTTTTCATTCTTGTCCCAATCATTTTTGGCTACTACTGTCTATTGATATGTAAACCACTTTGTTAAATCAGAAATTAGTGATCAATAACATCCAGTTAACATCATTAAATTTTTGACAAGAAATATGTTCAACAATGCTATACCTGGGTCAAGCTGGGCTCCTCCACACCTTCTTCCTGGGTGGAAGGCCCAGGTTGGACTTCAGGAGCCTCAGCTGATGTGGAAGGAAGTGTTGATAGTGATGGCCTGGGTTCCGTCTGGTCGGACAAAAAACGCAGTCTGTCGTAGTACCACAGCCTGGGGACATATACGTCATCTGCTGCTGCTCCGGATCTCTGGAACCCTGGACCTTCTTGTGCTCCCTATTATATGTGCTCCTCAGGCTACCAATTTTGGCCTTCAAATAGTTGATGACTGCCGTGGGATACACAGGCTTCACCAATTCCAGCACTTTATCCAGGGCTGCCTTCCTCTTTTGCTTGTTTGAATAGTCCCTGCATTGGACTTGCCAGAGACATGGCAGCTCCCTGTATTTATCAATGAAGTTGGGCAGGAAGTCAGGGTCTGTGAATTTATCCACCATTTTATCTGCAAGACACAACACAAGACAAACCCTAATGTCAGGCTAAACTCTCCTAATCGTGTCCCAATATAGGCCTTAAACTCTAAGCAGTATAGTCCACCAACTACTGATGCCCCAAGTTACAATTGTACCTTCGTTTGAACGATCGACGCTTCGACCCTCCATCCTTCACTTACAGATCGTACGTATGTTGCACGCGTCTTATGCTTTATATACACTGTGCATGCGTCAAACTCCACCCCTGTCCTTCTTTCTAGTGTATTCCCCGCCTCTTCTCTTTTGGGGCAGAGGGAGAGCACATGGTGGAGACACAGCAGGTGCCTGCAGAGAGCAGCAACAACAAGGAAAGCCCAGAGCAAGGCAGTTCCACATCCAGGAGGAGATATAAGGCCTCAAACATGTCCTTTGAAGAGATGGTGGAGCTGGTGGACATCTTAAAAAGGACTGACTATGATCGGAATCATGGACCGTACAGAAACCCAAATGTGAGAAAGGCCAAGATCATGACTAAAGTTGTGAGAAGTCTGCACAGGACTTTTGGGGTAGGACGATCCAAGGAGCAATTGAGGAAACGTTGGTCAGATCTGAAACTGAGGGAGCAGGATCAGTATAGAAGGATCAAGAAAGTGCTGCAAAAAAGTAAGTATTTGTTGTGTGTTTCTATTATTATTAGTACTTTGTGCTGGTACATGTGCTTTTCTTTACTGATATACAGTTGAAAATGCCAAGTTTGAGGTTCGTGGGCACAGTAATCGTTCGTATCGACCACTAATACCACGTTTTTGGCACACATAAATACATAGAATGTGATGTTAAAGGATAAAACTTAGGGGGGCGTGGCTTAGCGATGGCCGAGTAAAGACGCTTGCTGAAAGAGCTCCCGGCCCGATCCGCACTCCGCCGGCCTAGCAAACCACATCTACCGCAGGTGAACACGGCATGACCACCCCTAGACACTACAGAACACTATCTCAGAGACAGGCAGGAGATATCCCAGGCGCCATTGTAATCCGCGCCTCGTGTCCCTCGCACAGAGAGGACTCCCGCTGGGTTACAGACACTCTCCACAGCAGACAATATGGAAGCGGATCCACACATGGGGACCCCGATCGCATTCCAGTCAGAAATGGCAACTCCTACACACAGTCAGCCACGGATAGAGGATGACCTCCGAGCCATGCTGCAGGCCCTACCTACCAGGGCAGATATCGAGGCCCTGATACAGCGCGTGGAGGAAGCTCATAGCAGGGACATACAGGAGATCAGGTCAGAAATACACTCGATCAATAACCGAGTGTCAACCGGGGAAACGCTGACCTCTACACTGGAGTCCCGGGTTTCATCCTTAGAGAAAGCCCACGAATCTCACAATATGGAGATACAGGAGATGCAGCTTCATCTTGAAGAAATGGAGGACCGTAGCCGACGCAACAACCTGCGGCTACGGGGAATCCAGAAGCAACGGGACCAGAAGATCTGGCGGAGACAGTAACAGCCATTTTCCACAGACTCTTAGATACCCACCACCCTCTCTTGAAATTGACAGAGTCCACAGAACTCTAGGTCCAAAACCCACAGACCCAGCGAGGCCTCGAGACGTCCTCTGCCGTCTACACAGGTACGCTCAAAAGGAAACTATCTTGCGCAACGCTTGGGATAGCGGAGACATAGAATTCGACGGCGCTCAAATACAAATCCTCCCGGATATATCCAGAGCCACGCTCCAACGCCGAGCTATGTTGAAACCTCTGCTGGAGACCGCTAGACAACACGGCTGTACTTACCGATGGGGATACCCCCTCGCGGTGATATTCCTCATTCACGCTGCGATCACCAGCAGTTCTCCCTGCCTGTTTCACCTTCCTGGGGTCTGACCCGTTCCAGTGCCTAACTGGCGGCTGAAAATACCAAGACCGACGGGCCGTCCAGGACCACCTACGCTCAGACCCAACCAGCCAGCCAGATCCCAGAGAAACCGGGGACGAGCTAGAGCCTCAAACAGCGGCAGTTCACGTGAGTCTTGAATTTGTGACTTATTAGTTAAAAATACGTGGGTTGTGAGTTCGGACATTGCGGCACAGTTCTTCGTTTAATCCCTGGGGGTGTCTCCCTGCTCATTAGCCCCCCGCGGCCCCTGGATACCGCCACATTTTTGTTCGCCACCAAGACCCAGACTCAAATTCACGTTCCTGGAATGGGGAGAAGAGATGAGTTTAGGGGTGGAGTTTCCCCCTGCTGGTTCAAAACAGATAATGCAGACCACCGCATTGGGAGGGGACAAAGGCCTCTTATTCCCTTGTCAGGTCACCCCGAGTTATAAGGGGACCACGGGACTGATGCAACCTCAAGGCCACGCCATGAACAGGGTCTGCCTACACAGAACCACAAGGCCAGTCAGTGGAACACATGGGAGAATTCTCAGACCCTCCCACACAGAGAACATTTATGAAAAGTGTACAGGAACCCCACTGTCAGAACATATTACATTCACCCAGCCCGCCGGAGTATTATCCTCACCCCACCAAGAACCACGAGTCAAGGAGGAAACCCTCAATGACTACATACTCACTGAGACCAGACCAACCCACAACGCACAACGGAGGGACATTTACAGTGAAGTGAACTTCACCTGCCTTGAGGCTAGCTTAGCTCCACAGGGATGGTTAATATACCAATCTGAAGTCCGGTAAGGAAGTTTCTCCACCTAACGCCACAGTGAACTCTGGGCCGTAACTCTCCGGCCGATCTACCTGACTTAGGGGAAATGATTATCTACAACGATTGAGAATCTGGCAGTTGGGGGAACTCTCTCGTGGATGAGTTAAGGTTTTACTGTCTGGTATGTTGGTGGTTTGTTGGGGTGGACCCGGGGGGCGGGGGGGGGGATGCCCCATCGGGGAGATGTTCCAATTTCCGTTTTGACTGCATGTCCGACCTGTTTTTCAACCATACACATGTAGATGTCTGTGTTAAGATTTGTTACAACTGCTATATAAGAATGCTGCTAATTGAGGTTTCCACATTTGTACACCTCCTGTCCATTATACAATCTGCCAATATATCACCTGCCTGACCTTAAACATTAAACAGGACTGGGGGGGGTGCGGGCGGTGTCCGGGTGTCTCCCAGGCCTTTCGCTGACTACACTCCCACTTAGGTCTGCGCTCAATACGCAGGTTCTCCTGTAGAGCGTATAAGCAAGATATTGCTGCTTTATTAGAAACTTGAAATATTGTTCGAGGGACCTCTACCCTCACTTCTACTCTCTTTCTGACTCCTTTTACTTTTCTTTTATCCTCTTCTTAACCCTCTGATCTTACCCCCCCCCTTTCTTCTCCCTCAATCTCCTACTCCCCAGGATCATGGACGAACTCCATATTGTAACCTTAAACGCCAAAGGACTTAACGTCCCTGAAAAAAGGCGAATGCTACAAAACGACATGAAACGCATGAAGGCAGACATAGTTCTGCTGCAAGAGACCCATTTCCGGGAAAATGCTTTTCCCATCCTGAAAAACAGACTCTACCCAACGGTATACCACTCAACCTACTCAGAAGCCAAATCTAGAGGTGTCTCCATTCAAATATCAGCTAAAATCCCATGGTCCCTGACTGCTATACAGACAGACCCGGAGGGAAGATAACTCTTCATCAAGGGCAAGATAGGTGAAGTGAAGGTGACTATAGCCAATCTATACGCTCCCAATTGCCACCAAGACGTTTTTCTCAGGAAGCATTTGAAAATACTTCAAAGATTTTCTGAGGGCCAACTTATCGTGGGCGGCGATCTAAATGTCCCCCTTCTCCCCACAGAGGACACCTCGACAGACACATCCTCCACACACAAAGGAACACGCAGGGCTATTTACTCAGCACTACACTCGGCACAATTAATAGACGCCTGGCGCCTACTACATCCCAGAGAACGGGACTACACATTTTATTCCCGTCCTCACCAAACGTACTCACGTTTAGATTATTTTTTGATACCCCACAGACAACTACAAGCAGTCAGAAGCACCACTATAGGCTCTATTACATGGTCAGACCATGCCCCAGTTATGATGAGGTATGCCTTGACAGACTTCTACAAGGGACAAAGAAGCCCTTGGAGACTAAATGAGAGCCTATTACAGGACCCAGAAACACTAGCAGCTGTCACCAGAGAGATAACACACTACTTCCAAACCAATGACACCACGGGCAGCGACAAGGGTCTTGTATGGGAGGCCCATAAAGCTGTGATACGGGGCATCCTTATACAACACGGCTCAAGACTTAAAAAACAGAGGACTGAACAGATGACCCTGCTGATAAATAAGCTACAGTCACTAGAAATCGCGCATAAACAATCCCAGACTAGACAATTGGAAACTGAATTGGACACAGTCCGCGCACAGATCACGGACTTACTTCATCATAAAGCTAAAGCTGCGATACAAATTACCAGGAAAAAAATATACGAATCTGGCAATAAATGTGGCAGAATGCTGGCTCAATCTCTTCAGACCCAAAGGGCAGCATCATATATACCTTATATTTCCTCACACACGGGCCATAAAAAGACCCTTCCCCAACAAATTACAAATTAATTTAAATCATTCTACGAAAAATTATATAACATTCCCCACGACAGGCCCCCAAATGGAACGTATGAGAGACTACCTGACTGAATCCCAGATGCCCACACTGTCCACGGAAACGCGTGACCTCTTAGAAGACCCTACCTGAATTACAGGCGGCAATCAGTAACACCAAAATCGGGGAAAGCTCCAGGACCAGATGGCATGACAGTCCAATATTATAAAACTCTGCTGCCATCCCTGGGAGCCCACATGGTGGAGCTGTTTAATAGCCTTGCGGTGAGGGGCGGCTTTCACAGCTCTTCCCTGCAGGCTCAGATCTCGGTCATCCCAAAAGAAGGGAAAGACCCGACCCAATGCGGAAGTTATCGACCAATCTCTCTACTCAATACGGACATCAAACTATTCACCAAAATAATAGCCTCCAGACTACAACTACACCTCACTAGCTTAATACATCTAGACCAAGTAGGTTTTGTGCCCACTAGAGAGGCGAGAGACAATACCATTAAAGTACTGAACTTTATTCATACATCCAACCACACAAACACGCCGAGTGTCTTTGTCAGCACAGATGCTGAAAAAGCTTTCGACCGCGTAAACTGGACCTTTATGTTCGAAACGCTTAGACACGCAGGAGTTGGCAGTAAGATGTTAAGTTGGATAATGGCAGTCTACACAACACCGACCGCTAGAGTCAGGGCAAACGGGACGCTCTCAGACCCGTTCCCAATCACCAACGGGACAAGACAGGGGTGCCCCCTCTCCCCACTCCTCTTTGCCCTATCCCTTGAACCTTTCCTATGCCATGTAAGACTGAACCCCAACATCATGGGAGTGGAGATAAATCACAACCAATATAAGGTGTCCGCATACGCGGACGACCTTATGTTCTCACTTACAAATCCAATAATATCACTCCCGAATTTGCTTAAAGAATTCGAACTATACAGTAATCTGTCTAACCTGAAGATAAACTTCGCCAAATCGGAAGCTATGGGTGTTGGAATACCACACGCACAGCTTCTACATCTCCAGTCCAGCATCCATTTGAAATGGAACAACACGGCGCTAAAATACTTAGGTACACAAATCCCCCACAATTTATCTCGGCTCTATGACCTAAACTTTCCACCACTATTTAAAACGATCAGGGAACTCTTAAACAAATGGGACACAGGCCTGCACTCTTGGGTGGGACGATGTAACATACTGAAAATGTCTATACTCCCCAAATTCCTCTACATTATGCAAGCACTACCAGTAAACATACCTACACCCTTCTTCAAGAAGGTGCAATCGACTTTTGCGGAATTTGTATGGGCCAAACAGAAACCGAGGCTTGCTCACAAAATATTGGTTCTCCCCAAATTGTCAGGTGGCCTAGCACTTCCTGACGTTCGTACCTACTACCAGGCAGTTCATTTGGGAAGATTGATTGATTGGTGTCGGCACCAAGAGACCAAGCTCTGGACTAGCCTGGAACAAAACCAAAGCCAAATCCCTCTTAGGAGAGCTCCCTGGTGTTACCCGACTATCCCGGCAGAGATTAGGAGACACCCATTAATAGGAAACACTATAAAAACCTGTGCTCAACTTTTTAAGAGGGTTACATTAACCTCGTTGAACTCACCCCTTTACCCAATACTAGGAAACCCGCTGTTTACACCAGGACTACAAGACACGGTATTTGGGAACCTAGTTGGGTTGGGCCTTTTTACCAAGCCTCCCACTTTAGTGGGGGAGGACGTTGGAAAACAACCACAGAACTTACAGATCCAACAGGTAATTATAAACTAGACTTCCTGAGAGCACTTCAACTGAGTCATTTCCTCAAAACCATTCAACCCCCCGCGAGCGGACAGACACTCACCACACTGGAAGACATATGCTCATCACAGGGGACCCTACCACACACACTTTCTCTAGCCTACAGTATTCTCAATACACCCCCATCTGACTTTGTTCCACCAGGACTAACCAAATGGGAAAAGGAGCTGAACTCTAGCCTTAGCTTAGCCAAGAAGCAACAGATACTGAAACTCACACACAAATCCTCCATATGCGCCAAAACTCAAGAGACGAACTACAAAATTCTATCACATTGGTACAGAACCCCAGCACAGTTGAGTAGATTCTTCCCGGCGACATCTGACCTCTGGTGGCGATGCCAAACGGAAAAAGGAACATTACTACATGTCTTTTGGTCATGTCCCGGACTGACGAATTTTTGGTTGGCGGTCAAACAGACGATACAGAAATTCACAGATTACACTATTACTGATGATCCATCCTTCTTCCTCCTGCACCATAAAAACATACAAAAAGTCAGTACTGCGTCATTTGTTAGACGCAGCTAAGGCATGCATTCCTCTAAAATGGAAATCCAAAGACCCACCATCCATAGCATTATGGATCAAAAAAGTAGAAGAAATTAAACACATGGAAGACCTCATCCACACGGCACAAAACAGACAGGAGAAATTCTCCAAAACGTGGCAGCTGTGGAACATGTTTATATACTCGGATGAGGGTAAAGCTTTGAGAGAGTCCATTCTGACTTAAAATCGTTTGCTGCGTGCCGGACGTAAGGAACTCAATAATATTGTCACACTACCACAAATACTCCGAGTGCTCCATGATCCTGGAGACCCCCCCTCCCCCCCCTCCCTTTCCTCTACATCTTTTTCACATTATTTTCCCCTCTTCTCTCTCTGTTCTTTTCTGACTATAGGACCTTTCCATATCTTTTTGGGAAAAAGGAAAAGGGAAGGAGGGAACACATGGGACTGCCTTAATCAAGTCGCCAAGATTATGCGAACACAATAGCCTTATAGTAATAAGATCTCACGATTCCACTTTACCTGTCAATAATGAGGTGTGTTGTACCATGGAAACATGTCATGTTATGATTCGTGGTGAAATAAAATGTATGTAATATTACGTTGGTCCATGTGGACCCCCCTTTTTTGCTTATTATAAATAAAAAATTAAAAAAAAAAAAAGGATAAAACTTACCTTAATATAGTCCTTCTGCAGGACCTGAATGATAGCAGAACAGGTCTCTGGAATAATGATTCCCAGAGCCTGGGGGGAGATCCCAGTCGTGAACTTGATATCCTGGAGAATTCTCCCCATCGCCAAGTACCGCAAGGTGGCGACGAGCCTTTGCTTGGGAGTGATGGCTTGCCGCATGCAGGTGTCCTGCTTGGTAATATAGGGGGACAGCAAAGCCAACAGACGGTGAAAGACGGGGTCTGTCATCCTGAAATCGTCAGGATTATTCTCCTGGAGCTCCCCCAACAAAGGCATATGAAAGAATTGGTCACGATTAAGTAACCAATTCTTGGTCCATGAACTCCTCCTCCCCCTGTTCATGGACTGGACTTGGGTCAAAGCAAGAACTCCAACACCAAGCCCAACAACAGCACGAACTCTACGAGTACGTAACTGCAACATGGCTAAAAAACGGTTGGCTGCTCAGAACGAACTAACAGAACGCACTGCAAATCAGAAAGGACCTGAGAAGAAAGAGCTAAAAATCAGAAACAAGCAGACAAGAACGCATTGAAAAACAGAAGTGAACTATAAATAGAACGCAGTGAAAGACAGGAATGAACTGACAACACGCACTGAAGAACAGATACGAACTGACAAGCACAAACTGAAAAGCAGAAACTAACTGAAAAGCACGAGGTTGAAAAGTGCGAATCGTCTCTCACCAAACACGAGATTAGTAGAAGCAGCCCAAAGGGTGGCGCACTGGCTACTGAACTTCCTATTTATTGGCTTGTTGCACGTCACCGCGTTACTACGTTCGGAATTGTTGGCCAACATTTGTGTGACTGTGTGTATGCAAGACAAGTTTGAGCCAACCACCCTCTACACCTACATGGTTTTGTTGGCGGAAAGTCTGATCGTGTGTATGCTGCATTAGTCGTGCACTCCACAAATCTGGCCTTTATGGAAGAGTGGCACGAGAAGCCACATGGAGGACACAGCAAACATGTGGAAGAACGTGCTCTGGTCAGATGAGACCAAAATTGAACTTTTTGGCCTAAAAGCAAAATGTAGCTGAAAACTAACACTGCACATCACCTGAACACATGATCCCCACCGTGAAACATGGTGGTGGCAGCATCATGTTGTGGGGATGCTTTACTTCAGCAAGGTCAGGGAAGCTGGTCAGACTTGATGGGAAGATTGTTGAAGCCAAATACAGGGCAATCTTAGAAGAAAACCTGTTAGAGTCTGCAAAAGACTTGAGACTGGGGCAGAGGTTCACCTTCCAGCAGGACAACAACCCTAAACATACAGCCAAAGCTACAATGGAATGGTTTAGATCAAAGCATATTAATGTGTTAGAATGGCCCAGTCAAAGTCCAGACCTAAACCCAATTGATAATCTGTGGCAAGACTTGAAAATTGCTGTTCACAGACGCTCTCCATCCAATCTGACAGAGCTTTTCTATTTTGCAAAGAAGAATGGGCAAAAATTTCACTCTCTAGATGTGCAAAGCTGGTAGAGACATGCCCAAAAACACTTGCAGCTGTAATGACAGCGAAAGGTGGTTCTACAAAGTATTGACTTGGGCGCTGAATACAAATGCACGCCACACTTTTCAGATATTTGTAAAAGATTTTGAAAACCATTTATCATTTTCCGTCGACACGTCACAATTATGTGCCACTTTGTGTTGGTCGATCACATAAAATCAATTTACGTTTTTGGTTGTAATAATAATAATAAGAAAAAAGTCTAAAAAGGCTTTTGGCAGCGCTTATAAAATAATTGGTCATGAATAATGAACAATCTAAATATATATAATCAAGTCTGTGCACACTTAAAACACTAACACAGGGGGGGCGTGGCTAGCCCACGGAGCAGATGGCAGCACATTAAGAGAGCTCCGCTTCATCCCGGGCCAGCAAGGGGATTTACAGCGACCACAAGCCTCGTTTTTGCCCATAAACTAGAGCAACAGGAGCGGGCACACTCCCTGATGCCGTACCGCAGGAGAAAACAGTGTCCTGTTCTGGGGAAAATGACCAATTATTTTATACTGCCGCACCGCTCTCACAGCCAAGATGGCGCCAGCGGCAGGAGTCAGGACACTCACAGCCAAAACAAGCAGCACGGAGCGGCTTTTATACCGAATAGAAGCCGCAACAACACAAACCCCAAAAAAGGATATGACACATACTCCTCACCTCCATCAGCTTCATCCAGCCCAGCAAAGAGCAGACAAAGGTTGTCTATGGAGACTGCAGATAATGAGGAGGTAAGCGGCTTTAAATCAGAAGTAAATGCGGTATCAAACAGAGTCACTCACATCGAATCAAAAATGGGAGAATTTGCAAATACATTCAACGAAATGGTTGACGCCCAGAATGATAGAGATGACGAGATAATGCAAATTAAAACCAAATTAGCAGATTTGGAAGATACATCAAGACGTAACAACGTCAAAATTCGGGGTATCCCCGAATCGGTCAATCCCCCTGACTTGAAAAATAATTTCGTAGATCTCCTGAAAGTGGCACTCCCAGAAGCGCCGTTAGAAGATCTGGTCATAGACCGCATTCATAGACTGCCTAGACCTAAAAACATCCCATCTCATCTTCCCAGGGACACGATAGTCCGAATACACTTCTGCCATATTAAGGATCAATTCATGACTGCATCCAGACGCCATGATGATCTGCCTTCGGAGATGCAGGACCTTTCCTTCTTTGCAGATCTTTCTGCATTCACCATGCAGCAACGCAGGCAACTGGCCACTATCACTAAGCCGCTGAACAACCATCACATCCCATATAGATGGTTATATCCTGC
The DNA here is from genome assembly GCF_042186555.1 of Aquarana catesbeiana. NCBI lineage: Eukaryota > Metazoa > Chordata > Amphibia > Anura > Ranidae > Aquarana > Aquarana catesbeiana. The sequence continues at coordinate 498,733,710 of NC_133328.1, read as the reverse complement.
CAAGCTACTGGTCACTAAAGATGGTGTATCTTCCATGATTACGACGATGAAAGAAGGCCTCAAACTCCTGAAAGATTGGCAAATTCTGGAACCCCAAAACATGGTGGATTACAGGCAAAATTCACCTCCTTCAGCAAGGGCAAATTCTGATGCAGAAACATGAAACCTAGAGCATCTTGAAGCATCTTATAACTCCCCTGATGGCCCCGGAGAATGCCACACAGTTTTGGTTTAATCCTTTTCTCCCCCCCAAGTTACAGCGGTTGCTTTTCCGCAGAGATTCAAATGGAATCGCCTGTTTTTATATCTTAGATTACCTCTACTTCTTGTCTTCTCTTAACGCCTTTCTTCCCACAGGATATTCACAAGCAGCCTCTGACAGAAGACCACACAGGTCTACAAAGCCGTAGCTCACGGACTCAAACCTCACTTTCCAGCTACACCCAGAACGAAACAACCGACTTCGGATATCGGACAGCCACACAGTCCTAAAATACCACCACAACTTGGTACGTAAAATATTTTTACAGTTTTCTAAGATGACACTAAATATCACCCCTTTCAGTGTGAAACGACTGAACAGCCCTCACAAAAGGCAAATGGCCTGGAAGGAAGCAATTAGCCTTAAGAGTGATGTCATTTGTTTCCAAGAGACACACTTTATGTCCCACAAACCACCACCTTTCCACCACCAAAAATTCCCTCATGTGTATCTTGCGAACGGCCCCAAAAAGAAAGGAGGCATCGCCATAGCAGTCAGAGACTCTATTCCATTCACCGAATTAGGAACACACCTTGATGCATCTGGCAGGTACATTATCTTAATATGTGAAATTTCCAAAACCAAATACACCTTAGTCAATGTTTATCTACCAAATAAGAACCAAACTTGTTTCCTGAAGAAGATCTGGAAAAAAGTAGAGTCCTTAAAACAAGGTCACGTTATTCTGCTTGGTGACTTCAACGCAATACCGGACAAAGACATGGACCTTTCCAACCCCAAGCGTTCCCAACAATGAAGGCCAACTTTAAACCATACAACCTTTTTGATGTGTGGAGATGCCAGCACTCATCGGAAAGGGGCTATATTTTTTTTCTAGCGTGCATCACACGTACTCGCGTATCGATTCGTTTTTAGTGGATAAATTTATGTTGCAAAAGATAGTAAAATCTGATATACATGTTATAACGTAGTCTGACCATGCGTCCATTTCCATTAGTGTGGGGGATCAAAGCACCGAAACATGAGCAAATAGATGGAGAAATGATATATATCTTCAATCCCCACTGGAAAACTCAAAAATCATTACAACTGTTTTGAAGGAGTTCTTTCAATTCAATGCTCACTAGGTGGGGGATCCCTTCATACTATGGAATATGCACAAGGCCTATGTGAGAGGGTTACTGATGCAAATGAGCAGCAAGTTCAGGAGGCAGCAGAAGAAGCGGCTCAATGACTTGTTAACCACAATCCAAATCTTAGAAGCTAGCAACAAACAAAATACCACACAAAAAATTAGGGATTCTTTATTCAATGCTAGACAGGAATTACATACCCACCTGGTTTGCCAGCAGGAGAACCGCTTCCGCACATTAAAAGCCAATACCTACCGGTGTGGAAATAAGGCGGGGAAACTGTTGGCAAGCCAGTTGAAAGATAAAATTATTAAACAAAATATCCAACGTATGAAAAACCCCAAAACAGGAGAATTAGTCTCCAATCCAAAAGAAATTGCAGACACAGTCTGCGACTACTATGAATCCCTATAAAACCTTAAGGACGACCCAGACACACACCAACCCTCTGAAGACATGATAACTGACTTTCTTACTTCAATTCAACTTCCTAAAATCTCCCAGACAGGGCTATCCTCGCTCAATCTACCATTTACGGTCCCTGAAATTAAAAAATTGATTAGGAGTATATCGCACAACAAATCACCTGGTCCAGACGGCTATTCTTTCGAATACTACCAGCTGTTCCATAACGAACTATCACCATATCTAAAACAAGTCTTTGATGCCGCAATGTCTAAAGCCTCCTTCCCACCTGAAATGCTAACAGCAACAATAATTACCTTGCCTAAACCAGGCAAGGAACCTTCAACTCCACTAAACTTCAGACCCATTTCCTTGCTGAATGTGGATGTTAAATTATATGCCAAATTAATTGCAAACAGACTTCCACACTTTTACCGAAACGTATCAATCAAGATCAGGTGGGTTTTGTACTAGGCCGCCAAGCAAATGACGCAACCAGAAGAATGATCAATATCATTCATTCTGCTGAAAAATCCAAAAGGCCTTCTCTGCTTCTTACTTTGGACGCAGAGAAGGCCTTTGATAGAGTCCATTGGGGGTACTTATCTAAGGTCTTGGAGAAATTTAATTTAACTGGTCCAATTCAAAAAGCCATTTTAGCACTATATTCCTCTCCCTCAGCATATGTATACACGGAAAGTATATTCTCCAGGAACTTTGGAATAACCAACAGAACTAGACAGGGGTGTCCACTGTCCCCTTTAATCTTTGCTTTGGTTATGGAGCCCCTAGCGGAAAAGATTAGAGCCCACCCCATGATTAAAGGAATTTATTCCAGAAACCAACAACATAAAATCTCTCTTTTCGCTGACGATGTCATATTGACATTATCTGACCCATATACTTCTCTTAGAGCTGCTCATGACACTCTTCTACAATTTGGCAAGATAGCATACTACAAGGTTAATGTATCGAAATCCAATATTCTAGGTATAGCAATAGATAACCCCACTAAGTTAAGTCAGACATCAAAAGAGATCTCCCATATCCATGGTCTTCCAACTCCATCCTTTATTTAGGAGTCCAACTAACATCCCCTATTTCAAAACTATTCGATGTTAATTTTTTACCACTAACTCCAAAATTTCAATAGGAGTTAGCTAAACTTCAGAAACACTACTTATCATGGAGCGGCCGCTTAGCAGCATATAAAATGTTACTTTTACCAAAATTACTATACTATTTTAGAGCACTTCCGATCCCCATCCCGTCTTCTTCCTTCACAGCTTTGCAAAAACAACTTTCAAACTTCATATGGGCAGGCAAAAGAGCAAGATCCCCCCTTTCCATGCAAAAGAAGCATAGATCAATAGGTGGGCTGGGTATCCCAATCTTGAAGGACTATTATTCAGCGGCACTTTTGGACCAACTTAGAGGTTGGTTCGATCAGCCTGTCACTAAACCATGGGGCCAAATAGAACAGTCTTGGCTGTTTCCCTACTCACTAAAATCCCTTTTGTTAGCACAAAACTTGTGAAAGTCCAACATTCCAGTAGACCATCCAACCATACAAGCTTCATTGAACGCTTGGGCACATTTTAAAGAGGTTCTACACCCCAAGGTACAAACTACCAAGGTATCCATTCCTTTGGAATCTCTACATTGGTTAATCCCAAACATTTACCTGGGACACTGGACAAAAGGAAAGACTCTCCATTTAAAAAACCTTACAAAGGGAGATACACTAATGGCGTTTCCAGATATCCAGGAAAACGTTGATATACCGGCCTCTGAGTTCTTAACATATTCTCAAATAGCATCCATATTTAGACAATTAATTACAATCTTCCAATCCCCACATCACTCTGGAATCATTTAACCTCCACTAATCCCAAAGCAAAAGGTATAGCCCTGATATATGATTTACTTAATTCCAAGTCAGTATACTTCAAGTCTAACCCACAAATTAAGTGGGAACAAGAATTGGGTAAGACTTTTACAGACAAGCATTGGATCAATGCGATCCAATGTAACCACCAATTCTCAAGATGCTCGAACTATGATGAACTGGCACAAAAATTCCACGCAAGATGGCACTATACCCCATACATAGTTGCTAAATTCTCAAATACACAATCAAATCTTTGCTGGAGGGGATGTGGTCAGGTAGGAACACTGGCACATATGGTATGGGCATGCCCCCATCTTCGTGGGTTTTGGGCTGAAGTTTTCAAATTGATTGCGAGAGTTACTGGGGTCATTACCAGGCCTTCCACTGAGAAAGCAATTTTGAGTATTAATATGTCAGAATATCCTACAATGGTAAGATCTATAGCAATGCACATTATATTCGCCGCTAGATCCCTGATAGTGAAAAACTGGAAATCCAACGTAATCCCTAGTGTGAGAGAACTAATTACCAAAGTTAACACAGTAGCAGAATATGAAAAGGTAATAGCCTTTAAAAATGGTTGTGTGGCTAAATATTTCTTCAATTGGACAATATGGATCTCCTTCGCTTCCTCAAGGAAGAAGTCCTGAGCAGATGCTAACGAATATCCTTAATCTTGAATCCAATTCCTTTCCTTTTTCTTTTCATGTCTTTCCTTCTTACTAATCTAATGTTGTTACCATTATTCTTGACTCACAAATGTGGTCATACATTAAACCTAAGTCATACGCTAATTCCACTAACAGATGATACAATACTTCCTAGGAGTATTAAAATGAGGGTATGATATAACGGTCCATAAAAGTGTATAGTGGAACCATATAGTGGAACCAAAGTCGTGTCTTACCTATTTTACTCTGTAAGTGCCTTATCGGATACGTATGAATATTATTGGTTTGATATGAATATAAAGTTGTGCTTATTAGGAATTTGTTTAAGATTTTATCACTCCTTTAATAAACCGTGGATGGCAGTGTCGCCACCTTCCTCTGGACACAGTATGCGCCCAATTGGGGTGTCCAATGTGGGGATTAACACCTATAAGTAAGTTCAGTAGTGATATCTTCTCTAAGTTAAAGTTTGTAATAGATGCACATTAGGCACTATGTCTATTTGACCTTGTTATAAGTATTAATGTACAAAAAGAACCACTGCAAAACTTGATTGTAAACTTCTTTATAAAAACTCAATAAAAACTATTGAAATTAAAACACTAACACAGATAATCCAGAAAAGAGGTAAGTCCTTTAGAAATCAAATGCTATGGAGCGGAATCCTCAAAGATAGGTGTATTCACTCCAATGAACTCCACATCACACGTGCTCAGATAAAGGGGGGGTGTGCAAGAGAACTCCCTCTTAAAAGACTCTTACCGGATCAGACCTTGATCTTATGCGTGTTAGTCATAAGTCACGGGAATCCATGCCGGTATCCTAGCTCGATTACCAAGATCGAAACAGCTCACAGATGATTCAGTGTTTCAAACAAAGAGAAAGGAACAGACATAGCGTAATCCCTTTTTAATAGTTTTATTAATAAAAAAGAAGAAGAGGATACCCCCCTTCAAGGTGTGCACTTACAAGAATATATATATCAACAAGCGTTGTTCACAAATCCACATCAGGCAACTACAGGTGAACAGCGTCTCCTACTGCTCTCAACAGGAACCTTCTGTCTTTCCCTGGGTGCACTGGTGTGTCTACGTATGTCGTGTGGCTCCACCCTGACGCGTTTAGTCACTCATGACATCATCAGAGGGTGGAGTCAAACGGCATTCTCACTTTAAGCATCTGGGAAAAAAGACCTTTGGATGTTAACCCATTCAGCAATAAAACGAAGCCATCGAGCGATTGGGTCGAGTGCTGCTGGTCGCAGCTGAGCCGACGTGCTTATAAGCCCTATCAGCAACACTGCGCCACACACTGGACCCAACCGATTGCCGATATGGTAGAGATACCGAGAGTGCACATCATACCCAAAAGCACAACTCTCCCATTCCCACCTGCACCGGGCGAGTGGTCTGCTTTCCGACCTTCCACCATGTACAGCAGACAAACCTCCGCTGGACACATAGCAGTGAACTGACTAGCTACAAGAACACATGTATATATATCACATAAAAACAGCGAAAATACATTGTCAACTAAGACATTATATACTTAAAATCAGTGAATACTTCTTTTAGTTTGTGCCTATCATAGGTAAGCGGCATTCCAATATTATGTGCAAATAGTCAACTGCACATTAGCAGGACACATATACAGTGCAATGCAAATCGGTCACCGTCCGTGACCAGCTGAAGTCACCACTCGCATTCATGTATGGAATAAATTACATTTAAAAAACAATAAGAAGAGAAAGGAAAGGTAGTGGTTAACCTCTCCGTACAGACTGCATATGTCATTGAATAAGTATAGCAAAAGTAACCCCTTTGCTTACGGCGGTTCACGAAGCCCCACAAGAACTGACTGATATGTTCATTAGCGACATCGTGAAACTCCGATTCGCAGTGATATAGCACATCGAAAATATACAAAATCAAATAGAATTAGAGATCTGCGAACACATCTAAAAAGTGCTGTCCTGCACAGGAACAGATTAATACACTATTAAGCAGATCTGCTACACAAATCTCTATCATAATAATCATATCCCAAAGGAATAATTGAATGAAATACGTAAATGTAAAAACGTAAATATAAAAACATAAATATAATAATAAAAGCAGCAGAGAAAGAGCATACGAAACCGGATATAATTTTGACAAATGACTTGTCCAAATAAAGAATCAACCATACGTAAAATTGCAAAGTCTACAAAAATTAATATTGCAAAGTCTACAAAAAATATTATAATAAGTCAGTCAGTGGACGGGAACCAAGATCAACATGTCAAAGACACATTATGGTTCCCATTGACTCGGCCTATCAAGATTGTGGGTAGCACAAAATCGGCTGCCTGACTTTGACAGTGTCAATGACGTTTTGTCTCAATCACAGTTCAATTGTATCAATAAAAAAATGAAAAAATATAACATAAGATATAAATATGAACTATAGAATATAACCCAATGATCTATGCATGAGATACAATAATTGTATGATATAAATGGTTATTAGAAGATGTGGTAATCCCAATTAACCAATAGTGAGGATCTTACACAACATATATGTATCCAATAAAAACGTATCCAAAAACAAAATAGAAAAGACAACCCGAAATCACATCATATAAATATTACAAACACTACCGATGTCAGAAACTATCCAAGCTTCTTATTCTAAAGCAATGAATACTAACGTCTAAACGAGAAACAGCAGAGTATATGTGAAATGATATAAAGTCAATCAGATTGTTTTTTTATATATAAAAGATGTCAATCAACAACGTTCTAATAGTCACTGATGAAACAGTTTACATCCAATTCTACATTTAACCCGCTAGGGGTAAGAGTATTGATAGAATATATCCAACGAGATTCTTTTTTGGAAATTTCTCGTACCAAATTTGAACCTCTCCAGTTCGGATGAACGCTATCAATCCCCCAAAATTTTAGATCAGAGGGGTCCTGGTTATGGTGCGTTTTAAAGTGCAATGAAACCCCATGGTACTTAAAGCCAATTTCAATATTGTAGATGTGTTCTGAAATGCGTTTTTTAAGGGTCCTTTTTGTACGTCCGTCATACATGAGATTACATGGACATTGCAAAATGTAGACCACATGTGTGGTATTACACGTAATGAACTCTTATTTTGAAAGACTTATTATTCCCTGTTGAGGTGAACTCAGTCATCCCACGAATCAGATGATTAATCTTAGTACAAGATTGGCATCTCCTACAGGCATAAAAACCTGCCTGGTCCTAAAACATCTAACTGGTGGGTCAAGGACTTTTTTAACCACCAGATCGCCGAAATTGGGGGCCTTCCTATATATAAACACAGGACTAATCGGGAGAGAGGAGTTCAAAACCCTATCAATGCGCAATACATGCCAATGTTTTCTAAAAATATTCTCTATTTCCCTGTATTGAACATGGAAATTGGAAATGAAACCCCACTCATGCTTAGAATTTCTCTCACGTAGTCTATTTTCCAAGCAAGCTTCACGTGGAATGTCACCAACAGAAGTGATAATTCTATTAAGCTCAAACTCATTGTATCCTTTTTGTATGAATCTCTGTTTGATTATTTCAGATTGTGACTGATAATCGGACTCTAACGTGCAGTTTCTCCTGATTCTCATTATTTGGCCTCTAGGTATGTTTTTTTAGCCAAAGAGGGTAGTGCACACTAGTGAGTGGAAGGTAGCTGTTTCTGTCAGTCGGTTTGAAATACACAGAGGTGATTAGAGTGTCTCCTTGTCTAAAGATGTTGACATCCAGAAATTGTATGTGTTCCTTGCTGAACTTATAATCCAACACTATGTTGTTTTTATTTGAATTGAGTTCAGTCATAAACTCATGCAAGGATCCCTCACTTCCTTCCCAAATAAACAGGAGGTCATCTATATATCTTCTGTAAAAAAGGAGGGGGTCCCTCTGTTTAGAAAAGACTGATCTGTCCTTCCATTCCCTATTAAAGAGATTTGCCAAATGCCAAACTAGGGGCAAATTTAGCCCCCATGGCAACGTCTATCTTTTGTGAATAAAACTGGTGGTCATACCAGAAGTAATTATGAGACAGGCAAAAATCAAGTACCTGTCTCAGAAAAACTTTTTGTTCAAAAGGGATATCATCTCTCTGGGATAAAGCCCAACTGAGAGCGAGAAGTGCATCATCGTGTCTTATATAGTGAGGAAACATCTGCCGTTACAAGGAATACCTGTTTTTTGGCGGAAAGATCTAACCGACTAATCAGCTGTAAAAGATCCTTAGTGTCTTTCAAATATGCCTTAGTATACAAAACACTAGTTTGTAAGAAGGAGTCCAAGTATTGTCCTAACCTTGCAGTAACTGATCCAATACAATTAACTATTGGACGAGCTGGTGGAACTGTGGGGTTTTTGTGCACCTTCGGTAAGGTATAGATAGTGGGGACACGGCAAAAACTGGGCTCCAAATATTTACTTTCTTTTTTATTTAGAACTCTTTTTTCCGTTCCCAACTTGATAAGCTTTTGAAGATCTTTTTGGTAGGCTGACGTGGGATCAGAATTCAATTTGATGTAGGTCTTATCATCTGATAGCATTGTCATGAGCTGAGAGTTATAAAAAGATTTATCAAGGATGACGACACCGCCCCCTTTATCAGCTGGTCTGATAATGCTTTTCCTGTCTACTAACTGTTTAATCCCATCTTGTATATGATGGGGATTAACATTTTTCTTAGGAACAATCGATTCTAAATCTCTAAGTACCAGATTCTTAAAGACGTCCACGTGTTGATTTCCAGCATTAAGGAGGTTAAATAGTGACCGGTTCTTCAACCCACTATCAATCCCTACTATATGTTCATTCGTTCTGATAGTAGCAGCTGGACCAGTGTTGAGAAAATACTTTTTTCATATTAATTTTGAGCATTTATTTATATATGTCCATGTATATATCAAATTTATTAATTGATTTCTTAGGCGCACATTTAAGGCCAGATTGCAAAATATTTGTTTCTTTGTGTGTCAACTCGATGCTGCTTAAATTATAGATAGCTATGGGTCTTGGTCCCTCCTTCTTTTTTTGGATTCTCCTGCCTGCCGGACATCCCCTTCTTCTCTTCTCGATGGTTTCAATGGTCGTTGTGGCCCTCGCTCGTCGTATGGAGATTTCCACCATCCCTGCTGAGCAGGGAACGGACGTGGGGGGGCTGCTGATCCTGGGGGCCAGTGTCCGTACGGCCTGTTCGATTGATTGCCTCAAATTCCCCTCCTCCCTCTCCCTAAAAAAGGACGGGGAGAGTTGGGATCCATTCCTCATTTAGATTAAATTTAAATGGGTATGAATACTTTTTTCAAATCAACTGTATATTTTTGAGCAACTACTGTATTTTCAAGGATGAAGCACATGAAGGGCAAAATTAGAACCAAAATATCTGATAAGCACCTAGAGAATTCAATGAGAATTGCTACTACAGCCATCAAACCAGATACTGATGTGTTCTTTTATCAAAAACAGTGTCAAACACGTTGCCCCCTTTTACTTTTATGATAAAAAATATTTAAAAAAATAAATATGTTTTACTACTCAAATAGGTATATTATCTATATCAGTGATCGTTTTGCGATCTGCTTAACTTTTTCTGCTCATCAACTATCCCTATTGATAGTGTATTTTATGTGTGGCCCAAGACAATTACTCTTCTTCCAATGTGGTCCAAAAAGTCAAAAGTTTTGACACTCCTGCTTTAGACCATAGCCTCCAACAATTTCTTGTTTAACCCACATAGCAATGATGGAATGAGAAACCTGAGGCCCCTACTTTAAAATTTGCAAAGAGGGACAAAAAAGGCTGTAGTCTAGAGGTAAACTCACACAGTATGTACTATATCGAGACAAATGTCCTTGGGATGTTTTGGAGCAGGAAATAAGTAGGGGAGAACAATGTCCTGTAAAATGAAAGGTGGAAACTACTTTAGGAATAAATCAGGCCACAACACAACCCTATCCTTGTGTAGCACTAAAAATGGCTGTTTAGAGCATAAGTCCTCTAACTCAGAGGCTCGCCACACAGTGGTGATAAGAAAAGGGACACCTTATAAGGGAGGTCAGACAAGGAAATATTCAGAATGTGTAAAAAAGGTAGCCTCTGAAGGGGCAAAAGAACCAAGTTTAGATCCCATGAAGTCACAAAGTAATCTACAGGGAAGCAATGTGTGTGGCACCCTGCACAAAGGCCTTAAGAATAATTAGCCAATGGTCTCAGAAAAAAAACAGCCAGGGCTTAGATTTGGCAAATACTTCCTAAGATGGGATTTTCTACCCTCACACAAAGCAATTAGGCCTTCCAGACTTAATACTCCATTTTACGAGAAACTAACTTTCTAGCCTTTAGGAACGTAGGAATGACCGATTCCAATAGGCCTCTGTCACTTAGAACTTGGGCTTCAACAGCTATGCCATTAAAGCTAGCAAGAAACAAATGATGGACTGGCCCCTAGGACAGAAGGTCCGATTGAAAGTCTGCCAGGAGTTTGAGCATATATGATCAAAAGGTTTAGCGCGAGGGCGCATGCGCGGCGCGAACCGAGGAGGAAGCAAGGGCTGAGAGCTCCGTGAGCCGCGGAGACTAACGGCACTTCCCCGGGGCGATCAACGCACGATATTCACCTAACTCATCCCCGCACCCCCGGCGGAACACTCAGCGCATGACGGGTACTAGAAATCGCCGTGGAAAACCGGCCCAAAGATCCTTAACGACCTATCTGTTAAGAGAGAAGGAGAGCAACATGCAGGCCCAAGATGGCGGCCGGAAGACACAGTCACAGGCACATTCTCCTGCAGCGGCTCCCTCACCACCGCACTCCCAGGGAGACAGTGAGTACACGTTCCAACTTACTAAGGCTGATCTAGATGAGAGCTTAACTTTAATGTATGACAAGATCGCCCAGAAATTTCAGTCAGAGCTCCACAAATCTACTAACACGCTGTCCCTGGAGATTGCGGCCCTGGGTAGCAGAACTGATTTACTAGAGACAAAACACGATGAGCTCTCCTTGGTGTACTCTGACCTAAGGAAGGAACATGAGTCCCTATCGGAAACGGTCCTGCAGCTCCAAGCTCACATTGAGGACCTCGATAACAGGAACCGCCGAAACAATCTTAGGGTGCGCGGAGTGCCTGAATCGGTCACCGATCTACTACCTACGATACAGAAGATATTCCAATCCCTCTTACCAGACTCCCCACTGTCGGCCTTCTCCTGTGACAGGATTCATAGGGTCCTTCGCCCTCCCCCAGAGAAACCACCAAGGGACATAGTACTCTGCCTTAAGGATTTCCTGATCAAAGAGGAGATACTTAGAGCTTCACGGAACACCCCTAATATTCGTCTGGAAGGTACCCCGATTCAAATCTACCCTGACATCTCTCCTACCACCCTGGATAAACGCAGAAGGATGAAGGAAGTTACTTCTGTTCTCCAAACGGCCAGTATTCGTTACCGCTGGGGCTTCCCCTTCAAGCTGCAGGTGCCCCACAATGGCACAACTTACACCGTGACCACACTGGCAGAGGGAAAAGAATTACTGGTGAAGATGGGCCTCCTTGATGCGGCTTCCCTGCCCAGACTACCCTCCACTCCACGTCACTCAGCTATTTGGGCAACCCACCACCCAGAAGAGACCGCCGAGATCAACGCCGTGACTGACGACAAGACACACTTTTTCTTTTTTCTCTTTTTTTTTACTTTTTCCCCCTACCCTTGTTTTTCTCTTTGTTTCTCTCCCTCCAAGGTATCGAGGTTTGAACATCTCCCGACTTGCTTAAAGAAAATTGGACTCTCCTGGCTCATTACGGACTCCCGGATGCGTCCGCATGATTGTCCCTACACTCTTTATTAATGAGAACCGACTGGCTCCCCGTCTGGTTAGTGACGTCAGAGCTGGTTGATTCCCCACAGGTAAACTCCTCAGACGAATTTATGTCTGTACGGATGACACGAACACTACCACTTAGAGTGTCGGACCTTTTGGTTCGAATGGACATTTTTTTTTGGGTCCATGGGATGTTTTTCCCCATGACCCCCCGGAGCTATGTTTGGCCATTTTTTGGCCTAGTATTCAGGTTTCTAGTTTTTTTGTTTTTCTATGGTTATGATTTTATGCTTTTGCTTTTTTTGTGTTATTCACAACAATTGGCTCTATCTTAGTGATTTATGTGCTACTAACTCAGAGTATAGATGCATGCAGCCCCAAGGGACTGTGTGTCATAGCTATGTCATGCCTCTGAGGAGGCTGGGTTGCTGTTTGGTTGCTCCCTCTCGACCTGGACCCCTTACTGATCCTAGCGGATTCACTATAAACAACCATGGGTATTAAAATAATTTCCCATAACGTTAAAGGGTTTAATACCCCTCAGAAGGGGAGATGGGCAGAGCCTAGCGGAGCAGACATGCATTGTTAGAGCTCCACACCGCTGAGGAGAGAAGAGAAGAACAAAGCGGAGCTTGCAGGCTCAAAAGGTATCCATTTGAACCTTTTTGACCCTGGGAACAAACTGTGAAAGTTTGGGCAGGAAATATGGTACTGGGAGGAAACCGTGGCAGAAATAAAAATCACCTCACAAAGAGCTCACAGGCACTCACTGCAGCTGAAGCAGCTCCAGTCACCTCACAAGATACAGCATCAGGGCGCTCTCACAGACAGAAAATGTCACAGCAAGACTCTCCATTTGAGTCAGATACAGAACAAATCCTCTCACAAACTTCTCCACAAGCCTCCTCAGCATCCCCAGTAATATTATTACAATTTGAAAAGATGCTTCATAAGGCTTTAAAACAAACCTCAGACCAAAAAACAAAAAGCCTAACCAAAGAAATAAGAGAGCTGGGAAACCGCACCGCAGCCTTAGAAATAAAAATGGATGAAATTGAAATTACAACCCAAGAAAATATAACAGAATTGGAACAATTAAAAGAAGAGAATTTAATACTTCAAACTAAGCTCGAAGATTACGAAAATAGAGCCAGACGTTCAAACTTGCGCATAAGGGGAATACCTGAAACTGTGACAGACCTGCAATCTACTATTACTGCTCTATTACAAGAACTAAAGCCAGATATCCCTATTGAACGTTTAGAACTGGACAGAGTACACAGAGCCCTCACAGCCAAAAAGAAAGATGGACCCCCACGTGATATAATCACAAAATTTCATTATTACAGAACGAAAGAACAAATACTAATTGCTGCAAGAGAAAAAAAGGAACTTAATTTTCAAGGACACAATTATCAAATTTTTGCTGACCTATCCCAACTTACTATTACTAAAAGACGATCCATGAAACCCCAACTAATGGAACTGCAACGCCACAACATTATGTATCAATGGGGCTTCCCCTTTTCAGTCAGATTTAACCACCAAGGTACAATTTACAGAAGCAGATCAGCAGATGAACTACAACAAACCCTTTTAAAATTAAATCTGACAGAACCCACAAGCAACAACACTCCCACACGCAGAAGAATGGCATCATCTTCACCTTCAGGCAGCACCCAGAAAATTTCAGAACAAAATGGGAATCATCATTCTCACAAAAGAGGCCGTTATGCCACATCATCCATGGACCAAGAAGATTCAATGGACTGACATCCTAATTCCTGATATCTCTTCATTTATTATACTAAGAGATGGTTCTCTATAAAAAACCTGTATTTATAACTGAATGTAACTGCATTCTGATAGTCACACACTGTGTGGGATCATGTTACATTCCAGTTATATTTCTTATTGCTTCTGATTCATATAGCCTTAGAATATATAAGTGAAATAAGGAAATTCTTGTTCAGTTATATATTATCAGGTAATCACAATAGATTTATTACTTTTTAGGATAAATATGTTCAATAATCCAGAAGTAATGGAAGCTTTTTCTTTTTTTTTCTTAAAACAAATATATTATTACCTAACTAGTTCCTAGAATTATGTTTTTGTTTATTCTAATCTGAGGCAAATACAACCTCAATTTTATGAGTTAACATATCTAAACAGCTACATATGAATAAAATATGTAATTGTTTACTCTAAAAGGGTTAAAATCCCAAAATAATTCAAACTATCTTCATCAATACCAAAGTTATTAACAGTACCTTTCTAACTGAATTATTTAGCCTAGGGCAAGACTAACCATATACAACCACCCTGGAATAAATAATTTCAACAAAAACTATATTCTGCACTCCAATTAATGAAACATCATTTTGATGTCTTTTGACATAGCACTTCTCTCCTGTAAGCGGAAGATCCGTGTACCCCCATTAGCCCTCCTCATTCTCCCAACCATATTATGTGGGAGTGTGACGAAGGCACTTATTCCCCAGAGAGAGATATTTATTCTCTTTCATGGATAAATTGTAATTACTTGCAAAAAATAATTTATACAATGTATCATCTAATCTCATATGTTTTTTTGTTTACTCTTTACTCCAGAATTCACTGGTTTCTTTTCTATCTTTTCATCTCTTCAGTCCACACAGGTTGATCTGCGCAGTCAGCTCTGCATAACAAGAAGTAAGTCAAAACTATTTGATCTGTTGCCATGGCACCACTGAATATACTTTCCCTAAATGTTCAGGGAATAAATGTCCCTCAAAAAAGGACCAAAGCCTTCCGTAATTTCCATAACAAGAAGGCTCACATAGTATGCCTCCAAGAAACACACTTCACCAAAGATTCTACTCCAAAATATATTTCTCCTTTTTATCAACAAATTTACACGGCTTCTGCCTGTACCAAGCAAAGGGGATCTCTAATTGCATTTCACCGATCCACACCATTCACCTTATCATCAGAAATTAAAGACCCAGAAGGTAGATACCTGATACTCATGGGTTATATAATGGATACAGCAATCACGGTGATTTCCTACTACGCTCCTAACAAACAACCTACACCATTCCTCTCACATATATTACAAGTGATTAATACACACAAAATAGGAACAGTGATAATGTGTGGGGATTCGAACCAGGTCCTCCTCCCATTTCTAGATAAATCACCTTTTACACCATCCAAAATAACCTCTAGATTACCTTTTTCTCAACTTCTTTCCAAATACAATCTGGTAGATTCGTGGAGAGAAAGTAACCCAATGAAAAAGAAATTCACTTATTTCTCGCACCCTCATCAAACCTTCACCAGAATAGATCATATTTTTCTAACAATAGGAATGCTACCAGAAATTATTGCATCAGATATAATTCCGATTCCGTGGTCTGACCATAATGCAGTATACACTACTATAGCCTCAGCCATACCAAAAGCGCATGACCCAACGTGGTACTTACCGGACATAATGCTCAAACACCCACTACATCAGATGGCCATTGAACAAGCTTTAAAGGAATACATATCAATTAATAATACAACAGACATCTCCCCAATAACACTGTGGGAAGCTCATAAGCCTGTCTTGCGTGGTACAATACAAAGACAAATGGCACTATTTAAACGGGAACGCAAAAATCTAGCAAAAAAACTAGAACTCAATTTTAATGCAGCCTACATATCATTCCAAGATAATCCATCTCAGAGTACAAAATCTCATCTGGAAAAATCTAGATTGGAATACGATCTATTTCTCACTGAATCAGTTGATAAATCCCTCAAACGCTCCAAACACAATTTCTACATGAATACAAACAAACCAGGTACATATTTGGCTCGGGCATTAAGTTCAACTAACAAATCTTTCAAACCAATACGTTTGAAATTATCAAAAAATGTTTATACTTGTAATCCAGTTAAAATAGTCCATAAATTTCAATCACATCTCGCAACTTTATACAAGACACACAATGAATTTAATCCTACAGAGGCTGAATCCTTCTTCTCAAAAATAACCTTACCTGAGTTATCTCAGAATCAAAAAAGCAGTTTGGATGAGCCTATAACTATAGATGAAGTTGCTAACGCCATAAAAGACCTAAAACTTAACAAAAGACCAGGCCCAGACGGCTACTCGGCTTTATACTATAAAACATTCTCAGAAATACTCTCTCCCATTCTCACTGAAACGTTTAACAAACTTCTAGATGGACATTCTTTTCGGCAAGAAACACTAATGGCAATTGTTTGTATGATCCCAAAACCCCTTTCTGATGATACTTCCTGTGTGAATTATCGGCCTCTCTGTTAAACCTTGATATTAAATTATTAGCAAAAATAATAGCAAAACGCCTCAATAGCATTATAGGAAAATTAATACATAGAGATCAAGTAGGCTTCATGCCAAATAGACAGGCAGGCGATAATATACGCAGGGCAGTGTTATTGACACATATTGCTAAAAAACGGAAAATCCCTTTATGTTTTCTATCTCTCGATATTAAGAGGGCATTTGACACAGTATCCTGGCAATATATGCAATATTCATTACAAAAATGGGGTTTTGGACCCCACTTTTTAACATGGATCAAAGCATTATATAATAAACCCAAAGCCTATATAAAATATGCTGGATACAAATCTGATGCCTTTAATATCGAAAGAGGTACCCGACAGGGTTGCCCATTATCTCCCTTATTATTTGCCCTTATACTCGAACCCATGGCCCAATACATCAGAACAAACCAAACTATAACTGGCATTGAAGTAGGAGGTATTACACACAAATTATGTATATTTGCAGACGATATATTACTTTTTCTATCATCACCACAGGTCTCTGGTCCTAACTTAATACCAGCTCTTGATGGATTTGCAGCCCTATCCGGCCTTATGATTAATCCTAAGAAATGCCTAGTGCTTAATATTTCACTCACAAACATGGAATTGATCCCGGCTAGGGCTGCACTCCCATTCACATGGGCAGAAAAATCAATCCCATATCTTGGAATTCATTTAACAGCATCTCATTCTGACTTATTCTCAACCAATTATCCTCCTGTATTAAGACAGATCACAAATCTAATAAAACAATGGTCGCAACTTCCTTTATCCTGGATAGGGAAGATTAATGCAATCAAAATGACTATTCTACCCAAATTGCTTTATCTATTCAGAGTCCTCCCTATTCCAATTCCTTCCTATTTTTTGAGAATAGTACAAAAAAGAGCAACTTCGTTTATATGGGGCTCTTCTAAACCACGTATACCTATACACACACTACATCTTCCCAAAAATAAAGGAGGCCTGGGATACCCTAATTTTACTAACTACTACAGAGCAGCACATTTGGCCAGTCTGTCCAAATACCATGCAAAACAGGAAATCCCATTATGGGTATTTATAGAGGCTTCAGAAAATGACCCTCTATTAATATCAAATTTATTATGGCTTGATCCTAAAGACCGCTTTAAAATTCATAATCCCATAACTAAACACTTCTTATCTCTCTGGGATAAACTAAAAACCAAATATCAGTTACAATCTCCACACAATCCTCTCCTTTCTTTTATCAGAAATCCGGCCTTCTATCCGGCATGGATCTACCCAAATTCTTTTAAAGCTTGGACAACATCAGGCATTCAGACACTAAATGACTTCATAGCATCTAAATCATTCCTTTCATTCCCATCGCTTAGAGAAAAATATGATCTACCAAACTCTGAGATATTTAGATATCTCCAAATCAAAAATTTCTATACACCATTCCTAAAGGGGGATACACCATTATCCCAATTATCCATTTTTGAATCAATCTGTACAAAAGATCCATTTGCTAAAGGTACAATTTCATCACTTTATAATCAATTATATGGAGTAGCAAATCTTAATAGACCCTCTTACGTTCAGAGGTGGGAGGAGGACCTGGGACGAACTTTAGAAGACACGGACTGGTCTAACATATGGCTCACATCTAAGTCATCTTCACCCAACATCTTAGCACTGGAGACAAATTATAAAGTCCTAACTCGCTGGTACCTTGTACCCGCTAGAGTGGCAAAATATTCACCTAATACCTCAGCTCTTTGTTTTCGAGGATGCCCAGAAATAGGCACACATTTACACATATGGTGGACGTGCCCAGTAATCCAAACCTTCTGGAAGGAAGTCTTCGTTATTGCATCTAAAATATTTAAAAAAATAATACAACCAGATCCATATATAACTTTACTTAATCTAAAACCGGAATGGTTAACACTCTCTCAATTCAAACTTATGATCCAACTAATAACGGCTGCAAAACAAACAGTGGCCAAGGCATGGAAATCTCCTACATTGGTACTAGCAGAAACAATTCACAGAATGAATAATACAATGTCCCATGCTAAGATGGTAGCCATCGATCAAAATCAAATTCCAAAATTTGAAAAACTTTGGCATCCTTGGATAAAACAACAGTTCCTGTCAAACTTCAATGACTCTGTCCTGTTGCCATGGTAACAGATTAAATGACTTACAGAGACACCCATTCTAAGGCTTCAAAGAGAACTAAAAAGAATAATAAACTGACGAGCGGGACAACCTTGTGGACCATACCTCTACCTTTCTACCCTTTTTCTTCTTTCTCTTTCCTTTTCTCCACCTTATGATTAAAGCTCATTATCAGAATTTATTTGACCTATATACACTCTACCTGTAAACAATATGTATAGTAGGTATAAATCATTTAAATACCTACAAAAGTAACTAAGGAAATGATATATATCTTTAATTTAGGTTTACGTGAACCCAATGTTTAATATTTGAAATTTCATGATGTTTACCTATATAAACCCTACTGTAAAACAATGAGCTTACTTTATAGATCCTTGTAAACTTACTTTATGTATCTTTATAATATTGTATACTCAATAAACTTCTTTTGACAAGGAAAAAAAAAAAAAAAAAAATACCCCTCAGAAAAGAAGAAAAGCGTTCAAAACGTACAAATCTCTTGGCGCAGATGTAGTCTTACTCCAGGAGACTCATTTCTCCAGAGATAATCATCCATCTTACTTTGACAAGTCTTTCAATCAAAGCTATTTCACCACCCATGGTTCCAGGTCTAGAGGGGCGGCCATCTTTATCAAAAACTCAGTGATGTTTCAGGCTCAAAAGATTTATAAAGATCCCAACAGTCGTTTCGTGATAGTTCAGGGTACCATCCAAAACAAACTTTTAACTATGGCCTCAGTGTATGCCCCAAACGCCTCACAGGCATCATTCTTTAAAGAATTCTTTCAAACCCTAGATAGGTTCCACTCCCCCCATATGTTAATTGGAGGGGACTTTAATTTAGTAGCCCACTCAGGACTTGATAGAAGCCGAACATGCCCAACATCTAAGGCCTTTCCCAAACCCTTCAACATTCCCTGAAATCCTCTCAACTCATAGATATTTGGAGAGCCCACAATGTCGGCTCTAGGGAATATACGTTCTATTCCCACCCTCACGACAGTTACTCCCGCCTAGATTATATTTTTGGCACCCCCTCTCTGACAGTGAACTCTACTACAGCCAACATACATGTTTGCCCCTGGTCGGACCATCACCTTGTCTCCACCCATATCTCATGTTTAGGCCTCCCACATATAGCCAGGTCCTGGCGCCTTAATGACGCATTGCTCACTGATCCTGTGATTATGGCTCAGTTGATGGAACGTCTTAAAGAATATTTTAGGCTTAATAATGTAGAGAACATTTCTCCTACCTCTCTATGGGCAGCCCATAAGGCTGTTATGAGGGGCCATCTGATAGAGATTTCCACGGCCCAAAAACGACAAAAACAACAGGACACCCACAAACTCACCTTAGGATTAGAACAACTATATCATAGACACACTCAGACCCCTACACAGGAGTTGCTCCTCCAAATCACCGAAAAAAGGAGAGCCCTAGATGATATACTGTCAGGACACATCGAGAAATCTCTTAGATGGTCTAAAGCCCGCTTCCTCCTACACAGTAACTCTGCTTCCACGATGTTTGCGCGAAAGCTTAAACAGTCTACCCAACTGACCCACCTTTACAAATTAAAGGATAGCCACGGCAACCTAGCCTCTCATCCAAAACAGGTTTTGCAGATTTTCTCCACCTTCTATCAAAAACTTTTTTCTGGCCCAGACCCTTCACACCCGCCCCCCTTGCAGTCCTGGCTGGATACCCTCTCGCTTCCTCGACTCTCGGAGGAGCAATTGGATATCCTAAATGCCCCCTGCTCATCAGAGGAAGTCGCCTCTATTATCTCCTCTCTTAAACCCTCCAAAGCCCCTGGCCCTGATGGCTTCTCTCCTGTCTATTACAAAAAATTTGCTGAATCCCTACTCCCCACACTTACTAATATGTACAATCAAATACTCAAAGGACAATGTTTCCCTGAAGAAATGCTGCTAGCCAACATGTCCCTTATTCCCAAACCCGGCAAAGATCATACCCTCCCCCAAAATTTTCGCCCCATCTCAGTTATAAATAATGATCTTAAAATATTTGGGAGGATCCTGGCTGACAGACTGGCCAAAGTTATTATAACCTTGATATCGCCCGATCAAACTGGATTTATCCCATCCAGGCAGATCACAGATAATATACGCTTAGCCACTAATATCTTGCAGGACGCCCATATGAATTCAAACTCGGTATTGCTTTTGAGTTTAGATATACACAAAGCATTTGATAGTGTCCTCTGGACGTATCTAGATACAGTCTTATCCAAATTTGGTTTTAATGGGGCATTTATACATGGCTTCAAAGCCCTTTATCATAACCCAAAAACCCAAATTAAGCTTCCAGGATGTTACTCAGATTATTTCTCTCTGAGGTGTGGCACTAGACAGGGGTGTCCTTTATCCCCGCTTCTGTTTGCGCTGGCTATAGAGCCCCTGTCTAGATCCATCTCTAATGACCCAAACATTAAGGGCTACAAAAAAGGAGATCAGGAATTTAAACTTAGCCTCTACGCAGACGACGTACTGCTATTCATCTCAGACCCCCTACTCTCCCTCCCTAACCTCATGTCCCCCCTTGACTCTTTCTATAAATTATCAGGCCTGGGCGTCAACCCCTCCAAATGTTCGGCTCTACCAATTCACCTCCCGCAACTTCTATTGACCACTCTTACAGATAAATTTAAATTCTCATGGAACCATATCTCTCTACAATATCTAGGTGTTAAATTAGCCCCCTCTTTGAAACAGCTATACTCATTGAATTATCCTCCAGCTTTTTCAAATGTCAAATACCTCTTAAATCAATGGTCCTCCTATCACATATCATTTCTAAGGAGAATTCAGGCAGTGAAAATGAACATCCTCCCTAAACTCCTATTCCTCTTCAGATCCCTACCCTTATACGTGTCCCAATCAGTCCTTCAGAAGGTTCAGATGGACCTGCTCAGGTTTATATGGCAAAATAAAAAGCCACGAATGGGGCGTGTACTGATGTATAGAGCCCAGAGGAGGGGAGGTTTGGGATGCCCGGATCTATGGAAGTACTTCCTGGCATCTCGGCTTATCCAAATGGCGCAGTGGCATGTCATCCCTGCCTCTGTGCCATGGCTACAATTTGAGCGGATCTCGGTAACTCCATACTACCTCCCTGGTCTTCTCTGGTCCCGCTCAGTCTCCCCCAAAGATATCACCCCATTAAACAATATTGTTGGCCAATCACTTTATCTATGGTCTCTTTACCGTAAAAAGTTCAAGTTGCATTCAGACGTCCCCCTTTTATCCTCTTTTTTGGGAGAACCCTCATTCCCCCCAGCCTTTTCCTCCAGTTTGCCATACCTTAAATGGATTGCACTAGGCTTGGTGAACCTCGCATCTCTGCTGCAGAACGCCTCCTTTTGTTCTTACACTCACCTGCAGCAGTCTGGAGGACCCCTCGGAACCCACAGCAGACCCCGATTAATGCAAATCCTAAATCTATTTGTTAGAACATGCAAAGGGGTCACTCCTGGGACTTCACAGCATATCTGATCCATACAATAATAGACACATCGTTTTTTTTTTTTTTTTACCCCCTGACAGTAAACTCAATTTATTAGGAGTGCACATTTATCACAACTGTATGCTTCCTGTTTTCTTGTTTTTTCTTTATTTGTCTTTTTATTTCCTTTTTATTTTACCACCTTTGGTTTTATGGGCTCATTTAGTATGATTGTGTGAACTATGGTTCGCACTGTGTGTGATATATCATTTCTCTGTTATGGGCTTTCTAGCCATTGTGTTCTATGTCACTACAGTGCCTGTACACCCAGATGTTATATTTTCCTACAATAAAAACGTTTGAAAACGAAAAGGTTTAGCGCAACCAAATCTAAATGATGTATAGTCCAGGGAAGAGAAACAAGGTCCCAAACTCAAGAGTCCATCAATTGTAAGGATTCCTGATAGAAAGTGAAAAGGTAAGGAAATGTCAGCCACCTCAGGTGAAATCTCCACCACCTATAGTCACACAGGCCGTTCACCTCAAATTGTTTACCCCTGTATATACAAGATGGTCAAATGCGCTTCAACAAGGGTTGAAACATCTGAGGCGTCCGACTTGTATGCTTCCCATATAGGCGTATCCCCCGAAGTGATATACAAAAGACTGAAAGCAGATTAATATTGCTCTCTGTAGCATTCACTTTATTAAAACCAAATAACACTCACATGTAATCAACTGGTATGCAAGCCTGTAGTGATACAGATTTGCCACTCTTGTGCAGGTTTAGGATAGCAGCAGGTGATGTCACGTAAAGAACTCCACCAACCGTACACGTTATGTCCAACGGCACTTCGTCAGCGCTGACGAAGTCCCTCGTGCATTGTGTCACGTATCATAGGTCTGCGAGTGGTCTGCGAGTGCACGTAAGTCTGCGAGTGCACATAATTCTGCGAGTGCACATAGTTCTGCGAGTGCATGTAGGTCAGCGAGTGCACTTAGGTCTGTGAGTGGTCTGCGAGTGCACGTAGGTCTGCAAGTGCACGTAAGTCTGCGAGTGCACCTAGTTCTGTGAGGTCTGCGAGTGCATGTAGGTCTGTGAGTGGTCTGCTTGTGCACATAGTTCTGCGAGTGCACATAGTTCTGCGAGTGCACATAGTTCTGTGAGTGCACATAGGTCTGCGAGTGGTCTGCGAGTGCACGTAGGTCTGTAAGTGGTCTGCGAGTGCACGTGGGTCTGCGAGTACCTGTGTATTGTCTTGTTGAGTACCTGTGTATTGTCTTGAGTACCTGTGCATTAGTGTCAGGAAGCTAGTTGTTAGGTAATTTGGAAAGGGTATAATCGCCATCCCTCATTAAATTTAATAGGTACGATGCCCGGCGGGTGTGGAGAGGCGACTCGTTGTTCATCTTGAAGCCCAGGTTCTGAATCTGGGGAAGCAACTGTCAGCACTGAGAAGTCCCTCCATACTAAAGGAGAGCCAGGAATGTACATGGCAGGTGCCAGCAGGGGCCAGTACAGAGGCGGCTGGAGACAAAGAGGTGCAGGCACTAGCAAAAAGTAGATGGGTGACAGTCAGGAAGGGTAGAGGGGGAAGTGTCAGGGAGGCTGATCCAGGGCTGGAGCATCAAAATAAGTACGATTCATTGAGTGACATTGGTGGAACCAGTCAGGGACCAGCACTGCTGGAGCTGAGGGACTCTCCTAGCTCCTGGGGGAAGAACTCCTCCAATGAGAGTGGGGGGGAAGCAAAGGGAAAGGAAACACAGATTCTGGTGGTAGGGATCTCAATTCTTAGAATGACAGAGAGGCCAATCTGTAACAAAGACCTGAAGCGCCAAACAGTATGTTGTCTACCGGGCACTCGGGTTCGGCACATCACAGATCTGGTATGGACAGATTACTGGGAGGGGCTGGGGAAGACCCAGCTGTCATGGTGCACGTTGGCACCAATGACAAAATCAGAGGCAGATGGAGTGTCCTAAAGAACAATTTTAGGGACTTAGGAGCTAAATTGAGGAAAAGGACCTCCACAGTAGTATTCTCAGGAACACGAGCCGCACTAGAAAGGCAGAGGGGGATTAGGAAAGTAAACAAGTGGTTGAAGAGCTGGTATAGTAAGGAGGGGTTTGGGTTCCTGGAGGACTGGGCCAACTTCTCAGTCGATAACCAGTACTATAGAAAGGACGGACTGCACCTAAATGAGAAGGGTGCAGATCAGCTGGGAATGAAGATGGCCAAAAAGTTAGCGGGGTTTTTAAACTAGGCGAAGGGGGGGAGGGTCCAGAGGTAGAGATAGTCAGCGCGGAAGATATTCCAGAGGGTAGTACTGGGGGCATTAGTGGTAGGTTGACCAACGCACATAAACCCAAGGTAAGTATAGTAGCAAGTACTAGTTGCAATCTCGGAACACCCAATAAGAGGATAACATGCGACTGGTCTAAACTAGGGCTGTAACTAACGATTATTTTCATAATCGATTAGTTGGCCGATTGTTTCGATTAATCGATTATTCAGTTAATAACCTTAAAAAAAAGTGTGGTGTATAATTTAGTTAATGTGTACAGTTTTAAAAAAAGGTAATTTATTCTTAAATATCTCCATGCAGTTGTAAATATAAATAACCAACTATATGATTAGAGAGCAAAATATCGAATCCACTCTGAGCATAACAGACAGAAGAGATATACTTATATACTATTAGAGGAGATATACTGTATAAACTGTTAGAGGATATATACTGTATACACTATTAAAGGGTGAATCCGGTAAATATCATCAGACTCAGTGATCAAATTTTTTTATTAAAAACAAAAACAATGTCTTCCTTCAAAAAAAATGTAATTTTAAGAAAGTTCGTTCTTTCATTCAGTGAATGTACAAAGATTTTTCGTCTGAATATTTTCATCTGAAAATTGATCCGTCTGGCCAGCATAAGGCTCGGTACACACCTATGCAGTTTGCTTTTCATCTGTTTCTGTAGTGCTTTTTGCTGTGCGTTTTGATTTTTGTGCTCGTGATTTTGCTGCGATTTGTGTTTTTGCATTTTTTTGGCCAATTTGTTGTTGGGCAGATTAAAAAACACATATTGCTGCAAAAACGCATTACATGCTTTTCTGCAGCTTCACTATTGAAGTATATTGAACTAAAAAAGCACCGTTTTGCGTGAACGTGTCCCATAGGAAACCATGTGAATGAACTGTAGTGCGTTTCTGCAAAAAGCACCAAAAAACACATAGATGTGAACCAGGTCTAAGACGTTTAGTAACATAATGGGGTGAAAAAAACTAAAATTAGCCCTTTATAGTACAAAAAAAAAAGCAGATAATCACTACTGTAAAGGGTTAATATTTTTTAGTGTAGAACTGTGAAAGTAATATTTGCAGTAGCGATTATTTGCTCTTTTTGTACTATAAAGGGCTCATTTTAGGTTTTTTCAACCCCATTATGTTACTGGCCGATTAATCGATTATGAAAATAGTAATCGATTAATTTCATAATCGATTAGTTGTTTCAGCCCTAGTCTAAAAACGTGGCATGTTCACCAATGCCAGGAGCCTGGCGGACAAGATGGGTGAACTAGAGATACTGTTGTATGAGGAGGATTTGGATTTTGTGGGAATTTCAGAGACCTGGTTCAACAGCTCTCATGATTGGCTGGCAAACATTTAAGGGTATACCCTTTATCGCAAGGATAGAGAGGGTAAAAAAGGGGGAGGGGTATGCCTATATATCAAGAATAATGTACAAGTGAATGTGAGAGATGACATCCAATGTAAAAATGCATATAAAAGCAAAGGAGAAGGCCTTCAAAAAATACAAGGTTGAGGGATCATCATCAGCATTCAGACTTTTATAAAGAATGCAACAAGAAATGTAAGGGTGCAATAAGGACTGCTAAGATAGAACATAAAATACACATAGCGGAGGAGAGCAAAAAAAAATACCCAAGAAATTCTTTAAGTTTGTAAACAGTAAAAAAGGGAGGACAGACCATATCGGCTCCATAAAGAATGAGGAAGGACATCTGGTTACAAAGGATGAGGAGATGGCGAAGGTATTGAATTTATTCTTCTCCTCAGTCTTCACGAGGGAATCGGGGGGCTTCAGTAACCAAAACTGCAATGTTTATCCTCATGACACATCACAGGAAGCACCTCCGTGGTTAACAGTGAACAGAATTAAAATTAGACTTGGGAAACTTAACATTAATAAATCACCGGGACCAGATGGCTTGCACCCGAGGGTACTTAGGGAACTCAGTCAAGTAATTGCCAGACCACTGTTCCTAATTTTTACTGACAGTTTACTGACTGGAATGGTACCAGCTGATTGGAGAAAAGCCAATGTAGTACCAATATTTAAAAAGGGCCCAAAATGCATCCCTGGGAATTACAGACCAGTTAGCCTAACATTAATAGTATGTAAACTCTTGGAGGTGATGATAAGGGACTATATACAAGATTTTAGTAATGAGAACGGTATCATTCGCAGTAATCAGCATGGATTCATGAAGAATCCTTCTTGCCAAACCAATCTATTAACCTTCTATGAGGAGGTGAGTTGCCATCTAGATAAAGGAAGGCCCGTAGACGTGGTGTATCTGGATTTTGCAAAAGCATTTGACACAGTTCCCCATAAACGTTTACTGTACAAAATATGGTCTATTGGCATGGACCATAGGGTGAGTACATGGACTGAAAACTGGCTACAAGGGCAAGTTCAGAAGGTGGTGATAAATGGGGAGTACTCAGAATGGTCAGGGGTGGGTAGTGGGGTCCCCCAGGGTTCTGTGCTGGGACCAATCCTATTTAATTTGTTCATAAACCACCTGGAGGATGGGGTAAACAGTTCAATATCTGTATTTGCGGATGATACTAAGATAAGCGGGGCAATAACTTCTCTGGAGGATGTGGAAACCTTGCAAAAAGATCTGAACAAATTAATGGGGTGGGCAACTACATGGTAAATGAGGTTCAATGTAGAAAAATGATAGGTTCAGCAATGGCATGCAATGCCAAGCTGCTGCTAACAAAGAAAACAGAATATTGGCATGCATTAAAAAGGGGATTAATTCCAGAGATGAAACGATAATTCTCCCCCTCTACAAGACTCTGGTCCGGCCGCACCTAGAGTATGCTGTTCAGTTCTGGGCACCAGTCCTCAGGAAGGATGTATTGGAAATGGAGCAAGTACAAGGAAGAGCAACAAAGCTAATAAAGGGTCTGGAGGATATTAGTTATGAGGAAAGGTTGCGAGCACTGAACTTAATTTCTCTGGAGAAGAGACGCTTGAGAGAGGAGAATATTTTCAATATACAAATACCATACTGGTGACCCCACAATAGGGATAAAACTTTTTCGCAGAAGGGAGTTCAACAAGACTCGTGGCCACTCATTAGAATTAGAAGAAAAGAGGTTTAACCTTAAACTACGTAGAGGGTTCTTTACTGTAAGAGCAGGAAGGATGTGGAATTCCCTTCCACAGGCGGTGGTAGCATTGAAAATTTTAAGAAACTATTAGATAAGCACCTGAACGACAGCAACATACAGGGGTATACAATGTAATACTGACATATAATCACACACATAGGTTGGACTTGATGGACTTGTGACTTTTAAACCTCACCTACTATGTAACTATATAATGCATAGTGATTTAGGTACTGACATTAAACAAAGTTGTTTCTGTCTCAAATTACGTTTGTAAAAAACAAGGAGAGAGGCACCTCTGGGTATAGACGTTTTGAAAAAAAAACTTTTAATAGCACAATAAATTGGCAACTCACATTTGAGCAGTAAATGAAAGGCACATCAGGATGTGGTCCCAGCAAAGGGTGACAATCCTACCTCCTTAGTCCATCACACGAGAACGCTGTCTACACTGAAGCCGCCGCTGGTGTAGGGAAGCCAGCTGCGGTGGGAAGACTCAAAGCGTGGCGTGAGGCGCAGTAGGAAGGATGGCGAGGAAGGATGACGTCACCCACTATGTGACACGTAGCTTACCATAGATGTTAAAGGAAGTCTCCAAGAACCCCAAGTTTATTGTGGGATCTGCAGGTAACTCTTGTTAAAGTTGGTGTCAAAGTAAATGCATCCACTATCACAAACACATTGCACCAATTTAGTCTGCATGGGAGATGTGCTAGAAAAGAGAAAATTGTATCAAATACTTATGGCAATTTTTCCTTTCCTGATGCCAATCCATGGCAGCATACATGTGATATAGATCCACCCCTATATCCACCCACAGGACCTGTTTAAATCTATAAAAGGAAAGCCAGAACAACAACATCAAAAAAGGGAGGGTTCGTATTCTGCCATGGGTTGGCATCAGGAAAGGAAAATTACTGTAAGTAATTGCTACAATTTCCGGTTTTCCTGATGCCAACATGGCAGCCTACATGTGATAAATAATGAGCTAAACAGGGAGGGCTAAAATGTATATCCAAACTTTATTACAATGGACACGGAAGCCTGGACCGTCATTCTGTCAAAGTCCATTGACGTACGGGCCCCTGAGCATATGGAGGTCTTGGCTCAGGGCACATGGAGCCACAAACCTGTGGGAGAAAAGAAAAGGCACCACTAACTCCAGCACCAGGATTCAGCTCAGGTGTGCAGAGAACAGACTCCTGAAACCAAACACCAGCTCAGGTGTGCAGAGAAACACATAGCAGCATAGACTCCAGCAACCTAAAATCAGGTCAGGTGTGCAGAGAAACACATGCAGCGTGGACTCCAGCGACAAAATACCAACTCAGGTGCACCACATGAGGTTCTGACGTCTCTAGTTAGAGAACTCCTTAGCCCCGAAAGACCACCAGAAGGGGCTCC
The DNA here is from genome assembly GCF_042186555.1 of Aquarana catesbeiana. NCBI lineage: Eukaryota > Metazoa > Chordata > Amphibia > Anura > Ranidae > Aquarana > Aquarana catesbeiana. The sequence continues at coordinate 498,704,723 of NC_133328.1, read as the reverse complement.
CCACCTTGTTGGTGTACTTAACAACTTAAGATGTGGACTGCACCTAGGAGAGGCTGAACCCAGATGGACTCCGACTCAGTCAACAGTAGAGACTTATCGCAAAATCTCGGTCTTGCAGGTGTAGTTCTTGAGGACAAAAAGGAGAAATTGGAAGGTTGCTCTGGCTTTCCTTTTATCGATTTAAAGAGGTCTTGTGGGTAGATTTAGAGGCGGAGTTATACCACATGTATGCTGCCATGTTGGAGTCAGGAAAAGACTTTGCTGTTTGCATAATAGAACATAAAACATAAAAGAACATCAGAGCGAGACTACAGTTTCACATTAAACATACAGGCAAAGAACAGAACAAAGTACAGTGTTACGATGAATCAAAGATAGTGTTGTTTGGCCACAATAACAGTAGACATGTTTGGCACAAACTTAAGACAGCATTTCAGGAAGACAATCTCATACCAAGGGAAGCTAGGATTGCCACCTCATCCCTTTAAAACCGAACATATTAATTACAGGTTCTGTGGCTGATTAAGGTGGTAATTAAACTCACTTGGTTCCTTATCTGCATTAAATTTCTCTCAGAAACTGTGGAATTATTATGTGTTCGGGTTTAAAGGGATGAGGTGGCATCCCTAAGGGAAGCATGGTGGTGGAAATGTGATGGGTTAGGGTTGCTAAGTTGCTTTAGGGCTTGGACATCTTGTAGTCCTTGAGTCAACTATGAATCCTGCATTATATCAAAGTGCGCATGATGAGAAGGTGGAACTCTGTCTGAAAGTTGAACAGGAAATGTTTTTTTTTTACTTTCTGCTATAAAACATATCCAATAAAAAATATGTAAAAAAAAAAAAAAATCTTCATCAATTTAGGCCAATATCTATTCTGCTACATATTCTTGATAAAAAAAATCCCAATCATATTTTGATTGGTTTGCGCAAGTTATCGTGTCTACAAACTATGGGATATTTTTATGACATTTACATTTTTTTACTAGTAATGGAAACGATCAGCGATTTTTAGCGGGGCTGCGACACTGCAGCGGACAAATCAGGCATCTGAGACTTTTTTGGGAACCAGTGACATTATTACAGCGATAAGTGCTAAAAACATGCACTGTTACTGTACTAATAACAATGGCAGGGAAGGGGTTAACATCGGGGTAATCAAAGGGTTAAGTGTGTCCCTAGGGGGTGCTTGCTAACTGTGTGGGGTATTGTCTGACTGGATAAAGACAGAGATCCGGGTTCCTGCTTAGCAGGAACACAAGATCCCCATCTTCTTCCCTGTCAGATTGCCGTTCTGCCTCACTCAGGAATGATCGTGGGTGGCTGGAGGACATCTGGTCCACCTGACTTGCTGATTGGCTCCTCCTCTGTCCAATGGGCGCACGCGCACCCCCAGTTTCTATTGCACAAAGTGATGTACAGGTACGTCATTTTGTGCAATAGAGCCGACCTGTCGCAGTACATCTGCGGTGGGAGGTCAGCAAGTGGTTAAGGGGTCAATACCAGCTTCTGATGCCAAGGTTAAACTTTTTCCACAGCAAACTATTACAGCTATTGACATTTTTCTGAATAAATCATTAAAAAGATATATTTTTCTGGTGTTTTTGTTTAAGTATATTATCTTTATCTTTTGAATGAAAATCTAATGTTTGCCTGTTTAAGGCTTAATGTACATGGGACGTTTTAAAATCTCCCCTGATAGTAAATGATGTTTAAAAACATTTGCTTTAAATGCCGCGTTTAGGAGTGTTTTAAAATTTTGTTATCATATGAAAGCTCCTGTAAACGAAAAGCAGCTAAACGCGAGTTGCCGCATTTACAAGCTGTTACAGGCATTTGGCATTTCAAATGCCTCTTAACATCCGTTCTAAAAGCATTTTTTTGCTTTCCAAAAAATGATTCTAAACTCAACTGCCTAGAAATGACTATAAACGACCCTGTGTACATGTACTGATAAGATAACAGAGGAGAGTTCAGGGGCAGCTGAAAAAAACACCCATCTGCTCCTAAACATCTGTTTACCAGCAGCAGTGTACATGAAGCCTAAAGTCTATGTACATAGTCGTTTCTAGGCAGTTGAGTTTAGAAGCAATGGGTTTAGGATGGATGTTCAGAGGCATTTGAAACGCGCAGACAGCCTGTAAATGCTGCTAAGCACGGTAACTTGCGTTTAGCAGCGTTTTGTTTAAAGACGTTTTTCATTTTAACAAAAAAAAAAAAAAAGGAGAAATATATATATATATATATATATATATATATATATATATATATATATATATATTAAAAAATTATATATTTTTTTACAAACGCTTCTAGGCGCAAACGCAGCTAAACGCGGCATTTAAATGCAGTTAAACGGATGTTTTTAGACGCCGGTTTCTAGCTGTCAAGTTAAATCATTCAGGAGAGGTTAAACAACATCTCATGGACATGAAGCCTTAGGCCCCATGTACAAGGGACGCTGAGGCAAAGTCCACCGAACAAATTTTTTTGACACCTTGAAACCTGCGTTTAAAATGCCTGTTTAGCCGCGTTTGCATGCCACGTTTAACCGCGTTTGTGTCTAGAAGCGTTTATTAAGATTACCTCATTTAAGATCCTCCCGAAGCTCAAAAAACATTGTAGTTAACTATTTCAGCCATTTTGACCAGAGTGAGTAGCAGCAGCAGAGAAATCAGTTGTCTACTTGTATTTGCCTCTATCTCTGTGCTTTTTTTTGCAATGGATCCCATAATGAGCATATGTGAGGAAATGCTCCTGACATTGCTCTTGATGAGGCTAGAACGACGCAGAAAATTGCGTGAGAGGTCCAGAGTGAGGGTTCGTCACTCTTGGACACATCCTTTAATTGCGCAGCGAATGTCGGCAGAATATTTTGTAAACATGTACGTACAGCTGCGTACCTACCCCGACATTTTTTTTTAATTTCACGCGCATGTCCATTGCCACATTTTCCTTCTACTTGAAAAAGTACGACTATATATGGGCTATATATGGACAATATATGGATATATATATAGATATATATATATATATATATATATATATATATATATATATATAGATATAGATATAGATATCTATATCTATATCTATATAGATATATCTATATATCTATCTATATATATATATATATATACACACACAGTGGGGACGGAAAGTATTCAGACCCCCTTAAATTTTTCACTCTTTGTTATATTGTAGCCATTTGCTAAAATCATTTAAGTTCATTTTTTCCCTCATTAATGTACACACAGCACCCCATATTGACAGAAAAACACAGAATTGTTGACATTTTTGCAGATTTATTAAAAAAGAAAAACTGAAATATCACATGGTCCTAAGTATTCAGACCCTTTGCTGTAACACTCATATTTAACTCAGGTGCTGTCCATTTCTTCTGATCATCCTTCAGATGGTTCTACACCTTCATTTGAGTCCAGCTGTGTTTGATTATACTGATTGGACTTGATTAGGAAAGCCACACACCTGTCTATTTAAGACCTTACAGCTCACATTGCATATCAGAGCAAATGAGAATCATAAGGTCAAAGGAACTGCCTGAAGAGCTCAGAAACAGAATTGTGGCAAGGCACAGATCTGGCCAAGGTCACAAAAAAAAATTCTGCTGCACTTAAGGTTCCTAAGAGCACAGTGGCCTCCATAATCCTTAAATGGAAGACGTTTGGGATGACCAGAACCCTTCCTAGAGCCGGCCGTCCGGCCAAACTGAGCTATCGGGGGAGAAGAAATAGTAAGCAGGGTGTAAGAAAATGCTGCGCTAAACCCAACGAAGCAAATGAAAAAGCAGCTAGCACAAAAACAAACCAAGTCACGTCAAGATATAAACGAATAAAGTGCAGCACTAAGAGTATCTAACATACACTTTATACAACTGTGAAACCGTGAACCAAATGTGAGAAACCAGCAGTGTACCCGCTGGGTTTAATCAAAGTGTCTATAGTGAAATACGAAACAGCAAGGGACAAAAGTCCATAAAGTGTAGAATAAAGGAGGGAATCTTCTCCAACGGCGGCGTACCATATACCCAGGAAGTAAGCTGACACTCAAATGGGAAGACGACCACAGATACCAAGGCACACAAATCTTCAATGGAAAAGGTTGGATACCCTTACCAGATCCGTAGGACGCACATGCCATATAGCAGTGCGTCAAATAGGCATGAAGTTGGACCGTTGTCACACACGCTCTCCGGTTCCGGAACAGGATGATCAGGAGGAAACAATTCAAAACGGAGCCATGGGAAAAGAAAAAAGGGAACTCCACATAGTGTAGGTCAAAAAAAAATTGAGGTTTATTGGATAAAAACCATACAGGATAAAAGTGATCACAGATAATTAAAAATGGCAGTGTGGGAAGCTGAAAATGCTAGCCCTACGCGTTTCGACCACACAGTCTTTAACAGGGGCATAAAACAACCTCCCCACACTGCACTTACTTACAGACTGTACAAAACTTTCAAACTGACCGGGTCCGCCCACATCATGGCGGAACCGGAAGTGAAAAATAAATGAGGACATAAACACTTATATCCGATTCACCTTTAATATGTAATGACACAGCATGCGGACCACAGATATTAAGGAGAAATCTCCAATATAATCTCCCCTAAAGAATTATATAGCTATAAGCCTCAGGGGACCGAAAATAGTATACCTCCGCACGGCTTGCGTTTCAAGCCTCATAAACTCAATCTGCGAGGAGGAGATGACAGCCAGCAGCCAATCAGCTACTGGTGTCTCATCAGCCCATCTACAGGGAGCTTGCGCTTCAAGCCTCATATATCGGAGAGAGCGGCCAGCGTGGAGGCTGACGTCACCTCAGCTGCAAGGAGAGGAGGTGCGTCGGGACCAATCGGCAGATGGTACCAGACCGCCTCCCACACAAGAGGCTTGCGCTCCACACCTCGTATGTGTGAAGGAGATGGTCCAGTTACGACGCCCTCCTCGCTCCTCCCAGCCTATAGCGATCGGCCGCACGCTCCGGGACAGCAGACCATGCCCCTCCAAGCACAGGACAGCAGGGCCGCGATCCATCCAGCCGTCACTCAAAACGCCCTCCTGGCACATAAAGCAATGTACAAATAAAATAGCATACATAGCCTAAGTTACATGCTCTAACAGACAGGATAACTAAGTCGCAAGGCTCATGCAGGCACGGCAGAGTAATCCGCACTCAAGCCTCCCTAATGAGAGCAGAGTAATGCCACAATGCCAAACTAAAGGGGAAAGGACGCAGAAAACACGCACAAAAAATGAAAAAATAAATAAAAATAAAATAAAGAATATGTTATCGCAGTTGTAATAGCAAAAACACTGGATGGCCATTACACACAGCTAGCTAGTACCAGAAATCATATCCCCCTCAAAACAGAGTAAATCATAAATTCAATATAGTCAGATCCTCAAAAATGAGGTATTATCCCACTCATAAAAAATATAAAATATACATACAGTAAATCATAAAACAAAAAGATTAGGAGAGGGGTGTGGCGCGGCTCAGGAGCCGAGGTGCGCATCACACACGGCTAATGAAACAATTAATGTCCCATTCTACATTCATGCCATACGGCGAGTAGCACCTCAACTCATAGATCCAATAAGTTTCGAGCCGCAACACACCCCTTAGACGGGACTCGCCCCTCCAATGTTGGACGAACTTGTCAATGATCAAAAAAGAAGTGCCCGTAGGGTCCCTGTCATGAAACTCCAAATAATGGCGAGGGACTCTATGCTTAATACAGCCTTTTTAATTTTAGCGATGTGTTCGTTAACCCTGGTAGAGAAGGCTCTAGTTGTGCGGCCGACATATTGCCTCTTGCAAGGGCAAATAATGAGGTAAACAATATGAGGGTAGCGCACGTGGTGAAGTGTTTCATATTGTAATCCCTGGACGTGACTGTAGAATGGAAAGTCACAGTTTTGCGTCTCCCACATGTGTTGTGCAAACACACGTTACACTTTCTCCAAGGGAAATATCCCTTGCAGTCTTGAAAAAAGGAGACTGAACGAGGGGGATCGATAGTGTTGGGAGCGATTTTGCCACGGACGGAGCATGCGCCACGAAAAATGACTCCAGCCCGGTCCGGCAAAACGGGACCCAGCACATGGTCATTTTTCAAAACTCTCCAATGCCTGTCTATAATTTTCTTAATTTCTTTGTACTGTACAGAGAATGAGGTAAAGAAGGAACATTTAAATTGGTTTTCTTCCTGTACTTTAGGGCAGTCCACCAAGAGCGAATTCCTCTCCACCATTCTAACCTCACTAATGGTGGCATCAAGATCGGAGGGTCTGTACCCTTTCTCAACAAATCTTTCCCTAAGGGTCTGAGATTGATACTGAAAGTCTTCAATATTACTGCAGTTTTGTTGCATGCGGAGAAACTGTCCCTTAGGGACAGATCTGAGCCATTGATGGTGGTGGCAATTGTTTACTGGGATATACCCGTTACGGTCTGTAGGTTTGAAAAACGTTTTGAGGTCCAGCTGCCGATTGACTACAGAAATCTCTAAATCTAAGAAGTTGATAGTCTCAGAACTGGCCTCAAAGCTCAGGGAGATGTGTCTATCATTAGTATTCAGGTACTGAATACAACTGAGGTGGTATGTGGGTATAGACGACATCCTCCTCCCATAAGGCCATGAAAAGGTTAGCCAGGCTGGGGGCATACTTGGCCTCCATGGCAACACCCTTAATCTGGGAGTAATATGTTCCATGGAATCAGAAGTAATTATGTTCTGTAGCGAACCTGAGTAGTTCCATAACATAATTACGATGGATGAGGGCTAAACCTGAATCCCTGGAAAGGAACAAGTCGACTGCCGCCAAACCCTGATCAAGATAGATGTATAAAGTGCAGATACATCTGCCGTTGCAAGGAGAAGTCCATCCTGGTATTCAACACTTTCAATTAAATTAATCGCAGCTCTTGTATCCTTCAAGTATGAAGGCATTAGCTTGACCAGGGGCTGGAGATAGAAATCTATATACCTTCCGATTCGTGAGGTGACAGACTCTATCCCACTCACGATCAGGCGACCAGGGGATTGACAGAGTTTTTATGAACCTTCGGAAGGTAATAGATGACCGGTATTCGGGGGGCTGCAGGTACAAGGAACTCTCTCTCCTTCTAGTTAAGAATGTTGAGAGAGAAGCCCTCGTCAATGAGAGCCAAAAGGGCTCGTTTATATTCTCTCGTAGGGTCATTGGGAAGAATACTGTATGTAGTTCGATCATCAAGTAATCGATTCATTTCTGTAATATAGTCTTCCTTATCCAGGACGACTATCCCGCCGCCTTTATCGGCAGGACGGGTGACAATGTTATTTCTGTCACAGAGAGCATCGATACCAGCCACAATGGCTGGATCTTGATGCATTCTCCTGACAGAAACATTCTCGAGATTGTGTAGGACCAAATCTGTAAAAACCATTAATAGAGTGGGATGTATTGTTTGGGGGATTGAAAAGTGATGGATTTGAGAGGCCAGAGTGTGTGATATCACTCTGTGTGGTACCTCTGAGGTTCAATGCGGGCATAGATAAAAAAATGCCTCTGTTTATGTACATCCACAAAGGTGGAAAATTTATTTAACCTCCTAGGGAGGACAAAATTTGAGCCCTTTATCAAGGACGTATTTCTCATGGTAAGTAAGATTAACTTTACTCAAATTAAAAATGCCAGCACCTAGTGTGATCTTTTTCTGTTTCCTCCATTGTAATCTCCACCCCCTCTGCATCCTCTTTTGTTTTTGGACTTCGGGGGGGTTGTAAATGGGTTTGCGAAAACCCAAAGATTGGGGGGGGGGCCCGAATGGTTGTAATGGTATGGTGTTCTATTGTATTCCTCATCCCCACCATCATCATAATACGAATGGTCATACCGTGCCTCACGCGGACCCACATCGCGAAGCACAACGTATCGATTACTGGTACGCGTAGGGGGTACTATAACCATAACCCACACTTTGATTACCTGTTCTAGCATCATATCTGGGTCCATATGCCCCGTGATAGGGCCCTCTAGCTCTATCACCCATATTCCCTCTACCCCTACCATTGTGTTGCTTGCCCCTCTGACCCGAAGGGTGTCGCCCGTGGTAGAAATCAATAGCACGACCCCTGGGGGCAGAAGGGTGTCTCCCTCGACTCGACTCTCTAGGTGGATAGTTGGCCTGAGGTAAATTCCTGGGGGCAGGAATACTGGCCCCATGTTCGATCAATCTTTCAATTCTAGGAGGGGGCGGGGGGGATCATATGTCAATCTCCTATCAGGATTCCGGACAGCCTGTTCTATATTCCCGACAGGTAGGCCAGTAAGCCCTGGATCGGATCCCTGGGCTATCTTTTTCTGCCAACCGAACACCAAACTATTCTTATAGTCCGTGATGTCACGGTTGTACTTTTTTAATTTTAATTATGGATGTGTTTGAATATAGGACCACTAGGTCTATTAACACAGATGGTGTTTTTGTTTTAAATAACACTGACACTGAAATGAGTGGACTATTCCTTAGGCTTAAAAACTTAATGACCACTGAACTGCACTTACAGTGGGACATTGCCTTTTTGGAGCAGTACATCAAAGAGAAGATGGTCCCGAGAGGTTTACGGTGGGATGTTTTCCCCCAACAGGGAGACACGGACCTTGAGCCCTGGTTTTGCTATTTCAATGAGGCAGGCATTAAACTGATTGTCTTATTGGTTGAGAGAAAGCGGAGTAGGCTTACTGCACTTGATTTGGAAATCAGGGACCTCAAGGATAAACTTCTACCATCCAATAGACTGCCCGAATACATTTCTCATTCCACTAACCTTAGGACCTTTTTGGAAAAAGAGGAGAGGGACCAACGGAATAAAAAACAAAAAAAAAAGTACAACCGTGACGTCACGGACTATAAGAATAGTTTGGTGTTCGGTTGGCAGAAAAAGATAGCCCAGGGATCCGATCCAGGGCTTACTGGCCTACCTGTCGGGAATATAGAACAGGCTGTCCGGAATCCTGATAGAAGATTGACATATGATTCCCCCCGCCCCCTCCTAGAACTGAAAGATTGATCGAACATGGGACCAGTATTCCTGCCCCCAGGAATTTACCTCAGGCCAACTATCCACCTAGAGAGTCGAGTCGAGTCGAGGGAGACACCCTTCTGCCCCCAGGGGTCATGCTGTTGATTTCTACACGGGCTACACCCTTCGGGTCAGAGGGGCAAGCAACACAATGGTAGGGGTAGAGGGAATATGGGTGATAGAGGTAGAGGGCCCTATCACGGGGCATATGGACCCAGATATGATGATAGAACGGGTTATCAAAGTGAGTGTTATGGTACCCCCACGCATACCAGTAATCGTTAAGCTGTGCTTCGCGATGAGGTGTCCGCGTGAGGCACGGTATGACCATTCGTATTATGATGATGGTGGGGATGAGGAATACAATAGAACACCATACCATTACAAACATTCGGGCCCCCCCCCCAATCTTTGGGTTTTCACAAACCCATTTACAACCCCCCCCCCCCCCGAAGTCTAAAAACAAAAGAGGATGCAGAGGGGGGTGGAGATTACAATGGAGGATAAAGAAAAAGGTCACACTAGGTGCTGGCATTTTTAATTTGCGTAAAATTAATCTTACTGACCATGAGAAATACCTCCTTGATAAAGGGCTCAAATTTGTCCCCCCTAGGAGGTTAAATAAATTTTCCACCTTTGTGGATGTACATAAATTTATCCACAAGCTCAATATACAGAGGCATTTTTTATCTATGCCCGCATTGAACCCCAGAGGTACCACACAGAGTGATATCACACACTCTGGCCTCTCAAATCCATCACTTTTCAATCCCCCAAACAATACATCCCACTCTATTAATGTTTTTAAAGATTTGGCTCTACACGATCTTGAGAATGTTTCTGTCAGGAGAATGCATCAAGATCCAGCCATTGTGGCTGGTATCGATGCTCTCTGTGACAAAAATAATCTTGTCATCCGTCAGGCCGATAAAGGCGGCGGGATAGTCGTCCTGGATAAGGAAGACTATATTACAGAAATGAATCGATTACTTGATGATCGAACTACATACAGTATTCTTCCCAATGACCCTACGAGAGAATATAAACAAGCCCTTTTGGCTCTCATTGACGAGGGCTTCTCTCTCAACATTCTTAACTAGAAGGAGAGAGAGTTCCCTGTACCTGCATCCTCCGAATACTGGTCATCTATTACCTTCCGAAGGTTCATAAAAACTCTATCAATCCCCCCGGTCGCCCGATCGTGAGTGGGATAGATTCTGTCATCTCACGAATTGGAAGTTATATAGATTTCTATCTCCAGCCCCTGGTCAAGCTAATGCCTTCATACTTGAAAGAAACAAGAGCTGCGATTAATTTAATTGAAAGTGTTGAATACCAGGATGGACTTCTCCTTGCAACGGCAGATGTATCTGCACTTTATACATCTATCCCACTTGATCAGGGTTTGGCGGCAGTCGACTTGTTTCTTTCCAGGGATTCAGGTTTAGCCCTCATCCATCGTAATTATGTTATGGAACTACTCAGGTTCACTACAGAACATAATTACTTCTGATTCCATGGAACATATTACTCCCAGATTAAGGGTGTTGCCATGGGGGCCAAGTATGTCCCCAGCCTGGCAGACACTTTCATGGCCTTATGGGAGGAGGATGTCGTCTATACCCACAGACCATCTCAGTTGGTCTTGTGGGCTAGATACATAGACGACATCCTCCTCCTCTGGAAGGGTGACCTTAGATCTTTGGAGGAGTATATGGGGTACCTGAATACTAATGATACAAACATCTCCCTGAGCTTTGAGGCTAGTTCTGAGACTATCAACTTCTTAGATTTAGAGATTTCTGTAGTCAATCGACAGCTGGTCCTCAAAACGTTTTTCAAACCTATGGACCGTAACGGGTATATCCCGGTAGACAGCTGCCACCACCATCAATGGCTCAGATCTGTCCCTAAGGGACAGTTTCTCCGCATGTGACAAAACTGCAGTAATATTGAAGGCTTTCAGTCTCAATCTCAGACCCTTAGGGAAAGATTTGTTGATAAATGGTACAGACCCTCCGATCTTGATGCCACCATTAGTGAGGTTAGAATGGTGGAGAGGAATTTGCTCTTGGTGGACTGCCCTAGAGTACAGGAAGAAAAACAATTTAAATTGTCCTTTACCTCATTCTCTGTACAGTACAAAGAAATTAAGAAAATTATAGACAGGCATTGGAGATTTTTGAAAAATGACCATGTGCTGGGTCCCATTTTGTCGGACCGGGCTGGTGTCATTTTTTGTGGCGCACGCTCCGTCCGTGGCGAAATCGCTCCCAACACTATAGATCCCCCCGTTCAGTATCCTTCTTTCAAGACTGCAAGGGATATTTCCCTTGCAGAAAGTGTAACGTGTGTTTGCACAACACATGTGGGAGACGCAAAACTGTGACTTTCCATTCTACAGTCACGTCCAGGGATTACAATATGAAACACTTCACCACGTGCGCTACCCGACATATTGTTTACCTCATTATTTGCCCTTGCAAGAGGCAATATGTCAGACGCACAACTAGAGCCTTCTCTACCAGGGTTACGAACATATCGCCAAAATTAAAAAGGGCTGTATTAAGCATAGCGTCCCTCGCCATTATTTGGAGTGTCATGACAGGGACCCTACGGGCACTTCTTTTTTGATCATTGACAAGTTCGTCCCACATTGGAGGGGCGAGTCCCGTCTAAGGGGTGTGTCGCGGCTCGAAACTTACTGGATCTATGAGTTGAGGTGCTACTCGTCTGGGTATATGGTACCCCCCTGTTGGAGAAGATTCCCTCCTTTATTCTACACTTTATGGACTTTCGTCCCTTGCTGTTTCGTATTTCACTTTAGACACTTTGATTAAACCCAAAGGGCACACTGCTGGTTTCTCACATTTGGTTCACGGTTTCACAGTTGTATTTAATGATACAATCTTTTAAATATATATTAAGTGTATCTTAGATACTCTTAGCGCTGCACTTTATTCGTTTATATCGGGGGAGAAGAGCCTTGGTGAGAGAGGTAAAGAAGAACCCAAAGATCACTGTGGCTGAGCTCCAGAGATGCAGTCGGGAGATGGGAAAAAGTTCTAGAAAGTCAAACATCACTGCAGCCCTCCACCAGTCGGGGCTTTATGGCAGAGTGGCCCGACGGAAGCCTCTCCTCAGTGCAAGACACATAAAAGCCTGCATGGAGTTTGCTAAAAAAACACCTGAAGGACTCCAAGATGGTGAGAAATAAGATTCTCTGGACTGAGACCAAGATAGAACTTTTTGGCCTTAATTCTAAGCGGTATGTGTGGAGAAAACCAGGCACTGCTCATCACCTGTCCAATACAGTCCCAACAGTGAAGCATGGTGGTGGCAGCATCATGCTGTGGGGGTGTTTTTCAGCTGCAGGGACAGGACGACTGGTTGCAATTGAGGGAAGGATGAACAAATACAGGGATATCCTGGACGAAAACCTTCTCCAGAGTGCTCAGGACCTCAGACTGGGCCAAAGGTTTACCTTCCACCAAGACAATGACCCTAAGCACACAACTAAAATAAAAAAGGAGTGGCTTCACAACAACTCTGTGACTGTTCTTGAATGGCCCAGCCAGAGCCCTGACTTAAACCCAATTGAGTATCTCTGGAGAGACCTAAAAATGGCTGTCCACCAATGTTTACCATCCAACCTGACAGAACTGGAGAGGATCTGCAAGGAGGAATGGCAGAGGATCCCCAAATCCAGGTGTGAAAAACTTGTTGCATCTTTCCCAAAAAGACTCATGGCCAGGGCACAGCACATCAGGGTACAGAGCCCAGCACATCAGGGCACAGCACATCAGGGTATAGCACATCAGGGCACAGGACATCAGGGTACAGAGCCCAGCACATCAGGGTACAGGGCACAGCACATCAGGGTACAGGACACAGCACATCAGGGTACAGGGCACAGCACATCAGGGTACAGGGCACAGCACATCAGGGTACAAGGCACAGCACATCAGGGTACAGTGCACAGCACATCAGGGTACAGCACATCAGGGCACAGTACATCAGGGTACAGGGCACAGCACATCAGGGCACAGCACATCAGGGTACAGGGCACAGCACATCAGGGTACAGGACACAGCACATCAGGGTACAGGACACAGCACATCAGGGTACAGGACACAGCACATCAGGGTACAAGGCACAGCACATCAAGGTACAGCACATCAGGGTACAGGACACAGCACAACAGGTTACAATGCACAGCACATCAGGGTACAGGACACAGCACATCAGGGCACAGCACATCAGGGTATAGCACATCAGGGCATAGGTCACAGTACATCAGGTCACAGTACAACAGGGCACACAACATTGAGGCACAGCACACCGGGGCACAGGACATCGGGACACAGCACATCAGGGCACAGGGCATCGGGGCACAGCACATCAGGGCACAGGACATCAGGGCACATAGCACATCAGGGCACGGGGCACATCAGGGCACATAGCACATCGGAGCACATCAGAGCACATAGCACATCAGGGCACGGGGCACATCAGGGCACGGGGCACATCAGGGCACGGGGCACATCAGGGCACGGGGCACATCAGGGCGCATAGCACATCAGGGCACGGGGCACATAGCACATTACGGCACATTGGAGCACATAGCACATCAGGGCACGGGGCACATCAGGACACGGGGCACATGGCACATCAGGGCACATAGAACATCAGGGCACATAGCACATCAGGGCACGGGGCACATCAGGGCATGGGGCACATCAGGGCACATAGCACATCAGGGAAAGGGGCACATCAGGGCACATAGCAGATCAGGGCACGGGGCACATCAGGGCACAGGGCACATAGCACATGAGGGCACATAGCACATGAGGGCACGGGGCACATGGCACATCAGGGCATATAGAACATCAGGGCACATAGCACATCAGGGCACGGGGCACATCAGGGCACATAGCACATCGGAGCACATCGGAGCACATAGCACATCAGGGCACGGGGCACATCAGGGCACGGGGCACATCAGGGCACATAGCACATCAGGGCACGGGGCACATAGCACATTACGGCACATTGGGGCACATAGCACATCAGGGCACGGGGCACATCAGGACACGGGGCACATAGAACATCAGGGCACATAGCACATCAGGGAACGGGGCACATCAGGGCACATAGCAGATCAGGGCACGGGGCACATCAGGGCACAGGGCACATAGCACATGAGGGCACATAGCACATGAGGGCATGGGGCACATGGCACATCAGGGCACATAGAACATCAGGGCACATAGCACACGGGGCACATCAGGGCACATAGCACATCGGAGCACATCAGAGCACATCAGGACACGGGGCACATCAGGGCACGGGGCACATCAGGGTGCATAGCACATCAGGGCACATAGCACATCAGGGCACGGGGCACATAGCACATTACGGCACATTGGGGCACATAGCACATCAGGGCACGGGGCACATCAGGACACGGGGCACATGGCACATCAGGGCACATGGCACATCAGGGCACATAGAACATCAGGGCACATAGCACATCAGGGCACGGAGCACATCAGGGCACGGAGCACATCAGGGCACGGGGCACATCAGGGCATGGGGCACATCAGGGCACATAGCACATCAGGGAACAGGGCACATCAGGGCAAATAGCAGATCAGGGCACGGGGCACATAGCACATGAGGGCACATAGCACATGAGGGCACAGGGCACATGGCAAATCAGGGCACATGGCACATCAGGGCACAAATCACATCAGAGCACGGGGCACATAGCACATCAGGGAACGGGGCACATCAGGGCACATAGCAGATCAGCGCACTGGGCACATCAGGGCACATAGCACATCAGGGCACGGGGCACATCAGGGCACATGGCACATTAGGGCACATAGCACATCAGGGCATGGGGCATATCAGGGCACATGGCACATAGCACATCAGGGCACGGGGCACATCAGGGCACATGGCACATCAGGGCACGGGGCACATAGCACATCTGGGCACATAGCACATCGGGGCATGGGGCACATGGCACATCCGGGCACAGGGCACATCAGGGCATGGGGCACATGGCACATCGAACACATGGCACATCAGGACATGGGGCACATCAGGGCACCGGGCACATCAGGGCATGGGGCACATCAAGGCACATCAGGGTATGGGGAACATCAGGGCATGGGGCACATCAGGGCATGGGGCACATCAGGGCACATTATGGGATTGTTTACTAGCCTGGCCAGCATGCAAGAAGCGTCTGTCTGTAAGTTCTCTCTCTCATGTCATGCAGCGCTGCTCGCTCCCCGGCGGCCCCTCCTCTCTTCTCGTCTATCCCCACTGGCTTGTGACATCATCTGGGATAGACGAGAAGAGAGGAGGGGCCGCCGGGGAACGAGCAGCGCTGCATGACATGAGAGAGAGAACTTACAGACAGACGCTTCCTGCGCTACTCCACATACTGGGCTAAATCTCGATCTACCTGTCAGGCGCCAGCTGTCGGCGATTGACGGGTAGATCGCCCCGGACCTCCGAGGCAATAGGAGGCTACTGAAACCGGCCAACTGAGCCATCGGCTCACCGGGAAACTCCCGGTAGTCCCGATGGCCAGTCCATCCCTGCTCATATGCTGTATTAGATCAAAAGGGTGCTTCTACTAAATACTGAGCAAAGGGTCTGAATACTTAGGACCATGTGATATTTCAGTTTTTCTTTTTAAATAAATCTGCAAAAATGTCAACAATTCTGTGTTTTTCTGTCAATATGGGGTGCTGTGTGTACATTAATGACGAAAAAAATGAACTTAAATGATTTTAGCAAATGGTTGCAATATAACAAAGAGTGAAAAATTTAAGGGGGTCTGAATACTTTCCGTCCCCACTATATATATATATATATATATATATATATATATATATATATATATATATATATATATATAATGTGTGACTATATAAGGTCTATGAATCATCGCAAGTAATTAAAACATTTTTAACTATATTTTTTTTATTTTTTTTATTGTTTTCCATCATATTTTTGTCTTTTCAGATCTAAAATATAGGGCACCTTTAAAAACGCTTATAAACGGAAATGCGTCTAAACGCAGGTACCCGCGTTTAGCTGCGCTTGGTGTCTGAAACTTGGAAATCTTCTGTGTCTGAACCCAATTTTTTTGCTTCCAAAGAAATGCTGTTAAACGCAACTGCAAAAAAATGGCAATAAACGAGACTGTGTACATGGTCACATAGAATAACATTGAATGA
The DNA here is from genome assembly GCF_042186555.1 of Aquarana catesbeiana. Lineage (NCBI taxonomy): Eukaryota > Metazoa > Chordata > Amphibia > Anura > Ranidae > Aquarana > Aquarana catesbeiana. The sequence continues at coordinate 498,688,374 of NC_133328.1, read as the reverse complement.
GTTCAGGGGCAGTTGAAAAAAGCGTCCAACTGCCTGAACGCACGTTTAACAGCGTCCCGTGTACATGGGGCCTTAACGTGAATGGTTTAACTTTTAACTTGAGCAGACAAAAGATTGTTTAAAGTGAACCAGCCACAATAGAAATACAGGAACTGATGCCATCTTTTTTTTTTTTTTTTAGCTATTGTATCTATGGCTCTATCTTAAAGTGCATTAGTAATCCTGAATGCTGCTAGTTAAAGCAAAGCTCCACCCAAAAGGGGAAGCTCCGCTTGTTTGCTTCCCCCCTTCTGCTGCCATATTTGGCACCTTTCGGGGGGGGGCTGGTACCCGTTTTTGACAGGTACCCATCCCCACTTCTGGGACACCTTGCCACGCCGAGGTCCCCCGGAAGTTTGGCCCCTTCTCCTCCTTCCACTGCCGCGCCATTCAGAAAGCACAGTCGCTTTGCGCATGCGCAGTGAGGAACCGGCTGTGAAGCCGCAAAGCTTCACTGCCAGTTTCCCTTACAAGGAATGGCGGCGGCAGCACCCAAGAGCCGATTGAAAAATTGGCCGGGGTGCCGTCATCGTGGGATCTCTGGACAGGTAGATGGGGGGGGATGGTGTGCCACTTTAATTTAGAACCCCACACATACATATATTGTGTGATCTAAAGCAAATAAAAACAAAAAAAGTGGGTGATCAGTATAGCAGGTGTAAACTGGAGGTGCTTGTGTTACAGGAGTCACTGTACAGTGACTTCTGGAGCTCATATCGAGAATATCATAAGCCTATTTCATGACAGCACATAAGTTCGCCATTATCCTGACTGAATTTTTTTTCTTAAAAGGTAAAAATGTTAACCCCTTCAGATCTGTGCTATAGCCGAATGACGGCTACAGCAAAGACCTACTTTGCCGGGGGGGCGTCAATAGACGTCCTCCCCTGCAGGGCGTGCACTGTGATCACCGAGTCAATGAGACTCAGGTGATCACAGATCGGAGTAAGGGGTCGATCCCCGCCCCTTACCACGCGATCAGCTGTCAGCCAATGACAGCTGATCACGTGATGTAAACAGAAGATCGGTAATCGTCTTTTTTTCGAGAAAAAAAAAGGCTGTTCACCGACTTCTATGCAAGTGACATCAGTCCCGAAGAGGAAGATGCACAGCCACCTCATCCGTGACCACCAGTGCAACCTGCCAGTGCCCACAGTGCCACAAATCAGTGCCCACCAGTGCATAACAGTGCCAGCTATCAGTGCCACCTATTAGTGCCCTTCAGTGCCACCTATCAATGCCCTTCAGTGCCACCAGTGTCACCTCAGTGCCCACCAATGCCAATCAGTGCCACCTATCAGTGCCGCATTATCAGTGCCCATCAATGCAGCCTCATCAGTGTACATCAATGAAGGAGAAAAATTACCTGTTTGCAAAATGTAATAACAAAATATAAAATGGTTTGGTATTTTTTCTTATTTTGTTTCTGTCTTTTTATAATTTTAACAAAAAATAAAAAACCCAGAGGTGATCAAATACCACCAAAAGAAAGCTCTATTTGTGGGGAAAAAATGATAACAATGTCATTTGGGTACAGTGTTGTATGACTGCGCAATTGTCTTTCAAAGAGTGACAGTGCTAAAAGCTGGTCTGGGCAGGAGGGGGGTTTAAGTGCCCAGTAAGCAAGTGGTTAGGAAGTTTATCCCACAAAGGTTTAACCCAAACTCATGTATCAAGAAAAACAGGTGGAGAGATTCTTTCTTACTTCCTGCCCAAATAACAGGAGAAGAGGCAGCTTACCTTAAAGATTTGACTGGAGTTGGGCTTTGCAGTACAGATATTCTAATTCATGTCACAGGAAGCGAAACAAAGAATCTTAAGATTGCAGAGCATGCTATACTAAAATTCAGTTTTATTTGTATTTTTCATGTGAGACATCCCTCGATTATCGATCATGATGTACTGTATGCCCCCAGATTTGTAAGGAATGGTTATGCCTTTTGACCTAAATGTGGGGAAATATAATATTTGACAGCTTTAGGAGAACTTAGCCTCCATCGTCACACATTTCCATGTGCTACCGAAAAGCTAAGATTTAAAAACGTTCTTATAAATGCATCTAATGACACCATGACTAACATGTCTGTTTCCATCAGCAAATTTCTACGATGTGGGTGAACGATGCACGCTAAAAGATGTTTCATACGAATGTTAACTGGCTACAGCTGGCTGTCACAGCTATAAAAAGCAATAATGAAATCATAAATACTGGCTTCACTGCCCCCTAGCCTCTACGTCAAGGCTGCGCACTGGACTACCTTTTGCTAAATCTCTGTGTGAATGAATTAGCTGATCAAAACCAGCTCTCTCTGGTTCTCTGAAGTTTGTTTACTGAACAGAGTGTGCTGAGGCACATACTGGAGGTGGGGGAGTTAGCATGACGGGGAGGGGGGGGGGGGGAGAAGAAGAAATCACATGATGCCTTGGACTCTGTAGCCAACATTCCTAATAGACTGAACGCAACCCTAGCACAGAACAAATAGGAAATGGAAAGCCTGTAAATCAGGAAACCGCTGACTTACCGTAAGAAAAAAAAAAAAAAAATGAATGATGATGACGACAGGCAAATCAAGTCCACTAATTACTTAATTATTCAAAACTGGTGCTAGTTCCTGCTCATCAAAACATTTTAAAGGGGACAGTTTGTCTGCAACTGCTAGTTTTAACTTGTTGCAGAACTGTCAAGTACAGCATGCTGACCTGTGTACACAGTTTTTTCTGGAAATTGATGGCTTCTAGACTGCTTTGTGAACATAAATCACCACGTGAAACATAGAACTCTCATCTTCCACAGAAGACTACACAGGCCATTCGTTCAAAATATGTTAAAGGGACACAGATTCATTTACCCAAAAACGAGACACTAAAAAGCTATAATAATACACAGATTCAATAAGGCATTGCATTAGTAACAAGAAAATTGTAAAACTTCAGTTATTACAGAATGAGGTCCAAAGCTTTGGTGTATGACAAAATTATAAAGCATGTGTTATAAAGGTGGTACATTATTATTATTATTATTATTATTCAGGATTTATATAGCGCCAACAGTTTACGCAGCGCTTTACAATATAAAAGGGAGACAATACAGTTATAATATAATACAATACAATACAATAGGATTAAGAGGGCCCTGCTCAGAAGAGCTTACAATCTAATAGGGTGGGGCAGGTGGTACAAAAGGTTGTAACTGTGGGGAATGAGCTGGTGGAAGTGGTAGGAGATTAGTTGGAGACGTGATAGGCTTTCCTGAAGAGATGAGTTTTCAGGGATTGCCTGAAGGTAGCAAGAGTAGGGGCTAGCCGGATAGATGGAGGTAGCGAGTTCCAGAGGATGGGAGAGGCTCTGGAGAAATCCTGGAGACGAGCATGGGAGGAGGAGATGAGAGAGCTTGAAAGCAGGATACACAATTATACACATTGTTTGTGTAGTATTTACTATGTACTAAAGTCCTGTGTAAAAGGTTTAAAAAGAAGAGGGGAAGAGGGAATATCCCATGGAACGTGTCAGTTTCTTTGGACTCTACATCCCACAATTGTTACTGGCCAGCAGATCTCGCTGGATGAGATAAATGTTGGAATTTATACAATTTGCTTGATTTTATCACTCATTTGAGTATATATTTTTAAACTTTTTACAAGAATAAAGTGTCGCAAAGGTAATGCACTGGGCTGGTGCGGAAATAGCCACTGCAGCCATTTGATGAAGAGGTGGCTGAAAGTGGTTCTAAAGACTGAAGGTTTTTAACCTTCAGGTGTACAGCTTCTCTCTCAGCCCAGCCCCCTTCCCCCTTTATACTTACCTGATTATGTCCCAGCGATGTGCATGAGAACAGAAGTTCTCCTGGGTCTACTGCCTCATCATTGGCTGAGATACAGCAGTGGGAGCCATTGGCTGCCGCTGCTGTCAATCATAGTCAGTGAGGGAGAGGGGGCTTGTGCTGAACCACACTCTGTGCGTGTCAGACACACAGAAGCAGCTTGGAAGCGAGAATATGAGTGCCCCAAAGTAGGCAGCTTGCTCTGGGGTCACTTACAGTACCTGACCGCGAGATTGTGTTTCCAGCGCGATACCATCGCACTGGTTCTCGGCGACAGGGTGCTGTGCATGTAGCGCTGGCTCACTCATCGGGAAAGGAAAACTTTTTTTTCCTTTCGCGATGAGTGACAGGAAGTGCTGACAGCTGTCTGGTATGAATCCTGAGGGGGAACGCCGCGCCAAATTTTAAATAAAAAAACCAGCGTGGGTTCCCCCCCAGGGGCATACCAGGCCCTTAGGTCTGGTATGGATTGTAAGGGGAACCCCCTACGCCGAAAAATCGGCGTGGGGTTCCCCCCCCGGAGCATCTAAACTCACCATCCTAATACCCATCTGATCATTATTGGCTTGAAGGTTCATATACAGACAGCACATATTCAATTTTTTTTGCTGGGTTTAAAGCCTGACTCGGGTGGATAAACGTCTGGATGACCTGGCTAGGTCTGAGAGATCAGACCTAGGAAAGACCATTAACAACTGTTGGTAATAAAGAAATGGGCCTATAGTACTCTGGGTAGCAAAGATCTTTATGTGGCTTTGGAATCAGTATGACTGGGGCCTCGAATATAGATTTGGCACTGTTTATTTGCTTCACTGTAGGGAACAAAGTTTTGGACCAAGAATTCTATATAGGTAGTGGAGGGTATAGGAAGATCCTTAGCACTAGCAAAAGATGATGACGGTTTAAGCTCCACTCATACTTGTATGACTCCAAAGTTGCACGACTTTGGAGTGCAACTTTGAAGCAAATTTAGATGGGCACAACTTGGATATGACTTTGGCTTTGACCAATGATAATGGACAACTGTTGTACAGTATAACATTCAGGTACGACTTTCATGCATTAGCTATTTTGAAGTTGCTGCGACGTTAAGTCATACATATATAAATGGTTATCATTAGAAAATGACTTGTCATGCAACTTTGATGACCAAAGTTGCATGACAAGTCGCACAAGTGTGAATGGAGCCTTAAACGTCATGTACAGTCAGAGCTGTCTTAAGCACAGAGATTTGCGCAGGGAAAAACCGTGGCAGAGTCGCTGAAGATAGAGAGAATCTTTAAGATAGGGCATCTTTATGATAGGGAGTTATCTTTATGGTCGCCTACATACGCTGTAAAAATATCAATGGTCCCAAAAATGTGTCAAAAGTGTACGATCCGTCCGTTGCAATGTCACAGTACCGCTATAAATTGCAGATCACCGCCATTACTAGTATAAAAAAATATAAAAATAAAAAAAATGCCATAAATCTTTCCCATAGTTTGTAGACCCTATAACTTTTGTGCAAACCAATCAATACATGCTAATTGTGATTTTTTTTTTACCAAAAATATGTTGAAGAATATATAATGGCCTAAACTGAAGAAATTTTTTTTTTAATTTTGGGGGATATTTATTATAGCAAAAATTGTCGCCCATTTTTTGTTAATAGCGCAAAAAAATAAAAACTGCAGAGGTGATCAAATGCCACCAAAAGAAAGCTCCATTTGTGGGAAAAAAAGGACGCAAATTTTGTTTAGGTACAGCATTGCATGACCGTGCAATTGTCAGTTAAAGCGACAGTGCCAAATTGTAAATAGTGCTCTGGTCAGGAAGGGGGTAAAATCTTCAGGGGTTGAAGTGCTTTAAAAAATTCAAGAAAATGTCAAGAATACTGATTGTTAATGTGTAACTATTTCAAGGAGCTAACTCAATACACTTCAAGAAGGGCACATAAACATTTAAATAATTATTGGGACCATTTAGTCTTTACCGTAGAAAAGTGATTTGAGATCTTCTGTAGCACTTGTAAAATGTGAAAATGGAGGCCCTCTTCTAGAAGTGCTCCAACACTTTTAAATGAGGAAATTCCACACATTTTCTACTGACAGATAACCTCGACAAGTTGTTGTCTATTGATGTCAAATGTGGAGGATGGAGAGCAGCATTCCTAACTGCTCTAAACCCAGGAGCCCAGTCCAAGAATTCTGACACATCCCAGATGTCAAAGTCAGTTAGCCAATCAAGAGAGAGAGGAGGCGGGGCCAGGACTCTGTCTGAATGGACACACGGAGCTGTGACTCGGGTGCCCCCATAGCAAGCTGTTTGCAATGGGCTGCCCTGTGCAAAACCACTGCACAGAGCAAGTATAACATGTTTGTTGTTTTTAGAGAAAAAAAAGTGAGGCTTTACATTCACTTTAAGCCCCTGACAATCCAAGTACACAGTTTTAGGACCCCATGTCAGCACATTACAGTTTAACACTCAACAGATAGGGATGGATCACAGTGTAACATTCATTTTAATAGTCAAAATCTTAACTAGATTACAGGCATCTCAGCAGAAAAAAAAAAGGAAAAAGTGATAAAGGGCACACAACAAAGTTAAAAGTAACCGAAACACACCTGTCTCTACACAATACCCAACTCGTATTGGAATTTAAAGTGGTTGTAAAGTAAATTTGTGTTTTTTAAATAACAAACATGTTATGCTTACCTGCTCTGTGCAAAAGAATTGCACAGAGCGGCCCCAATCCTCTTCTTTAGGGGTCCTCTGCCAGCGCTCCTGGCTCCTCCTCTTTTCTGTGTGCCACCATAGGAAACCACTTCCTATCATTACATACCTGCATGCTCGATCCCAAGCACTGATGCCTGCATCCATAGACACAGCCAGTGGGGCTCAGCCCCAACCTCTGTCACAAAATTTTACTGACAGCTGTGGGGGCAAAGCCTGTGAAAGTGGAGAAAGTCACTACAGAGGGGCACAGCAATGGATCAAGTGAGGACTTATGTAAGTATAAGGGTTGACAAAGCGATAACAATACAGGGAATGCATTACGGTAAAAAATATTTAGGCTTTAGAACCACTTTATTTCCAAATCAGCAATTTAAGGTGGAATCACAACAGTTCCAATAGGAAAACAAAACCTCCACAGAAAAAAAGGCAATACAGAAGACTTTTCTTTTCTTGTTGATAACCGTCTTCACTAGATCTAAATGCATTTTTTTTTTGTACCTTCTTCTGTTACCTTCCAACAATGAAATTCCTTTGATGCTTTGTAAGCTCTTTGCAGACAATGACTTTTGTTGTAAGAGGCAACCCCTTTCACATGGGCATCATCCGTTCAGTCAAGTTTTTGTTAAGAGAAAAACAGATTCTTTTTAAATCAGTTTTTCATCAGTTTGTTTGTTAGTTTTCATGCTTGGTGACATTAGATGATGATGATGTCACTTTCTTTGCTGACCACTACCTGGGATACAGGTTAACTTTTGTTTCATAAAGTACAGTGTTCATGTGCCGCCCGTCCACAGTAGTTTTACTGTGAGTGGGTAGCTGCTACAGGCCAGGCGAGTACCTATACGTCGCCTGGCACATGCACACTGGCGACCGGGGGAATCATGTGATCTCTATGCGATCACTAGATTACAATGTAAACACAACTGTTACGAATGGGTTTCATTCATAACAGCTCTGCTAAGTATTGTAATATTGTGATTGTCCCACAGCTATCCCATGGTACCTGGGCCAATGACACCACCCTGTACCGTGTGATAGCTGTGGGCCAATCACAGCATCACAATAGTAATCAAAGCTGTTATGAATTAAACCCAGTCATGGTGATGATCACTGTAACTGCAATAATAAAATAAAAAAAAAAACATCCCTGATCACCCCCTAGATTAGTACATATACAAAAAAAAAAAAAAAAAAAAAAAAAGTTTAAAATTGTACATGCTGTCAACAGTCAGTATCCCTGATCACTGCCACACCAGCATTGCTGACAGTATGTATATATATAAAAAAAAGTGTGAAAAAAAACAAATTTGATTTAATTTCTTCAGTATTCTTCACACTTATTCCCTGTACACACGGTCGGACATTGATCAGACATTCTGACAACAAAATCCATGGATTTTTTCCGACAGATGTTGGCTCAAACTTGTCTTGCATACACACGGTCGCACAAAGTTGTCGGAAAATCCGATCGTTCTGAACGCGGTGACATAAAACACGTACGTAGGGACTAAATACAGGGCAGTAGCCAACAGCTTTCGTCTCTTAATTTATCCTGAGCATGTGTGGCACTTTGTGCATCGGATTTGTGTACACACAATCAGAATTTCCCACAACGGATTTTGTTGTCGGAAAATTTTATAGCAAGCTCTCAAACTTTGTGTGTCAGAAATTCCTATGGAAAATGTGTGATGGAGCCTACACACGGTCGGAATTTCCAACAAGGTCCTATCACACATTTTCCATCGGAAAATCCCAACTGTGTGTACAGGGCATAACTGAAATTTATTTAATACTTCATACAAAATCCTTTGTTGGCAATGACAGCTTCAAGACGCCTCCTGTATGGAAAAACTAGTCACATGCATTGCTCAGGTTCTATTAGATTCAGGTCAGGTGATTGGCTGGGCCATTCTAGCAGCTTTATTTTCTTTCTTTGAAACCAATTGAGAGTTTTCTTGGCTTTATGTTTGGGATGCTTGTCTTGTTGAAATGTCCACCTTTGTTTCATCTTCATCAGCCTGGTAGATGGCAGCAAATTTTTATCAAGAACGTTTTGGTACATTTTTCCATTCATCCTTCCTTCAACCATACGAGGTTTGCCAGTACCGTATGCTGAAAAACAGCCCCACACCATGATGTTCCCACCACCAAACTTCACTGTTGGTATGGTGTTTTTGGGGTGATGTGCATTTGACTTCCAAACATGGTGTTTATTATGGCATCCCAAGAGTTCAATTTTGGTCTCATCTAACCAGACTATATTCTCCCAGTATTTCACAGGCTTGTCTAAATGTTGTGCAGCAAACTTTAAACAAGCTTCAACATGCTTTTTCTTCAGCAATGGAGTGTTGTATGGTGAGCGTGAATATACATTAGGCTATGGTGGTTGAGTGCACTACTTGTTGTTTTCTTTGAAACAATTGTACCTCCTGCTAATTCCAAGTCTTTCTGAAGCTCTCCACAAGTGGTCCTTGGCTCTTGGACGACTCTTCTGATAAATCTTTTCACTTCTGTCAGAAATATTGCAAAGAGCACTTGGTCGTGGCTGGTTTATGGTGAAATTATGTTCTTTCCACTTCCGGATTATGGCCCCAACAGTGCTCACTGGAGCATTCAGAAGTTTAGAAATCCTTCTGTAACCAATACCATCAGTATGTTTTGCAACAATAAATGTTGCAAAGGTCTTGAGACAACTCTTTGCTTTTACCCATCATGAGATGTTTGTGTGACACCTTGGTAATGAGACACCTTTTTATAGCCTATCGGTTGAGACTGAACCAGCTGATATTAATTTGCACTGACAAGGGGCAGGATTGTTTTCTAATTACTGATAGATTTCCACTGGTGTCTTGGATTTCCATGCCTTTTTGCAACTCTCTTTTTTATGTGTTCAATACTTTTTCCCTCCGTCATTCCATTTTATTACACATAACAATTTCTGAACTTAATTGTTTTGGTTTCTTTGTATGAATGGATTGCATGTCAATAGCACCTTTAAAAATATATTTGCTTAGAAAAATGGTGACATGTTCAGTACTTATTTTACCCGCTGTACGTCTGTTTGCCCATAGGAATGCATTGCTGTACATTCTTCATCTGCTGCTGCCAAAAGCCAATCAGGAGTGCGAGTTCACGGAGAGGCAAGGCTCTCGTTCACATCGCTGGATTGAGAGGGGGCTCAGGTAAGTATTGGGGAGGCTGCTGCACACAGAAGGTGTCAGGGAAGGTTCCATCCGCTGATGACACTGCCTGATATTTGGCATGCAGTACTGTGGTCCACCAGCAGGTGTCTCCTGGCAGTCTGGAACTGCCAGGGGAGCTTTCCTCTATTGGTAGCATTATGTGATCTTTGGGCCGCAATACTGGCGTCCACCAGCGGGTGGTTCCTGGCAGTGTGAGGCCGACATCATCTCCTGCAATCAGGCATCACCTGAGTCTGATTGAGATGTGTATAAATACCCGGCAGAAACACTTATGCCTTGCCTTGGTATTTTCCTTGTGCCCTGATTTGTACCTGCCGCCTGAAGACCTGAACCTGTTCCTGAAACCTGTTACCTGAGTACCTGATCCTGTCTCCCTGTTCTGATTCCTATCCTGTCCCACCTTGCATCCCTGCCCTGCTGTCTGATCTGTTCATCCTCTCCCTGTCCTGTGTTCCTTACCCCATCTGCTGATCTCCCATTGATGACCCTGGCCTGGCTTACGTCTGTGATTCTGGAACTGCCCTTTGTTTATCTACGGATCCTCTGTGCATGACCCTGGCCTGGCTATTGTTTATGATCCTGGTATTTCCCATTTATTGTACATATCTGTCTGTTGCTATTTGTGGGTCTCGGTCTGTTGGTTGGTTTATTGCACTGTGTGGTTGTATTTACATTATTCACTTTTCTTAATAAATCAATATATTTCACTTATACGCGTTTGGGTTTCCTCTGTTGCAGTCCACACAGTTCTGGTCTTTTTTGTTACGTGACAGAAGGTTTTTTTACCTTCATGCACAGAATGCACAAAGGTAAAAAACCTTGTGCCTTTTCAATCACTTTAAAAGTGAAAAAATTCTGAAGTGATTTATCTTGGTCTGATTTTTTTACATCTCAAAAACCTGGCATTTTGTGTAGATCTTTTCTTCCCGCTGTTTATTGTCTCAAGTCCCTAGTAAGGTGAAGAATTAAGTCATGAAGTTTAGCAATGTAGCAATAAGTCTGAGGAGCTCTTGATGTAAAGTAATAGGCCCATTCCACCGCAAAGGTGAGTGAGGATTTCTCCCTACCATATGCAGTAAGGAGCAGGGATTCAGGAAAACTTGTCAAAGCTCTCTGATAAATCCAGGTAGCCTGTGGGCAGATATTCTTTGTAAGTTATCCTGGTTTTGCAGCATGGGTTAGTGTTAAAGTTAGTGTTGTTCAAATAAACATTTGTAGGGGAGCTAGGAGACCCTCTATATTGCTAATCCCTCTCTGTAACTCTGTCCTGCAACTTTTGCAAGCCCTGTCTAATAAGTGAAATATCTATCTTTATTATCTCTATTTTGGTAGTGAGAGTATGCTGGCATATCAAGATAGCTTCAAGTACCTTTGCAGTTTCCGCTGGGGTGAAGTCTGCCTGTGTAGCTTCTGGGTCCACAGCATTGCATCGCAACCATCTTTTTCACACAGCAGAACTCATCCAGCTTAGCAACCACTTCGAAGTTACATGTAGGCGTCCACATGGCAAGATGAATAGACTAGGGTCTCCACGGGTAGATATAGAGCTTCTCCCAGGGAAAATTACACTCTATTTTGATATACAGGATAAATATCAGGGTGTCCCTAGAGCAGAGCTCTCATTGTGCACACCTCACATCATGCCATACCCTCTGCATTAACTTAGCTTTGTCTTTGCCTATTTGTATTATAAACTGGGGAACATGTATGATATAGTTTTATCCCTTTGTCAACTTTATTAGAATATTCTGGGGTTATGCCTTTACCTCTCTTGATGCTACTATTCAGGTACAATTTTTCTTTCCCTGAATAGAACAGAGAACCTCTCATCCTTTTACTAAAGTGTGTCCTCCCTAGGGGAGGTGTTACAGGGACATGTACAGTAGATTGTATTACAAAAAAAAAAGCGGCATCACTTCCTATCCCTCCACTTTAAAACCCTAGTATGCTGAGCTGATTGCAGGCATTGGGGCTTTAGAAACATTTCAGGCCAGATCAGCTTCACTTTAAGCAACACTAACTAGTCATTAGGTGATATTAGTTGTTATCACAGTTTATTGAGACTACTCTGGAGACAGGTCGGTACATTTGAATCTTCACTATTGAACATTTATACCATATCAAACATTTGAATTAAATGGTGTTTTTCAAAGCCTATTTTGCCCATTCAAAATCTGAAGTTCCCAACCCCCACCACATTCCCTGTACCTACAGTTCCCCAGACAGCAATCAGGGCACACAAAGAATGACCCTCCTACATTGCAGGCCAGAAAAAAAGATGACTTGGGTCTCTGTACATCACATGACTGCAGATTCAGGTAAGTTTTTGGGGCTTTTACAGTTCAGAAAAAAAGATGACTTAGGTCTCTGTATACTACAAGACCACAGATTCAGGTAAGTATTTGAGGCTTTTGTTTAAACAAATACAATTGGAGATTAGCTAGGGGGGTGGGAAATTATTACTTGGAGGGTAGCCCAGAGTTTAGCATCAAAGTCTTGCTCACAGCACAATGCATGCATTAACCACTTCCCGCCCGCCCTATGGCGGATTGACGTCCGGGAAGTGGTTCTGTTATCCTGGGGGCGCGCATCGCGGCGATCGGTGGAGCGGTGTGTCAGTCTGACACACCGCTCCACCGATCTTGGTAAAGAGCCTCCGGCGGAGGCTCTTTACCACGTGATCAGCCGTGTCCAATCACGGCTGATCACGCTGTCAATAGGAAGAGCCGTTGATCGGCTCTTCCTCACTCGCGTCTGACAGACGCGAGTAGAGGAGAGCCGATCGGCGGCTCTCCTGGCAGGGGGGGTCTGCGCTGATTGTTTATCAGCGCAGCCCCCCCGCAGATCACCACACTGGACCACCAGGGATCGCCACTAGGACCACCAGGGAAGGGGCAACATGTGGATGGCCAGGTATGTACCCCATGGCCATCCACATGTGCCCAGTGTGCCAAATCTGTGCCAATCAGTGCCCACAAATGGGCACTGATTGGCACTATTATGTTGCAGTGATGCCCAGCAGTGCCACCCTTAGGGGCATCACTGCAAACAAGCAGTGCCATCAGTGCCACCCATCAGTGTCCATTCATCCCATCTATCAGTGCCCATCCACGCCCATCTGTGCCAACTATCAGTGCCACCCATACGTAACCATCAATGCCACCTACGAGTGCCCATCAATGCCACCTACGAGTGCCCATCAGTGCCACCTATAAGTGCCCATCTGTGCCACCTATGAGTGCCCATCAGTGCCACATACCAGTGCCACCTATCAGTGCCCATTAGTGCCACCTATCAGTGCCGCCTATCAGTGCCCATCATCAGTGCCCGTCAGTGCCACCTCATTGGTGCCACCTCATTGGTGCCCATCAGTGCCGCCGTATCAGTGCCCGTCAGTGCAGCCATATCAGTGCCTGTCATTGAAGAAGAAAACGTACTTATTTACAAAAAGTTTTAACAGAAACAAAGAAAAACTTGTTTTTTTTCAAAATTTTCGGTCTTTTTTTATTTGTTGCGCAAAAAATAAAAACCGCAGAGGTGATCAAATACCACCAAAAGAAAGCTCTATTTGTGGGAACAAAATGACAAAAAATTTGTTTGGGTACAGTGTAGCTTGACCGCGCAATTGTCATTCAAATTGCGACAGCGCTGAAAGCTGAAAAGTGGCCTGGGCGGGAAGGTGTCTAAGTGCCTGGTATTGAAGTGGTTAATGCATATTATATCAATTTGTGTTTTAGCAGTGCATTAGTTACCATGAAAATTAAAAACAAGTGAAAGACAAATTAAACGAAACATGCACGTTATACGGATTGCTTAAAAAGGGAAGTCGAGAAAAAAAGGCTGTCAAGGAATATAGTACAGTAACAGGCAGACCAGTTTACGTCATGTGGAATTCTCATCTGTGCAAATTACATCAAACACTTAGAATAACCAGCTCATGACGCTTAGTCATCACAGTTGTGTCTCTTGCAGTACCAGGATTCGTAAAAGTCTGTACCTCAGTATTCGCTTTTAAATTGACAAATCATAATTTACATTATTTACACCAAAGCTGTTAAAAAGTCCAGAATTATCATAGAGCAGTCACTTCTAATTTGCTTATTGTGTATATCAAATGCAGTTTCTGACTGCTTACCACTAAACATTTAAAGCAATCAAATGGTAGATCAATTTCCAGTGTATTGGTCAAAAACGGCAAGTTTATTTCAGGCAACAGTCTCAAAAATAATGACATGTGGCAACCAAAGCAAAACTGGAGCAGTGTTTGCAAATCCAAGCTCACTGACAGGGATATACTGTACAGACACTTAGGTGGATGTTTGCTAATTGCAAAAACATATACGGTATATCACCAGCACAGATACCAGGTCAACATTTTTAGTAAAACAAACGTGTGAATTGAAATTCTCAGTCTTAGAAGTGTATTGGGCTAATTGCAGGTAACAGGTTAGGAAATCTGGGTCGCTGGGCAAAAGTTTGCGGAAAGGGAATAGGTGTGTGGGGTCATCAGGCTGGAAAGCAGATGGTGGCGGTAGGTTGGCTTTGATATAAAACATGAACATTAGTATCACAAGCTACACCAATACCAGGTACCCACCAATTCAGTGAGTTAAGGGAGCATTTGTATTCAGTAATTATTAGTAGTGTTAGTGACAGCTTTTAACATGTATGTTAAACAGTTCATTTATTCACAAATGGTTTCTTTAACATTGTTGCTTCAAAATTTAAGGGAAAACATAAATGCAATCAAAAACAGAGTTGAAAAAAAAAAAAAAAAAATTATGTGAACTGATGTAAATAATTTTATTAGAAAATGTAAACCGTGTGTTACAAAGTAAGGTTATAATACTGGTGTTCAAATACAGGTCTTTGAAGGGTATACACCTATAATTGGACAATGGGTTGTATGATACATGAAAGAGTACCCCATACTGGGGGAAAACTGCTAAAAGTACGCTGTCATGTCAACACGGCTCCTGTAACTATTAAATCTAATCCTTTCTACTGAACTACTTTCTCTAAGATTACCCCTGAGGTGGTCTCCACAGAAGTTTTCAACAACAGCATTAACTGTCTGCCTGTGCATGTACTCAAGTGTTATTTGTGACATTTCAATTTGCTAAATTGCTATTGCAGATGTGCCTAAAAAGACTGCCAAAATAAAGCTCCTTCTACAATATACAGGCCAATTCTATGTGTATTAATGGGTTTAAAATATCGTCACTAGGATTGGTCTTGGATGTAATGCACAAAGCAGAAGCGTTTGCATATCCTAGAAGTCATTTTGGTGGTAATGTTAAATGTTAATTTTGGATTTGGTTGAGCGTTTTTAGAGGGAAGCAGAAAACAGAAATGAAATTTGTGGAGAAACAATTCTTTATGACTGATTATCAGATCACACTGTTTGGCAGACGTCATCTTTACTACTGACAGATATTCAGATGAACTTATCCCACATTTTTTTAAAAAATAAACTTGGATCATCATCAGCTAGACAGATCATGAGATAAACATAAAAATGAGTATACCAGGGGCTCAAACTATGCTTGATAACTAGTAAGAGACTTAGGGGGTTATTTACTAAAGGCAAATCCACTTTGCACTACAAGTGCACTTGGAAGTGCAGTCACTGTAGATCTGAGGGGAAGATTTGAAATGAGGGGAAGCACTGCTGATTTTATCATCCAATCATGTGCAAGCTAAAATGCTGTTTTTTATTTTCCTTGCATGTCCCTCTCAGATCTACAGCAACTGCACTTCTAAGTGCACAGTGGATTTGCCTTTAGTAAATTAACCCCATAGTGAATAAAAAAATAAGAATTACACCCATTCACACCAGGACGCGGAGCAGGAAACACGCATTCCTTGTGTGCTTCCTACACCGTATTCAAAATGCACTGCACTTGCAATCTGCAGCGGGTGTTAGTGTTAACAACACCCTAAATGCAGGTCGCAATTGCAAAAGGTTTGCTTGCACCAAATCTGGTTGCTGTGTATTTTATGAAGTAGTGTATGCACTACTTTTGGTGAAAGCCCATTTAACCACTTCACGCAAAACAACATACCCGTACGTCAGTACTTTGACGCTAAATACTGGGGTTATGGCAGCAGCCAGCTGCCATAACTCTGGTATTTTCAGGAACACTGTGCGTTTCTCTTTAGGATAAAAGTGGTCACGGCGCCCCACCGCAAGATCACTTTTAAACTGGTGGCGGGAGAGGTGCCCACTCCCCTCCTGCCGTGCTGCAGTGTCTCCACCTCTTACCGGACCCGCCGGTAGCGGCGGAGACGATTGCGTCCTCTCCCGTGGATGCCTGGCTGCCGACTGAGGGGAAGATGGCCCCTGCTCAGCTCCATGGCATGGGAGGAGGAAGCGACGTCAAACGTCACTTCCACCCATAGCTCTTAAAGGAGAATTTTTTTTTTCCAAGTGACTTACAAGGGATGTTTACATTCCTTGTAATAGGAATACAAGTGACCCAAATTCATTTATTTTTTAAACAGTGTCAAAATAAAAAATTAAAAGTAAAATAAATAAGAAATTTTTTTTTTTTTTTAAAGCGCCCAGTCCTGAGGAGATCGCACGCAGAAGCGAATGCATTCGTGAGTAGCACCCACATATGAAAATGGTGTTCAAACCACACATGTGAGGTATCGCCGTGATCGTTGGAAAGAGAGCAATAATTCTAGCCCTAGACCTCCTCTGTAACTCAAAACTGGTAACCTGTAGAAATTATTAAACTTCGCCTATGGAGATTTTTTAAGGGTAAAAGTTTGTCGTCTTTCCACGAGCGGGCACAATTTTGAAGCGTGGCATGTTGGGTATCAATTTACTTGGCGTAACATTATCTTTCACAATATTAAAAAAATGGCATAACTTTACTGTTGTATTATTTTTTAATTCAAAAAAGTGTATTCTTTCCAAAAAAAAAGTGTGCTTGTAAGACCGCTGCGCAAATACGGTGCGACAGAAAGTATTGC
The DNA here is from genome assembly GCF_042186555.1 of Aquarana catesbeiana. Classification (NCBI taxonomy): domain Eukaryota; kingdom Metazoa; phylum Chordata; class Amphibia; order Anura; family Ranidae; genus Aquarana; species Aquarana catesbeiana. The sequence goes on along the minus strand of NC_133328.1, from coordinate 498,671,613 downwards.
AACGACCGCCATTTTATTCTATAGGGTGTTAGAAAAAAAAATACATAATGTTTTATGGTTCTAAGTAATTTTCTAGCAAAAAAAAAAGATTTTAACTTGTAAACAACAAGTGCAAAAAAGAGGCTCGGGGCTGAAGTGGTTAAATGAGTAGGCTGAAATAGCACTGCACCCGAATCGCATGTGAATGACACAGCATGTTCCTGTACGATTCATAGTGTGAACCGGCCCTTAGAGAGCACTATGAGGGGATTTAGAGATAACATCATCTCTAAGCCTGGGTTCACACTGCCGCGACTTTGAATCCAATATTCCTGTGTGACTTCATTGCAGCTTGCATACTTTAACAGAAGTCAATGCAAGTCGTATTGAAGTTGCACCAAAAGTAGTGCTGGAACCTTTTTCTAAGTCAGAGCGACTTGAGTCGCACCGATTAAAACAGTCTCATTGTATTTAATTGGGTGTGACTTGTCATATGACTTTGAACTCTCAAGACGGATGACAAATTGCAACAGTGTGAACTGGGGCTATATTTTAACATGGAAATCAATTTTTTTTTGCAGTAAGTAGATTCTGTGCAAAAACAAGCTGGCATGACACAGGATTGTGTTCCCCCTAAACCCATCACACACAAAATCATTTCTCCAAAATATTGTAGCATTGTGCAGAGGAACTTGACTATACAGACTGTAGACAAAAAGCAATGAAAAGAAACATGTACTCAAAGAACATGTACACCGTGATTGGCTTTAATACATTTTTGCTTTCCAGGTGAGAGACTCAAAGTACAGAAGCTAGACAGCCATGAATCAGGTTTCTCTCTGTGCAAGTTTTCTTAAAAGTCCGTAAACATTACCATTTCCCAGTAAAAAATAAATTTAATACCGAAGATCGGAGAATTCTCTACAGGCACCACCTCCCCTAAATATGATCAGAAAATGCCAAGAAACAAGATTGGGAGATTTGAGGTACCAAAAACTGAAATCAAATTGATAATACAAATTTCATAATTTTATTTAAACATACATGATTAAAAAAATCAATAAAGTTTTAAAACCAAAACATGAATAATCATGTGGTCACAGTACAAAAGTTGGTTGTCTCTACATGTTTTGCTATAATCATGGCTTCTTCTGGAGCTTTTGTAGGACCTTTATACAATGTCGCCCGAATGTGATCAAGGTTCCAAAGGACTCACAGGGCCCACCAGGATGTCCAATGAGGTATCAGTGTGCCATAAAGGGGGCGACATTAGCCCTAAATTCATACCCTGTTGTGATAAGAAGTCAAGGAGTTCATAGGCTGATAATTACTGTATATCACTCCTATGAGGTATAATTCATATACTTGTAGTAAGCTTAAAAAGGACCGTGCAATCTAAGCACTTCCTTCAGTGAAGATTACCAATTCCTTTCCTTAGTATCAATGTGATACCATTGAACCAGGGAAGACAAATGTTGATTAGTCTACCCCAGGGATATGCAATTAGCGGACTTCCAGCTGTTGCAAAACTACAAGTCCCATCATGCCTCTGCCTCTGGGTGTCATGCTTGTGGCTGTCAGAGTCTTTTTATGCCTCATGGGACTTGTAGTTCTGCAACATCTGAAGGTTCGCTAATTGCATATCCCTGGTTTACCCGAAGGGAATATCCCTTTTAACCTCAGATTTATAATCCTGCAAGTACCATACAGGGCGAATGGCCACAACTGTGGGATAGACTAATCAACATTGGTCTTCCCTGGTTCAATGGTATCACATTGATACTAAGGAAAGGTGACTGGTGACTGGGAGGCGGTGTGGGCGCTTCAATCTAAGGTAAGTATTTCATATTAAGCTAGTATGCGGTGCATACTAGCTCATTATGCCTTACAGGTTTTTTGGGTTTTTTTTCTTCCAGGGCATACAACCGCTTTAACCCTAGACAGCTCTGCTGTTAGAGAGCTTTGGTCTTGGGCTGACACTTGTAACCTCACAGATGTCTGGCAGGGGAGAAATCCATCCGTATGTGCATTTATCTGTCATTCAGCTACTTATACATCCGTCTCACATATTGATTTAATATTGACGGAGGCGCCTGTCCTTCTCAGGGTTCACAATGTCTCCATTCTTCCACATGGTATTTCGGTATTCCTGCTCCTACTGCAGCTTACTACCTCCACAACCCCTCTGAAGGTTTGTGGAGACTCTACAAGTTCTGGGTCTCTGACCCCAATGTAGATGCTCTTACCATCTTAAACTTGTTGAGTACTTCATGTGTACTGGATCACTAATGCTGATTCTGCAACAGGTGTCACCTGGGCTGCATTCAAGGTCTTTACTAAGGCCAGTTATCTAGCTATGATAAAGCAGGTAAGACAGACTTTGAGGATTGACTTGAACAAGGCTGAGAGTAAGGCTACACTCTTGGAAAGGGTGTACACCCACTCCCCTTATTTACTAGCCTACAATTCTTGGCAAGAGGCCCTGAGTAAGGTACTCCCCCTCCGCACCTCTATCACCAAACGGGGATACTACATCAAACCCAGAGACTATTTGAACAGGGGAAAAAATGGCAAACTGTTGACGAGGCTGGTTAGGGAACAGTCTAACCCTCCCACATTCTCTAGGAATGAATTGCCAATTGGTGAACTCCTTACTGATCCTGTAATGATCAGTGAGTGTTTCTCTCCATATTACCAATCCCTATGTAGCTCTAAAGTGGCATATGTAGATGACGACTTAAAGTGGAGTTCCAGTCATATTTTTGTTTATTAAAAGTCAGCAGCTACAAAAAGTGTAGCTGCTGACTTTTAATAAACAGCCACTCACCTGGTTCTATGATCCAGCGGTGCACTCACCCCGCCCTGTGTTCTCTCCGTGTCCTCCTTCGGCGACGCCGGCACCTCCACTATGGGCACCTGACTGTGACAGCTTGCGGCTTCACAGCTGGGTGCCCGCTGCGCATGCGTGAGCGGTGCTGCGCTCTGTGACTGGTCCTGAAGTCTTTTAGGACCTGTTATGTGTCCCACAAGACTTCGGAAGGGAGAACTTCCACTTCCGATCTCCTAACGCAACTGGAACGGAAATGGGAGCAGGTACCTGTCAAAATCAGGTACCTTCCCCTCCTCCCCAAAATTTCAGTTTCACAAACAGGACCCGGAGAAGAGGCCTTAAAGTGGAAGTTCCACTGCTTTAACCACTTATCTTAACTTGTTAAACTTCCCACAACTGACTACCTATAGGGTCACTGCTGACAGGGCTTCAATCTTTACACAGTCTTCCTTCCAGGTATGCAGGCTCCGGTCGTTTGAATTGAGTCAGAATGACGTCACTCGTCCAAACGCAGTGCACTTACACCAGTGATGTCACTGTTTGCTCAAGATGTGAATATCTCCTAAACTGTGCATGTTTAGGAGATATGCACTGTACCTACAGGTAAGTCTTATTTATAGGCTTACCTGTAGGTACAACTGAAAAAGTGTACGTTACTACCAATTTAAAGCACGGGAGGGATCCAGGTTGCTGTTCATCATATCAACCTATTTCCTTGTTGAATGCAAAAATTCTCACTAAAGTGTTGGTCAATTCGCTGAATTGAGTTATTTCAGCCCGGATCAATGCTGACCAGTCCGGATTTATCTTAGGTAAGGTATTGCACATGAATAACCACAGGCTATTCACCCATGTGGCTCTGGTTGCTCCAGACAGTACAGTAGTGGTGGTTTCCTTGGATGCTGAAAAGGCATTTCATTCTGTAGAGTGGAACTACCTCTGGAGTGTCCTTGAAAGGTTTGGTTTTGGACCCCCATTCATTTCCTGGATTAATTTACTATATTCTGTCCTGGTGGCCAGGGTCTGCACTAACAACAATATCGCCTCTTCTTTCCCCCTACACCTAGGTACAAGACAGGGATGTCCCCTTTCCCCTGGGCTGTTTGCCCTTACCATAGAGACTCTTGAATAGGGGTCAACCGATATCTTTTATTCAAGGCCGATATGATACCGATTTTTCGGCCACCTTTCAGGCCAATAGCTCATATCATGTGTCGATATTTTGTACATTTAAAATTTTTATTTAAATTTTTATTTTTGTTATCACTTTTATTGCTGTCACAAGGAATTGAACATCTTAGTGACAATAATAGGCAGTGACAGGTAGGACTCCTTTATGGAGGGATCTGGGGTCTATAAGACCCAAAACCCCTCCTCTGCACTTGAAATTATTCAAAACAACAACTTGAAGCAATATTGGTATGTTTCTGGCCGATACAGATACTTTGAAAAAATGTGAATATCAGTCCCCGATAATCGGCTGCTCCAATAATCGGTCGACCCCTACTCTTGAAGCCAGAATTCCTGCAGCGTAGGAGGTCCGGGGTATCAGAAACTGTAGATAAATGAGCCCTGTATGCAGATAACACCATACTATTCTTAGTTTATCCCTTCTCCTCCCTGCAAGCTGCACTTCAACTAGTTAATGAATATGGTACATACACTGGAATTAGGGTAAACTGGGACAAATTTATCCTTTTCTCCTTTGGTCAATGGCAATCCAAGCGGGTTGATGAGTTTAAGTATTTCAGGATAAAAATTGGCAGAAATATCCAGTCCTATGTTGATCTTAAGTTGACACCTCTGCTATGATCCTTCTCCCAGAAATGTAACAGCATGAAAAACCCTTGCCTTATCCCCAGTAGGCAGAATTAACCTGCAGAAATTGTCCTTTTACCAAAACTCTTATATTTCTTCTGAAACAAACTGATAACGATACCCAAGTCCTTGTCACCAAATTGGAAGACAGGAATGACTCCTTATCAAAAAGGACGAGCACAAAAAACACCCTACAACTCCCTCACACCCAGTGAGGTTTTTCCCTTCCAGACTTTGTACTATACTATTGGGCCGCAGTCTCCGCCACTGTGAGGTGGTGGTTCGCTCTGCCAAGGGATAACCAAGCAGTCACTTTGGAGGCAAAACTACTATCATAGTATGGAATCAGGCGAGGGCATAGGTTAAACAGTTTTGCCGGGCTTCAGAGAACACACAATCTCTCCAAATGAATGTTTAGATATCTGCAACTCAGACATGCAGTGCAATCACAGTTCCCTGCCCCTATTACACTTGAATATGACCATCTGGAGAGGTCCTCAAAGAGCGATGGGGAAACCCTTATCCTCTATTTATCTTAGACTCTCCACAGCACACTTGGTCAAATTGCTCAGACTTTTTCAGAAGTGGCAGGCTGCGTTACTGGATCAATCGAAGGATGAATGGAACTAATGTATAACATCATTACACAGCTAATATGGTTTCTGCTACAGATAGGTTCATACAAATAAAATCCTGAGTAGGGTGTACTATACCCCGCACTGCCATATACCCTACAGTTAGTCCCCTATGTGCTAGATGTAAGCTCACTGAATGCACATTTTTCATGTGGTTTGGACCTGTCCCAAGATCCGTCCCTTTTGGGACGCTATACGCAAGGTTATTAATGCTACCAGTGATCTAGCCCTTAGTTTGGATTCTAAGGTGTTTCTCTTGGGTGTCCTGGATGGTGCAGAACTAAGCCATTACTTATGTATTTGTTTTTTACGCTTCTTTTTATGCTTGTAAATAAATTAATACAAAATGGACTCTACTTCCCATGGTATCCTCTTAGTAATCTGCCATCAACAATGTGTTAATTTTACAAATTAACATATGAAAGTTGGAATTGGTCTTTGGACTTGACTAAAGGGGTGTGAATACACACTGTGTACTCCTTTGGTACCTCCTCCTTTAGTTCCTGCCCCAGCCCACTCTCTCTGATCCCCTTGCCCTTCTCTTCTTCTGGCCTTCTTGACCTCTACCGCCACTCACCTCTCCCCTTTTTTACCGGGGCCTTTTTACCTTTCTCAAAGTCTCTGGGATCAACGTGTTATTGCCGTACTATTTGTTTCCACCTGTTTTTGTATGGTCAAGGGATGGCCCATAAACACTGGTTACTACTACTTCATATACTACAATGCATGATTAAGCTTCATTGTCTGTTGTTGATCCCACTTGGATTCCAAATTGTACTGTCAATCTCTTCAGTAGTATATGCTGCAATTTTTTAATAAACTTTTATAACTGTAAAGAAAATAAAAATCTTTTGTACTATTTTTCTCCATTATGTCTGCCTTTATACTTTGTTAAAGGTTAGCTAGTTACTGTATCTTACATGACTAAACGGCAGCAGACATGGCTGCTGCAAGCTTTATAGATCCTCTAGTGAACCTTTTCGTGAGATGGGAACAGCTGGATTCCTTGAGTTATAGCCGTTTTAAACAACATCTAAAAGAGACATTGTCTCAGTCTAGAAAAACATAGAAATCTTGTAAAGCCACAGCTTTATTACAAAAGTATTTTGAAAGTGGAACATGAACTTACATGGTGAGATGTAGGTTACCTATAAAAAAGAAGTACTTCATGCAAAGACTGTCTTACTGAGGAAGAAAAACAGGAATATAAAATATACCGATGAAAGAAGAGATATAAATGGTTTAAAATGTTCAATATTCAAAGCTAAACATACTCTAGAGCAGCACTGTGGCAAAGTGGTTAGGACTCTGACCTAGAAATGCAGGGCCTGGTTAATTTTCATATGTGTTATTTTTTTTCCTTGTATTTACAAGTTATTATTTTTTATACAGGATTTATATAGAGACAACGGTTTGCAAAACTGCTTTACAAAATACAGTAAAAACAGATACAATACAATTCAAGATACATGTGTTATGGGAGCCCTGTTCATGAGAGCTTACAATCTAAAAGGAAAGGGGAAGTGATACAAAAGGTAGTAACTGGGTAGGAGTGAATTGCTCAAGAAAGTAAAATTCAGTTGCTAGCTAGATACTGGATAGAGTAGCCTAAAAAGATGAGTTTTCATGGATCACATAGGCAGACAGTATTTGACAGCCTTGGGTTTGGGAGTTCCAGTGGATGGGAGAGGCTTGGGAGAAGTCCTGGAGGCAAGCATGGGAGCAGGTGACAAGGGAGCTAAAGGGAAGGAAGTATTGGGAGGAGCAAAGTGGATGGTTTGGTTGATATTTTGAGATGAGGTTGGTAATGTAGCTGGGGCAGATTTGTGGATGGCTTGGCTTTTTATGTGTTTAATATTTTTTTAATTATATTTATTCAGCGATTGGACGCCAGTGGGGGAATTTGCAGAGAGGAGTGGCAGACACTTGGCAAGGTGGTTGAGTCTGGTAGCATGATAGACCGAGGGATGGTTAACCTGTGTAGAGGTAGGCCAATGAGGATGGAGTTGCAGTAGTCAGAGCAAGAGATAACAAGAGTGTGAATTAGTAGCTGGGTGGTGTCATTGTCAAACGTTTCAGAGGTAAAGGTGGCAACATTTGAACAGCGATTAGAAGTGGGAATGAAAGAGGAGAGGCAAATTCACGTTGCACTACAAGTGCAAACTACAGGTGCAAAGTGCACTTGAAATTACACTGAAAGGGGGGGGGGGTAGAGGGGTAGATCTGAAATGAGGGGAAGCTCTGCTGATTTTATCATCCAATCATGTTCAAGCTAAAATGTTGTTTTTTATTTTCCTTGCATGTCCCCCTCAGATCTACAGCCACTGCACTTCCAAGTGCACTATCAGTGCAATTTCAAGTGCACTTTGCACTTGTAGTTTGCACTTTTAGCGCAAAGTGAATTTGCCTTTCGTAAATAACCCCTATTGTTATCAACCAAATTTGGTGAGAGTGTGAGGTAAGCTAAGTGGTCATATTGTACCAAGAATGACCACCAAGTAGTTCATTGTAGAAAAATAAAAGTATCTGCAAAGCGTTTTCTTTTCATAAGCTTATTATCATAACACATTGCAGAAAGCAGGATTTTTCAGATTCACTTTACAAATATTTACATGATTAGAAGTGACTGAATAAAGGGAGGCTGGATAAAATTGCAGTTCATTTTGTATGACAGATATCTTAAGTAGTTATATAATTGTTTGATTTCTTCATCCAGCGTCTGCAGCTCCCCAGGTGACATAGTAGACTTATGTCTGCATAATCCCCAAAGACACAGACAGATCAGATGTCAGCTATGTATTTATACTTTAGTATAATTTACAACCTAGAACTCAATGTACCACACTCATCAAAATAAAATGTATAACATTGGATAAACAGTAATTTCATGTGAAAATCTATAGCAAACAAGCATCAGCTTGACATTCCTGCAGCGCACTTACAATACAAAATAAGTGTCAGTTGTTTTCATTCTCAAAGGAATGCCTCTTATGGATTTACAACAAATACAGTATATAAAAGGTAGTTATCTATGTTATTATACAGTGTTGCAAGACTACAGTAATATTCACCTAACCATGATGCTGCCTTTAGCTTATTTTCTATGTATGAATGTAGGTGTCTATTTAAAAAAATGAAATGAGCTGCAATCCTAATGATCACAGATCATCAAATCATTAGCAGTTTATGTAATGGAGATGATCCTGTTCTCCGCTGATCATCTCAGCACACAGAGAAGTTGTCATTCACAGTAACAGAAACGGGCAGTTTATGAAGGTACAATCTCAGCACCTCACTGGCCATCTCTGTGAAAATGCTCCCACTCAGCTTCTCCAGCTCAGAGGTGGAGAATCAGGGAGAGAGGAGAGAATATGGGAGATGTTTAGCTCTCATGGTAGATGCACGTTTGAAGTGAGTTCACATCAGTCCAAACTATTTTTAAGGGCTTGGCAGCCCAGATTTATTTAATAAAAGGCAAAATAGAAGTCCAACACCTGATGGGGCATGCAAGATGGCTGCATAAGCTGCTAGCTCCACCAGTTCTCCGGGAATTTCTACTTACACATCCGCCCTCTGCTGCTGCCAACCTCCCACTTGCAGCCCTACAGCTCCGCCACCATTTCTGCCATGCCCAGGTGCCAGAGAGAACCGTTGAAGCTTAAAAAACTGTTGGGTTTATTCCTGACAGATGAGCGTGGACCACAACAAAATGGCGGAGGGAGTCCACCTTCAGCGGCCACTGGTGGACTCCTAGTTGCGGCTTCCTTGCTACATCCTATGGCTGCTGCCTCCATGCAGAATCGCCTGGACACCGATGGAGGATCTGCATCTTTTACCCCTAGCACTTGTAGTCCGCTGAAGTCATGACTCAGTTGGGAGGCAACGCAGGACACGGCTGCTCAGGACGGCATGGAGGTATGTGGCCTTCATAAACCAGTCTCCCTCAGACACACAGTGTGGTGATCCTATTGCCTCTTTCCCTATGGCTGGGCAGCCTGTCTTTGACATCATGGTAAAGGAAATGCTACTATCCCTCTGCTCCTTCTTACAAGCAGATATGCTCTCCTGCTTTTATAAATATGCTGCTGAAGCTCAAGAGCTAGGAGAGCGGCTGAGACATGTAGAAGATAGCTTAAGCGCCTGTATAACATCCTATAACACTATTGTGGACGCACACGATGTTCATAGTGGGGAGACAGCTTGGCTGAAATCTAAGGTGGCTGACAGATTGTGATGCAATAATATCGAGATCTGCGGTATTCCCGAATCGGTGCAGGCTTCACAATCACCTCACTAATTCAAAAATCTCTTTCAGAATGTCCTGCCCTTGCTCACCTCTGTGGATCTCACCATTGACCAACAGCATCCTGTGCCCAAGCCCTCTTTCCTTTCTTCAGAAGTACCCACAGATGTGTTACTGAGAGTGCATTTCTACCAGGTTAAAGAACGTTTGCTGTCAGCATTTAGACAGAAAGACCACCTGCCAGAACAAGCAGCTATGCTACAGGTGCTTCCCGACCTACCTGCTCACATTATGACCTACCTAAGAATATGATCTCCATCACGAAAGCCTTACGCAACCATCTAACAGCTTACACATGAAAATATCCAGCCACATTGAACAACACCAAAGACTGTGCTACCCATACTGTCTGCAACCTATCAGAGCATCTACATTTCCTGCAAACCAGGGGAATAATTCCTGTAGATCCACCACCATCTGAGCCACCACGCTCCTCCCGTTCAGCCACTCAAAAGTGGTGAAGAGGTTAATCATTTCCACTCCAACAAGAAGCAGCCTTCCAGGGGCTCTACCACTTAAACAGCTGGACTCTGTCAAACTAAACTCCCCATAGGAGAATGATTGTGCCTTACCCGACACTTGCTGTCTTACCCCGCCTGGAATAGCAGTCTTTCTGCTCCTAGATCTATGTGGAACTCTTTTTACTTAATGCTGGGTTTACAGTTACTCCTTAAGTAGGAGTTCGCTCACCCATTTGTTTGATTTTTATTACATACTGTAGTTGCATAGTAGGTGAAGTTGAAAAAAAGACACAAGTCCACCTATGTGTGTGATTATATGTCAGTATTACATTCTATATCAATGTATGTTGCGGTCGTTCAGGTGCTTATCTAATAGTTTTTTAAACTATCAATGCTCTCCGCTGAGACCATCGCTTGTGGAAGGGAATTTCACATCTTTGCACCTCTTACAGTAAAGAACCTTGTACATAGTTTAAGGTTAAACTTCTTTTCTTCTAATTTTAATGAGTGGCCACATGTCCAGTTAAACTCCCTTCCGCGAAAAAGTTTTATCCCCATTGTGGGGTCACCAATGCGGTATTTATAAATTGAAATCATATCCCCTCTCAAGCTTCTCTTTTCCAGAGAGAATAAGTTCAGTGCTCGCAACCTTTCCTCATAATCAATATCCTCCAGATCCTGTATTAGCTTAGTTGCCCTTCTTTGTACTCGCTCTATTTCCAGTACGTTCTTGTAGAGCGGGAGAATTATTGTTTTTTTCTCTGGAGTTGATCTATTTTTAATGCATGCCAATATTCTGTTTTCTTTGTTAGCAGCAGCTTGGCATTGCATGCCATTGCTGAGCCTATCATCTACTAGGACCCCCAGGTCCTTTTCCATCCTAGATTCTCCCAGAGGTTCTCCCCCCAGTGTATAGATTGCATTCAAATTTTTGACACCCAAATGCATTATTTTACATTTTTCTACATTAAACCTCATTTGCCATGTAGTTGCCCAACCCATTAATTTGTTCAGCTCTTTTTGCAAGGTTTCCAAATCCTGTGGAGAAGTTATTGCCCTGCTAAGCTTAGTATTGTCCGTAAATACAGAGATTGAACGGTTTACCCCATGCTCCGGGTGTATGAACAAAATACATAGGATTGGTCCCAGCACAGAACCCTGGGGGACCCCTCTACCCACCCCTGACCATTCCGAGTACTCCCCATTTATCACCACCCTCTGAACTCGCCCTTGTAGCCAGTTTTTAATCCATGTACTAACCCTAGGGTCCATGCCAACGGACCTTATTTTGTACAGTAAACGTTTATGGGGAACTGTGTCAAATGCTTTTGCAAAATGCAGATTCACCACGCCTACAGGCCTTCCTTTATCTAGATGGCAACTCACCTCCTCATAGAAGGTTAGTAGATTGGTTTGGCAAGAACGATTCTTCATGAATCCATGCTGAATACTGCTAACGATACCGTTCTCATTACTAAAATCTCGTATATAGTCCCTTATCATCCTCTTCAAGAGTTTACCTACTATTGATGTTAGGATAACTGGTCTGTAATTCCCAGGGATTTATTTTGGGCCCTTTTTAAATAGCGGTGCTACATTGGCTTTTCTCCAATTAGCTGGTATCATTCCAGTCAGTAGACTGTGAGCAAAAATTAGGAACAATGGTCTTGCAATTACTTACTGAGTTCCCTAAGTACCCTCGGTACTTATCTTGGCATACCGACTAGACCACCAAGGCACACTTCAGGTCTATTTATGTTGTAAGTCTTGCCGCGTTTATGTGATCCAGATCTGTCTCGGTCATAGGGCCATGGCCATAAATATATATATTTAAAAAAAAAAAAAACATGGAGCTGAGCACACCTTTAGTTAAAACTAACATATCAAAACATCTAAGCTATATAGGAAGCTAAAGTTTCAAGAAAAACAAGGACCAATGGGAAAGGGCAAAGCCACATGTGTTGATTATGAAGAATGACGCAATGTTCATTAACCACTTCAGCCCCGGAAGGTTTTACCCCCTTCCTGACCAGAGCACTTTTTACAATTTGAACTGTGTCAAATGCTTTTGCAAAATCCAGATATACCACATCTACAGGCCTTCCTTTATCTAGATGGCAACTCACCTCCTCATAGAAGGTTAATAGATTGATGTTTGGTAAGAACGATTCTTCATGAATCCATGTTGATTACTGCTAATGATACCGTTCTCGTTACTAAAATCTTGTGTATAGTCCCTTATCATCCCCTCCAAAAGCTTGCATACTATTGGTCTATATTTCCCAGGGATGTATTTTGGGCCCTTTTTAAATATTGGTGCTACATTGACTTTTCGTCAATCACCTGGTACCATTCCAGTCAGTAGACTGTCAGTAAAAATTAGGAACAATGGTCTGGCAATTACTTGACTGAGTTCCCTAAGTATCCCCGGATGCAACCTATCTGGTCCTGGTGATTTTTTTTTGCTTTCCTCTGCTATGTGTCTTTTGTGTCCTATCTTAGCCACCCTAATTGCACTCTTACATTTCTTGTTGCATTCTTTATAAAGTCTGAATGCTGATGATCCCTCAACCTAGTATTTTTTGAAGGCCTTCTCCTTTGCTTTTATATGCTTTTTTACATTGGAGTTAAGCCATCCAGGACTTTTGTTCGCTCTTTTACATTTATTACCCAATGTGATCATTGGCTAATGCCCTTATTTAATATGCTCTTAAGGCAAACCCATCTCTCCTCTGTGTTCTTTGTTTCTAAGATTTGATCCCAATTTATGCCTTCTAACAAGGTTTGTAGTTTAGGGAAGTTGGCTCTTTTGAAATTCAGTGTCTTTGTATTACCCCTATGTATCCTATTTGTGCGATTTATACTGAAGCCAATTGAGCTGTGATCGCTGTTTTCTAAATTGCCCCATATTTCCACATCCATGATCAGGTCTGTATTGTTGGTAATCAGTAGATCCAGTAACGCTTTATTTCTAGTTGGTGCATCTACCATCTGAACCATGAAATGTGTTTTCGCTTACCTTCAACCAAAGCTTCTTCAAGGTACCAAGCACATCTCCTTCTTAAGATGCATTTTATGAGCCCTTCAACTCTAAATGTCAAGCATACATCAGCACCTTCAATGCCTTCGGTTTGGATCACTTCACTTACTGCCTCGCCATTTAGGTGTCTGTTGAGTCCATCACAGCTCTTATTAATCTGCTGTTCTTATGACTCCTAAATCCCTTATCACTAAATCCCCGTGGCCTGAACCACCCGGCCAAGAGATGTGGAAAATGGCCTCAGCCGCTCCAAAATGTCAACACAAGGACTTTCCTCATTATTTTTTGCCAATTTTTCTTTTAAAAAATGTAAGTACTCATCACCATTCGGAACTCAGTATCCTTCAAGCTCCACTCCTCCATTATGGATGAAGGCAGACAATATATCATTTTAATTTATAAGATTAATGGTCATGTACTTACTATTGTAGGAGTATAATTGTGCTCATAAGTTTACACACCCTGGCAGAATTTATGATTTCTTGGCCATTTTTCAGAGAATATGAATGATAACACAAAAACATTTCTTTCACTCATGGTTAGTGTTGTGCTAAAGTTATTTATTATCAATCCACTGTGTTTACTCATTTTAAAATCATAATGAGAACAGAAACTACCCAAATGACCCTGATCAAAAGTTTACATACCCTGGTGATCTTGGTCTGTTGCAAGTTGACACAAAGGGGTTTAAATGGTTATTAAAGGTAACCTTCCTCACCTGTGATCCGTTTGCTTGTAATTGGTGTGTGTGTGTAAAAGGTCAATGAGTTTCTGGACACCTGACAGACCCTTGCATCTTTCATCCAGTGCTGCACTGACGTTTCTGGATTCTGGGTCATGGGGAAAGCAAAAGAACTGTCAAAGGATCTGCGGGAAAAGGTAGTTAAACTGTATAAAACAGGAAAGGGATATAAAAAGATATCCAAGGAATTGAGAATGCCAATCAGCAGTGTTCAAAGTCTAATGAAGAAGCGGAAAATGAGGGGTTCTGTTGAAACCAAATAATGGTCAGGTAGGTAAAATTTCAGTCACAACTGCCAGGAAAATTGATCGGAATGCAAAGAAGATCCCACAAATAACTTCAGGTGAAATGCAGGACTCTCTGAAAACATGTGGTGTGGCTGTTTCAAGATGCACAACAAGGAAGCACTTGAAGAAAAATAGGCTGCATGGTCGAGTCACCAGAAGAAAGCCATTACTAGGTAAATGCCACAAAGTATCCCGCTTACAATACACCAAACAGTACAGAGACAAGCCTCAAACCTCCTGGCACAAAGTCATTTGGAGTGACAAGGCCAAAATTGAGCTTTTTGGCCACAACCATAAACGTTACATTTGGAGAGGAGTCAACAAGGCCATGATGAAAGGTACGGAGGTGGATCGCTGATGTTTTGGGGATGTGTGAGCTATAAAGGTACAGAAAATATGGTCAAAATTGTTGGTAGTATGTTATCAAAAAATACTGGAGAACATTTGCATTCATCAGCCAGGAAGCTGCGCATGGAACGGACTTGGACATTCTAACATGACAATGATCCAAAACACAAGGCCAAGTCGACCTGTCATTGGCTACAGCAGAATAAAGTGAAGGTTCTGGAGTGACCATCTCAGTCTCCTGACCTCAATATCATTGAGCCACTCTGGGGAGATCTCAAACGTGCAGTTCATGCATTAACAGCCTAAGAATTTACAGGAACTGGAGGCTTTTTGCCAAGAGGAATGGCCAGCTTTATCATCTGAGAAGATAAAGAGCCTCATCCACAAATACCACAAAAGACTTCAAGCTGTCATTGATGTTAAAGGGGACAATAAACGGTATTAAGAACTAGGGTATGTAAACTTTTGATCAGGGTCATTTGGGTAGATTCTGTTGTCATTATGATTTAAAAAGAGTAAACACAGTTGATTGATAATAAAGGGCTTCAGCACAAACACTAACCATAAGTGAAAGAAAAGTTTTGAAAAGTGAAAGAAAAGTTTTTTGTGTTATCATTCAAATTCTCTAAAAAATGGCCAAGAAATCATAAATTCTGCCAGGGTATGTAAACTTATGAGCACAACTGTACATGGCCCTAATTCCCATCAGGGGAAGTTTTATCGAACGCATTGCTGAGGTTATAAGAGGCAACCTAACAGTATGTGGGGACCTCAACTCAGTGGTTGACCCTCACATTGATGCAACTTCCACACAGTGAGATCGCTCATACTCCCTGCAATCATTACTTCATGCTGAAGATTATGATATGTGGTGTTGCCAACATTTCTCCAAACGAGACTATCAATATGTTTCTAGTTGACAAATGGTTCCTCCAGAAGGTCTTCTCCAATATCGCTGATATAACATGGTCTTACCATACAGCTATCACCATTACGTTATTGGAGGGGGACAATTGTCGTCCTAACCATATTTGGAGGTGTAATAACAAGCTCTTGAAAGAACCGGTTACTAGCAATGTGCTTTCTCAACATCTCTGCGACTATTTCCGCCACAATGATTTACCGGATATGGATGCCTTTGCGATTTGGAACCCCCATAAGGCATATATGCGTGGCATTCTCATCCAATTAGGCGCACAAGCTAAAAAACAAAAATTGGCTAAGCTGCACAAGCTAAAAAACAAAAATTGGCTAAGCTGCAGGTACTGCTTGACTCCATTCACACTATGGAACCCCAGAATAAATCTTCCCAAGATCCAGCCATAGCGTCTAAACTTTAGAGGGCCCACTTAGAATTGAGAGATCTTTTTTATGACCAACACGATTTGATCTTCTGCCAGTATAAACAACGCTATTACACCCACCACAATAGAGCTGGAAAGTTCTTAAAATCGCAAAAGAATGAAATCTAAAAATGCCCATCTTATCCGCTCTGTTACCAAAAATCCCTATATAGCGGGCGCATTTGCAGATTAAAACTCCCTATAGAATATACCTCAACCTTCAGAAGCAGCGATTTCATCATTTTTAACACCCCCTCTTTAGCTGCATCTGACCTTGACCAACTAAACCAGCCCTTCCCTAACCTGAAGGTCATCCGCGCAAATAAACCTATGGCAAAGGGCAATTTACCTAGTCCAGATGGGTTCATTACGAATATTACGAGGCATTTAGGCACATCCTAGCCCTAAAATGAGTGGTTTTAACGCTGCGGCTGATAAGGCCTCCTTTTCTGCCGCAGATGTTGAGAGTGCCGATTGTTATCCCTCCCAAAAACGGGGAAGGATCCCAATACACCTGCTAATTTTAGGCCAATTTTTCTGTTGAATTCAGGTGTCAAGCTATTTGCAAAAATATTAACATATCCTTTGATAGATATTATGCCTAGACTAGTACAGCCTGACCAAATGGGGTTCACCGAGGGAAAGCAAACCTCAGACTCCACCAGGCGTATACTTAATATTGTCCACCATGCAGAACAGAGTTGAACGCCTTCTCTGCTCCTTTCCATAGATACCGAAAAGGCATTTGACCAAGTACATTGGAGTTATATGACTCAGATTATGAGCAAATTTTGCTTCCGTGGCATGATTATGTCTGCCATTTTAGCCTTGTACTCATCTCCATCCACCCATTTTTTTTAAAACCAATGGCACTCGCCAAGGGCATCCATTGTCCCACACCATACTCAACTTAATGATTGGAGAACTAGCAGAATGCATTCGCTCCCACCCGCAAGTGACTGGTTTTTCATTTTCAAATGGACCCCATGTTATCAATTTGCAGACAATGTCATCCTCATGTTTACCAAGCTTCTGATATCCCTCCCACGTGTTTACCAGATTCCGACAGAAGTTAGTCAGCTGGCTAACTTTAACCGCTTGCCGCCCGCCCATCATCATATGATGGCCGAGTGGTGCGGCTCTCATTCTGACAGGGCGTCATATGACGTCCGTCCATTTAAACAGGGCATGCACGCGATCGTGTGCGCGCAGCCCTGTACTGTCAGTGGCGGCGTGATGAAGTCACAGGCAATCACAGTTAGTACCTTCCCACTTTGCACGGCGCATGCGCGTGATTGCAAGCGTGCTGCGCGTCGGTGGCAGCGTATTCCCGAGAACACTGCTCGTCACCAATGCTGGTAAACAGCCATTGGCCGGCGGCTGTTTACCACGTGATTGGCTGTGATCCTTTCACAGGGGATCACTAAATGTAAACACAGAGTGGTAACGAGATGTTACCAGGTTCTCCTCCTCACACAGTGATCGTGTGTGAATGAGATTGCGGTAACATCTCATTACCACTTACACTGTACACCAATCACACTGAGTGCCCCCCAATAAAGAGGACCTGTCACCACCCATCAAAGTACCTGTCACAGTCCCTATGAGTACCCGAGTGCCTGTCACAGTTCATCTGAGTACCCGAGTACCTGTCACAGTCCATCTGAGTATCTGAGTACCTGTCACAGTCCATCTGAGTACCTGTCACAGTCCATCTGAGTACATGTCACAGTTCATATGAGTATCAAGCACCCGAGTACCTGTCACAGTCCATCTGAGTTCTAAAGTACCTGTCACACTTTATCTGAGCACCCGAGAACCTGTCACAGTGCATGAGTACCTCTCACAGTCCATCTGAGTATCTGAGTACCTGTCACTGTTCATCTGAGTACCTGTCACAGATGGACTGTGACAAGTACTCAGATGGACTGTGACAGGTACTCAGATGAATGGAGTATACCCGAGTACCTGTCACCAGCCCATCAAAGTACCCGAGTACCTGTCACCAGCTAATCAGAGTAACTGAGTACCTGTCACCAGCCCATCAAAGTACCAGTGTACCTGTCACCAGCCCATCAGAGTACCCGAGTACCTATCTGCAGCTCATCAAGTTACCCGAGTACCTGTCTCCAGCCATCAGAGTACCCGAGTACCTATCTGCAGCCCATGCCTCATAGAATATACGTTGGGGTGTTTGCTTTCCAAAATGGGGTCATTTTGTGGGCAATTCCACTGTCCTGGTGCTCAAGGACCTTCAAAAGTGTGATAGATAGGAATGAAAGCAGATGTGTAATTTATGCTCCTAGAAAGCCTGAAGGTACTACTTCAATGGTGGGCCTCTGTATGTGGCCAGGCTGTGTAAAAGTCCCACACATGTGGTATTGCCATACTCAGGATGAGTAGCAGAATGTGTTTTGGGGTGTATTTTTTGCTATATGCATGCTATGTGTTAGAAATATCTTATAAATGGACAACTCTGTGTAAAAAAAAATGCGTTTTCATTTTTTTCCCACATTTTCCAAAAACTTCTGGAAAAAAATGAACTGTTAAAAACACTCATTATGCCTCATAGATTATACATTGGAGTGTTTGCTTTCCAAAATGGGGTCATTTTGTGGGCAATTCCATTGTCCTGGTGCTCCAGGGCCTTCAAAATGTAATAGGTGGTTGAGAAATGAGATGTGTCATTTATGCTCGTAGAACGCCTGAAGGTGCTACTTCAATGTTGGGCTTTGTATGTGGCCAGGCTGTGTAAAAGTCTCACACATGTGGTATTGCCATACTCGGGAAGAGTAGCAGAATGTATTTTGGGGTGTAATTTGTTGTATGCATATGCTCTGTGAGAGAAATAACCTGTTCATATGACAATTTTGTAAAAAAAAAAAAAAAAAAAAAAAATAGATATATATATATATATATATATATATATATATATCTATCTCATATATATCTTAATTTTGCAAAGAATTGTGGGGAAAAAATTACAACTTAAAAAACTCACAATGCTACTTACTTAATACCTTGGAATATCTACTTTCTAAAAAGGGGTCATTTGGGGGGTATTTGTACTTTCCTGACTTGTTAGTGTCTCAAGAAATGAGATAGGCCTTCAGTACATCAGATGTGATTCATTTTCAGTGATTGGCACCATAGTTTGTAGACTCTATAACTTTCACAAAGACCAAATAATATACACTAATTTGGGTTATTTTTACGATATTTAATATTTAAGATATGTAGCAGTATAAATTTTGGCCAAAATTTATGAAGAAAAATTACTAATTTGCAAAATGTTATGATAGAAACAAAGAAAAAGGCATTTTTTCCACAAAATTTACGGTCTTTTTTTTTATTTATAGCACAATAAATAAAAAACCCACTAGTGATTAAATACCACCAAAAGAAAGCTCCATTTGTGTCAAAAAAAGGACGCAAATTTCATATGGGTACAGTGTTGCATGACTGAGTAATTGTCATTAAAAGTGCGAGAGCGCTGAAAGCTGAAAATTGGTCTGGGCAGGAAGGGGGTGTAAGTGCCCTGTATTGAGGTGGTTAAAGTAAACTTTAACAAATCTTTGATTTTCAACCTTGGTATACCTTAACACATGCCATCCGAATTGATATACCAATTATACAGTATATTTGGGCGGAGAAAGACATTTCGTGCCTAGGCATCACTGTTACTCCTACTTGTGCATCCCAAGCAGAAGCCAATTATAAACTATTAGTTGCTAAATTGGAAAGGGAACTTAATTATCTTGCCCAAGTTGAGTTATCGTGGGTGGGCGGACTAGCCACCTTTAAGATGCTTATGCTCCCTCATATCCCATTACTTCTTTCACACCCTACCTATCCCTATTAAACATTCATATTTGAACTCCCCCTCCATTCATCTTAAAAATTTTTGGCAAGGGAGAGCTTGTTGCTTTCATACCCAAATGATTAAACATGGAAAAGTTGGAGGAATGGGTATCATTGACATAAGAGAGTATTACTCAGTGGTATTATTAGATCAGTTGAAATACTGGTTTCCTGCTCCTACTACACCCTTTGTGGGATGACATTGAGACATATTTATTTTTATTTTTTTTAAAGATTGTTTTTATTAGGTTTGAAAGGGTAGGTTTACAAAACAGAGCCTTGGGGCATACCCTGGCTCGAAGTAGTTAACAAAATCCCAGCCTTGAGTCACCTTCTGCTGGCTGACCTGTGGAAACCACTAGATATTGCCTCTTTACCAGTCACCCCAATATGCCACCTTACAGTATGCTTCTCGCATAATCTCGCCGTTAGACTTCCTTTGGTATTCTTACAGTGCTTTATCCCCATTTAGTCTGTAAGTGGCTGGGGTCAATATGGCATTAAATAGAATGAGGATCTCATTATAGAGGATATTCCTAGTTACTCAGAAGCACTCTTGCTAAAAGTGGCTGCAACCTAAAAAAAAAAACAAAAAACACATGCTCCTGTCCCTTTAAGGTACAAGAGATAGCCCAGTGCTTTTGTCAATTGTCCCTTTCTATACAATACATCTTATTCAATTGTCCCTTTCTATACTATACATCTATTCTGTACAATACCTGGCTGATCCTGCCTGTTCCTGTCTTCCCCTCTGTAAACTGATCATGTTTATCATGGCTGCTGATCTGATAGCGTGGTCAGTTTATGTGCCTCTTTCATCCAGCTATCTCCTCAGCCTCCCTGTATCAACCCCTCCCTCCCTCTCTGTCTCTTCAGTAGTCTGCGTGAGAGCTGATCTCCTCCCCTCCCGCTGAGATAGAGCAATGCTATTCCCCTGAAGCTGGTTCCCCCCCCCCCTCTTTGTTAATCAGTTCCCACCGAGGCAGAAGAGTGAGGATAACTAGCATGTGTAAAAGGAACATGTACAGTGATAATTAGGGCACCGATTATCAGTGTAGTCCCAACAGTGCCCACCGGTTCTGCCAATCAGTGCCCACCAGTACTGATAATCAGAGCCCATCGGTGCCTCCTCATCAGTGTCACCTATCTACCTGTTTGCAAAATTTTGAAAAACTATTAACAAGTTTTTTTTTTTTTTTTCAAGATTTTCGGTCTTTATTTAGCAAAAAATAAAAAACACAGTGGTGAATAAATACCACCAAAAGAAGGCTCTATTTGTGTGAATAAAAATGATAAAAATTTTGCTTGGGTACAGTGTTGCATAACCGTGCAATTGGCATTCAAAGTGTGACAGCACTGAAAGCTAAAAATTGGCATGGGAAGGAAGGGGGTAAAAGTGCCCAGTAGGCAAGTGGTTAACAAAATGGAAAGTAAATGAACAGAAGAGAAATCCAAATCAAGCCAATATTTTGTGTGACCACCCTTTTTCTTCAAAACCGCATCAATTCCTCTAGGTACACGCACAAAGTTTTTGAAAGAACACGGCAGATTGTTCCAAACATCTTGAAGAACTAACCACAGATCTGTGGATGTAGGGTGCCTCAAACCCTTCTGTCTTCTGTCATGTAATCACAGACAGACTCCATGATGGTGAGATCAGGGCTCTCTGGGGGACAAACCATCACTTTTAGGACTCCTTGTTCTTCTTTACGTTAAAGATAGTTTTTAACCACTTTTTGCCCCGGAAGTTTTTGCCCCGGAAGAATTTATCCCTTTTGTGACCAAGCAATTTTTTGCGATACGGCACTGCATCACTTTAACTGACATTTGTGCGGTCGTGCGATGCTGTACCCAAACAAAATTGACATTTTTTTCCCCACAAATAGAGCTTTCTTTTGGTGGTATTTGATCACCTCTGCGGTTTTTATTTTTTGCGCTATAAACAAAAAAAGACAGACTATTTTGGAAAAAAAAGCAATATTTTTTTTTTACTTTTTGCTATAATAAATATCCCCCAAAAATATATATAAAGAAAAAATTCTTCCTCAGTTTAGGCTATGTATTCTTCTACATATTTGTGGTCTAAAAAAAAAAAAAAATCGTAATAAGCATATATTGATTGGTTTGCACAAAAGTTATAGTGTCTACAAAATAGGGGATAGAGTTATGGCATTTTTATTATTATTATTTTATTTTTATTTTTTTACTAGTAATGGCGGCGATCTGTGATTTTTATTGGGACTGCGACATTGCAGCGGACAGATCGGACACTTTTCACAATGTTTTGGGACCTTTTGATATTTATACAGCGAATAGAGCTATAAATAGCCACTGATTACTGTATACATGTCACTGGCAGGGAAGGGGTTAACACTAGGGGCGATCCAGGGGTTAAATGTGTGTCCTAGGGAACTGATTCTAACTGTGGGGGGATGGGTCTGCCTGGGTGAGGAGAGCGATCTGTTGTTCCTAAGCAGTAGGAACAACAGATCGCTCTCCTCACCCCTGACAGAACATTGATCTGTCTGTTTACATTAACAGATCTCTATTCTCTTCTTCTCAGGAGCAATCACAGCAATCACGGGATTGCCATCGTGGCCGCCGGCCAGGCACACCTATGTCATGTGCATGCCCTATACTTCTTAAAGCGCCCGCCGTACAGCTACATTGATTCACACAGGAGTGCCACTTTGCCGCTGTCAATAGACAGCGGGCAGTCGTTAAGCGGTTAATGATATTGGCTGTATGTTTGGAGACATTGTCCTGCTGCAGAATAAATTTGAGGCAAATTCAGACTCTCAGTCCTGGCACCTGCTGCCATCTTTCTGCACCCCAGTTCCTATGTTTTCATGCATAATTGAGTCACTTAGCCATTTCCATCTTGGAGGATTAGCTTCTAGGAGGATTGGCCAGACTTCTCCGGACAATAGATGGGTATGCCTAGGTCCCATTAGTATCCGCCAGTTCTGTGCTGATGGCATTGCTGGACATCGTCCGATGCTGAAGGGAAGAGAACATGTGTCATCTTTCATCTGCTGCAGTAAGTTTCCTTGTCCAACCACTGCATCTACGGTCCTCATTGTTGCCCAGCCCAGCCCATTCACTTCAGTGGGCTGCCCTATGAGCAAATGTCATCCAAAATAAGCTCCTGCTTAGATGACAAGCTTAGCACAATTTTTAAATGTGCAATTGGCTGCTATTGCCACACGACAATGGCGGCGGAATCTCACGGTGTTTGGGGTGCCATTAATAATGAATGGCACTCAAACGCACATTGCACGTTTTGTTGTAATTTGGAATTGCAGGCAGAATCATGGTAAATATGCCTTATATTTCATAATTAAGGTGCGGGGGTGAGAGCCAGGTGGACCGGGAACAGGAGGAATCCGATGCGCGCGTTCCACAGTGTAGAAGGGGGAGAACTGCGCAGCTGGGAGCAGTGTTTTCAGCATCTCCTCCACAAAAACCGTGGGATTCTTTCCCTCAGCCCCCTCTGGCAGGCCTACGATCCGAAGATTGTTTCTTTGGTTACGGTTCTCGGAGTCATCCACCTTATATTCCAAGGCGCGGACTTTAGTCTGCAATGTGCGGATAGATGCAGCATGATCTGCAACCGCATCCTCCGCGAGGCCCACTCGCTCCTCCACTTCAGTCACCCTCGATCGGAGTTTGTCCTGGTCCTGCCGAATCAGGCTAACATCAAGCTGCACAGACTCGATCTTGCTGGTCAGGGCAGCCTGACAGGAAGCGATCGCAGCCATTACCTCCGGGAAACCAATCTGTGCTGTCTCGGCCTGGTCCGCGGCCTCGGTCTGCGACGCCATATTGGATAACCGCCGGGAAGAGTCAGCCACGCGGTGGTTCACAATTGGGGCTGTAGCGTCCGGGTTCTGCGGGAAACGTAGCTTTTTGGCCCGCTGCCGTGTTCTGTATGGCATTCAGATTATTTGTGATGAATCTCTTCCCCAAACAAGAGCCAGGAAACAGGATCTTAGGGAGTCTTTCAGCAGAGCTCTGGAACACACGTCCTCCTAAGTTGCCATCTTGGCCACGCCCCTTATATTTCATAATTACATAATAATACTTAAAGAATATTTTTTATTTTGATTTTATTATTTATATTCTTATGTTTATACTTTTATTTGATTGATTTATTTCTTTTTTTTTTTTCATTTATTAAAGGTGTATAGCAGCATGACAGATGCAGATTCAACCATTTTACTATAAACCACTAACAATGAAAAAGCACATGCCCGATTATTGTTTAAATATTAATAATTCTAATGTTGTTTAGTTATGGGGTGTATATTGATTGTGAATGGGGGGGCTTTAACTTTAATATTTTACTTTTACTTGAAAGTTTTTCATAAAGTGAATGATGTTTTACTTTCCCTTTTTTCATTCTTGTTATTGTTATCTTGCGACCTCTCATGAGATTTCAGCCGGCATTCTCAGTTCTAAGCATTTGTAGATAAATTCTCTTCTCCTTAACCACTTGCCTACTGGGCACTTAAACCCCCCTCCTGTCCAGACCAATTTTCAGCTTTTGGTGCTCTCACACTTTGAATGACAATTACTCAGTCATGTAATACTGTACCCAAATGAATTTGTTGTCCTTTTTTTTCATACAAATAGAGCTTTATTTTGGTGGTATTTGATCACCTCTGGGTTTTTTATTTTTTGCGCTATAAATGAAAAAAGACCGAAAATTGCAAATTATTAATTTTTCTTCATAAATTTTGACCACAATTTATACTGCTATATATCTTTCGTAAAAATAACCCAAATTAGTGGATATTATTTGGTCTGTGTGAAATTTAGAGAGTCTACAAGCTGTGGTGCAAATCATAAAAAATTGATCACACCTGATGTACTGGTGATCTCATTTCTTGCGGCCCGAACAAGCCAGGAAAGTACAAATAGCCTCAAATGACCCCTTTTTTGAAAGTAGACATTGCAAGTAAGATGCATGGTGAGATTTTTGATGTTGTCATTTTTTCCCACAATTCTTTGCAAAATGAAGATTTTTATTCATTTATTTTTTTCCACAAAATTATCATTGTAATAGGTTATTTCTCTTACATGGCATGCATATACCACAAATGGTGCCCCAAAATACATTCTGCTACTCCTCCTAAGTATGGAGATGCCACATGTGTGGGACTTTTTCACAGCCTAGCCACATAGAGAGGCCCAACATGCAGGTAGCACCATCAAGTGTTCTAGGAGCATAAATTACACATCTAACCTGTTGACTGCCTATCACACTTTTGAAGGCCCTGGAGTAACGCTAACACCCACGCACGCAGCATACACCTCCCTTAGTGGTATAGTATCTGAATGTATCAATATCTGATCTGATCAAATCTATACTAGCGTCCCCAGCAGTTTAGGGTTCCCAAAAACGCAGTGTTATGCCCCGTACACACGGTCGGATTTTCCGATGGACAATGTCCGATCGGAGCGTGTTGTCGGAAATTCCGACCGTGTGTGGGCGCCATCGGACATTTTCCATCGGATTTTCCGACACACAAAGTTGGACAGCAGGAGATAAAATTTTCCGACAACAAAATCCGATCGCGTCAATTCCGACCGTGTGTGGCCTGTTCCGACGCACAAAGTGCCACGCATGCTCAGAAGAATTTCCGACACGGGACAGCTCGTTCTGGTAAACGTAGCGTTCGGAATGGATACAGCACTTTCGTCACGCTGCAATGTTCAAAATGGTTTAATACAGCGCACTCTCTTCTTCTTTATAATGTGACAAGAATTAAGTAGTTTTGCTGCTCATATTCACACACACTTCTCACAAACTTATGTCGTTACTATTTATCGGGATTCCCTCAATATATTTTGATTTCTCACATCTGACAACAACATTTTTTTTTTTTTTTTTTTGGACTTTAATGTAGATTCTTTTTTTGTGTTTCTCTTTTTTATTTTTTTGGTGATTTTGATTTGTATTCCCGAAAATGTTTGTGTGTGTTTTTGGTGACAAGTTCCCACAACACCACTAATATGTTGTTCTATTTAATCTGTAGGAGATTGTTTGGTGTTGTTGTCCCTTGTTAATTTCACATTGTACTTTAGAAATGTACCTGAATCGTCACCAACAAACTGTCCTTTTTGGATGAAAACACACACAGGAGAGTAGAATTTACCCAAAAAAATTTTATTAAGGGCTCACAACTAAACAAAGAGGGAGGCAACGCTGGAGAAACTGCAGAAGTGGGCGAAGCCTTGGACCCCTGGGGCAGACATCAACTATTTAAAAGCAAAATTGGTGGCCTGAGGAGTCCATATCATAAGGGAGGGCAGTCTGGTCCAGAAGTCCCATAGATCCGGAAAGCAGCAGATGACATCTATGTCCCCAGGCTGTGGTCATACGAGAGACTGCATCTTCTGTCAGACCAGACTGAACCCAGGCCATCACTCTTTGGTCTTCCTTCCACGCTTCCTTACAGGGTTTGGCTGTGGTGGTGGAGTTGTGGCAGCAGGAGGAGGAGGAGGAGGAGGAGGAGGATCGTCCCTCTCAATGACATCCGTCTTGTGTGTCAGTTCCCCACTCTCCCCCTTACGAAGGACTTTATAAATCAGGTCCTCAGAGATCTTGCGTTGACCCTCCTGCATGCCCTGCAATTTTGTGGCAGCCATGCAGGCAAAGGCCTCTTCAGGACTGGGGAAGGCTCGGAGGGACGCCGAAGCCTCCTGGATCAGCCTGTACGCTGAATCCTGCACGGGACTCGGAGTGGCCTTCCTGGCTCGTTTATATGGCAGGCGGAGGGGAGGGACCTGAGACTCAGTCAGGCTGCGACTTGTCCCAGGCTTCTCTTGGCTGACACTTAGCCCCGCCTCCTCCTGGCTGCCACTAATCCCCGCCTCCTCCTGGCTGACACTAATAATCCCCGCCTCCTCCTGACTGCCACATTCCACAGCCTCCTCCTGGCTGAGGTCTTCCTGTGTATGAAAAAGGGACATAGTTTTAGTTTTTTATTCATCAATCACACACAATTTTCACCTCCTGACTGCTGCAAATTGAATGTTAACAAATATAACAGACTATCCTTCTGAGCCCAGCAGTTTTCATTCTTTTCCCAATTTTGGGTGCCCACTACTGTCTATTGATATGTAAAGCACTTTTTTTAATCAGCAATTAGTGATCAATAATAACATCTAATAAACATAATTTATTTATTGACCAGAAATCTGTAGAAGAATGCTATACCTGACACCAGCTGGGCTCCTCCATTTCTTCCTGGCTGGAAGGCCCAGGTTGGACATCGGAAGCCTCAGCTGGGGTGGAAGGAAGAGTGGAAGGAAGAGTAGAGAGGGATTCCCTGACTTCAGTGTGGTCTGACAGAAATCGCAGTCTCTCATAGTACCATAGCCTGGGGACATAAACGTCATCTGCTGCAGCTCCGGATCTCTGGGAATCTGTGACCTTCTTGCGCTCCCTAAGATAAGTGCTCCTCAGGCCACCAATTTTAGCTTTCAAATAAGGGATGGTTGCTGTGGGGACCACCGGCTTCACCAACTCCAGCAGTTTCTCCAGAGCTGCCTGCCTCTTCTGTTTGTGATTATAGTGGGGGTGTCTCACTTGCCACATACAGGGCAGCTCCCTGTACTTGTCTATGAACAGGGGCAGGAAATTGTGGTCGTTGAACCCATCCATTTTCTCTGTAAGACACAACACAAGACAAAGCCTAATGTCAGGCCAAACTCCCCTAATCTTGTTACAATATAGGCTTCCATTTCGAAGCAGTATAGGCCCAAGTTTAGATCCTACCTTCGTTAGCACGATCGGCGTCTCCGATGCTCCTTCCTCCGCTCACAGATCGTACGTAAGACGCGCGCGTTACGATTTATACACACTGCGCATGCGTATAACTCCGCCCGCCCCTGACGTTCTTTCTAGTCTATTCCCCGCCCCTTTTCGTTCGGCGCAGTGGGGGAAGAGCACATGGCGGATAGACAGCAGGATCGTGCTAATTGTAGCAACGAGGAGAAGGAGGAGGAAAGGCTGGAGCCTGAAACGTCCCGATCCAGAAGGAGATTAAAGGACTCAAATATGTCCTTTGGGGAGATGTTGGAGATGGTGGACATCCTGAAGAAGGCCGACTATGATGGAAAGTATGGGCCTTACCCCAACCCCAATGTCAGAAAGGCCAAGATCATGGCGAAAGTGGTCAGGAGTCTGCACCGGAAATTCGGGGTATGACGATCGAAAGATCAGCTCAGGAAGCGGTGGTCGGACCTGAAATTACGAGAACACGAGCAGTACAGAAAGATCCGGAGATTGCTGCAAAAAAGTAAGTAGTTGTGCTGTGTTCCTATTCTTTATGTTTATTACGTTCGTGCTGCTCCATGTGCTTTTAGGAACTGTTGTACAGTTTAAAATGGCAACTTTCATGTTCATGGGCACATTATTCGTTCGGATCACACATTGTTATTTCGGACGATAAAATACCATTGTTTAGGCCATATGCATTTGGCCACCATTTTGACGCCCTATACTTGTCTTCAAAGAATTGGGTTGTGTAGATGGCTTTGTTACTAGAATGAAATGCAAACTAGATTGTGTGTAAGGAGAGGACACTGAGCAGCTGTTTTCACATCTGGACACTGGAGCACTAGTGTGGGACACAAGAACACCATTTTTATTAGGGGGGCCACACAGGTGCCCCAGTGTATACTATAGGGGGGGCTACATCTGTGAAGCTTTTACCAAACAGGTAAAGTATTGCAGCTTGACAAAGGGCACTAAAAAAGCTACATCTTGGAACTCGGCTAAAATAGACAATTGTACCCCACTTCCAAGCAATGTTTCATCTTTATAGTTCTGACATTAAATATCTGTGTGCTAATTATACAATTTTTGTTTTACATAGGGGAGAAAAGACTCGGAGGACACCCCTCATCCGAGGAGACCAGAGCCCCCCCCCCCCCTCTGGAAGAAGGGGAAATCCCCCCAACACAAGATGAGCAGGAGGATGAAGACGTGGTGGAAGTAGTTACCACAACAGGTGAGTGTCTGCGACCACAGTCTCAGATAAGAGATGGATTGCAGCATTTTTTTGAAACCTAATTTATTTTGGGTTTCCTCTCTTTTTAGGTGATTGTGAGGTTGTGGATCCAGATCCTTTCACATCCGAAAGTGCCCAGATCCTGATCGGGGAGATCATGGGGTGTAATTTACAATTGGAAAACATCAAGCAAAACATCAATGATGTTATTCCAAAATATAAAAACATCATTGATGTTTTGGGGCGAGTTTAAAACCCCTCCAAATCACTTTCTTCTTTTGTGTGCTACAATGTGCGAAATGTTTTAGTGATTTTTCCCAAAGCCAAATTTGGAGGATGCACACAGTGTGTCAACATGTGCTATCTGCCATCACGGGAGATCAATGGACGCGTTTTGGGGGTGCAACCCCTTCCTCAATTATAAAGTAGCGGTGAGGAAGGGCTTTCTCCCCCAAAACACATCCCTTGATCCCCCGTGATGACAGATAGCACATGTTGACATTGGGAAATTTGTGTGCATCTTCCAAATTTGGCTTTTCCAGGGGTGATTTCCCCCCATCTGAACGCTATATCAAACACAGTTCCTAAATACTCATGTCTGATATAGCCTTCCAGTTCTACCAAATGTGAACTTTGTAAGATCAAGATTTGTGTCTTTCTTGTTGGTTTTACACAGGCCTGTTTTCTATAAAATGGACATTTTGATTTTGGATAATGACACCACAAAAATTGGTATACAACAAACACGTTGGTTTGTCAGAAAAACCTTTGGTAAATGCACATGTGATTGTGCAGGTATTAAAAAGATTGTTCATCAAGAATGTGTGGATTATTGTCTCACGCTACAACACTTTTGGGGTGATGTAATTGTTATTTTATGAGAAAATGGGAGTTATTTCCTAAGGGGAAATCCACGTTGCACTACAAGTGCAGTTTCAGTGCAGTTGCAAGTGCACTTGTAGTGAAAAGTGTCTTTGCATTTAGTAAATAACAGCCAACAGTGCTTTGTATAAGGTTACACAATCACAACATTTTCTGCACTCCACACATTTCTGTCAGGGTCAGCTCAAACAAACACAAGCAGTAAATGTCCACAAAGAAGAGCCTGGGGGGAGATGCCTGTCGAGAACTTGAGGTCCTGCAGGCTTCTCCCGGGGGCCAAATCCTGCAAGGTAGCGACCAACCTCTGCTCTGAAGTGATGGCTTGCCTCATGCAGGTATCCTGCCTGCTAATATAAGGGGTCAGCAAAGCCAACAAACGGTGAAACACAGGGTCCGTCATCCTGAGAAAGTTCCTGAAATCATCAGGATTATTCTCACGGATCTCACGGAGCAAAGGCATGTGAGAGAACTGGTGACGCTGAAGCAACCAATTCTTGGTCCATGAACTCCTCCCCACCCTGTTCATGGACTGGACTTGTGTCAAGGTCAGGACCCCAACACCAAGCCCCCGCACAGCACGAACTGTACGAGGAGTACGCATACGAAACATGGCTAGAAAACGGTCGGCTGCTCAGAACGAAGTAACAAAACGCACTGAAAAACAGCAAGGCCTGTGAAGAGCGACCTGAAAAACAGCAACGAGCAGGCAAGATCACACAGAAAACTCTGATACGAACTGACTGCACGCACTGAAGAGCAGTTACAAACCCACAAGCACAAACTGAACAGCAGAAAACGATCTGAAAGCCACGAGTCTGAAAAAGCGCGAATCGTCTCTCACCAAACTTTTACTAACACGAGATTAGCAAAAGGAGCCCAAAGGGTGCCGCGCTTGGTTCTGAACCGGCCTTTTCTAGTCTCGTCGTACGTGGTGTACGTGACCGCGTGGTTGTCTATCGGAAATTCTGACAACTTTGTGCGACCGTGTGTAAGCAAAACAAGTTTGAGCCAACATCCGTCGGAAAAAATCCTAGGATTTTGTTGTCGGAATGTCCGAACAAAGTCCGACCGTGTGTACGGGGCATTAGTGGGATCAGCCCAGATACCTGCTAGCACCTGCGTTTTGCCCCTCCGCCCAGCCCACCCAAGTGCAGTATCGATGGATCACTGTCACTTACAAAACACTAAACACACATAACTGCAGCGTTCGCAAAGTCAGGCCTGATCCCTGCGATCGCTAAGTTTTTTTGGTAGCGTTTTGATACAGTCGCTAACAGTCAGGAGCTTTTTTACCTGTGAGTCTCACTAGTGTACCACTAAATTTAGAACCCAAAATGGCAAATCGAAGGTACACTAGTGAAGAGGCCTACACGTTTCTGAGCATGACAGATAGTGAAGAGGAAGTCACTCATTTGTCAGATACAGGCTCAGAATACGATCCTGTAGAGGACAGCGGCTCCATGACAGATAGCTCTAACGACGGAGTTGTGGTTCCTGCCAAGGTCCGGGGTACCAGACCCCGAACTTCTTCTGTTGTTGATGTGCAAGAACCGCAGGTCCCTCGTATGGAGCAGAGCAGTACTAGCGTCGCTATTCCTTCTGGTGAACTGGCAAGCACCAGCGGCCTAGTACACCCTGGTCATAGTCAATCCAGCACTGCAGTATCATGTGGTGAGTCCCATAAGTGCAGTTCAAGCTGGTGAGGTGGCAAGCACAAGTAGTGTCCTGTTGCCACCAAGAAGATGAACACAGGCCCGTCGTGCCCATAGTGCCCTTCCTGCAGCATTCGCCAATCTTAATTGGGAACCCACCACTTCTGCAGCACCCGTACTTACCCCATTCATTGGCCAACCCGGCATTCAGGTGGAAACAGTTGATTTTACGTCACTTGATTTTTATTCAATGTTTTTCACCGAAGATCTCTATAGATCTATTGTGGACCAAAGCAATTTGTACGCTGGTCAACACATTGCCACTACTCCCCAGTCCTCCCTTGCCAGAGATTGAAGAGCAATTACGGTTTCCGAATTTAAGCTCTTTCTGGGCTTTTCCCTCAACATGGGCATAACTAAAAAGAGTGAGTTGCGGTCATATTGGTCCACTGACCCAATTCACCATATGCCCTTGTTCTCTGCCTCCATGACCAGGGCACGATATGAGCAGATCTTGCGGTTCATGCACTATAATGAACTCTGTCGTCCTCATGGAGACTCTGGATGCGATCGGCTCTACAAAATTCGGCCCCTCGTAAACCACTTCAACCAACGTTTTGCAGACTTGTTTACTCCCCATCAAGTTGTCTGTGTCATTGATTAAGTTTTCTGGCCGCTTGTCATTCAAACAGTACCTTCCCAGCAAGCGTGCCAGATACGAGGTCAAGATGTGTAAGCTCTCTGACAGGGCCACAGGCTATACATGTAGTTTTATGGTTTACGAGGGAAAATATAGCCACGTAGAGCCGACAAACTGCCCTGACTAAATAGGAAGCGCTGGCAAGATTGTGTGGGACTTGGTGTCCCCCCTATATGGAAAGGGGTAGCACTTGTACGTGGACAATTATTACACGAGCGTGACACTTTTTAGTCACTTGTTTGATCAGCAGATTGGAGCATGTGGCACCATGTGACCTAATCGCCGGGGCTTTCCCCAGCAGCTTGTAGATTTCCGTCTTAGGCTGGGGAAGAGAGCCTGCTTCAAGTGTATTAACTTGCTAGCTATGAAGTGGAGGGATAATAAGAATGTTTTCGTTCTTACCTCCCTTCATGCAAACACGACGGTCCAAATTACTACGGCGACTGGTGTTGTGGAGAAACCCCTTTATGTCCACGAATACAGCCAAAATATGAGAGGGGTGGACCTCAATGACCAGTTGTTGGCGCCGTACCTAGTTGCCCGTAAGGCCACGCTGGTACAAGAAAGTGTCTGTTTATTTATTTCAATTGGCTTTGCTGAACGCTCATGTGTCATACAGAGCTTCAGGACAGACTGGATCCATCCTTAAATTCCAGGAAGAAATCATCAGAGCCCTTCTGTTTCCAGACGGTGCTCCACCTCACCTTCCCCAACCAAATGCTGTAAGCCGGCTGCATGAGAGGCATTTTCTTTATGTCCTCCCAAGTACCTCTACCCAAGAACCCCCCAAAAAAGATGTTGTGTCGGCAGAAAGCGCGGATATAGGCGTGACACCCGCTATTATTGTCCCTCCTGTCCTGACAATCCTGGTCTTTGCATTGGTGAATGTTTTGAACGCTACCATACACTAGTTGAGTATTAGCGTAGGGTACAGCACTGCACAGACTAGGCACACTTTTACAGGGTCTCCCAAGATGCCATCGCATTTTGAGAGACCCGAATCTGGAACCAGTTACAGTTACAAAAGTTAGTTACAAAAAAAAGAAAAAAAAAAAAAACACAAAAAAATATAAAAGCCAAAAATAGTTCTCGTTTTATTGTTCTCTCTCTATTCTCTCTCTATTGTTCTGCTCTTTTTTACTGTATTCTATTCTGCAATGTTTTATTGTTATGTTTTATCATGTTTGCTTTTCAGGTATGCAATTTTTTTATACTTTACTGTTTACTGTGTTTTATTGTTACCCTTTTTTTGTTTTCAGGTACGCCATTCAGCTGCAGAGCGGATTTATTTATCTTGACAGCAATAGCGTTTGCTCCCACGATACATAAAGCCGTGACTCCAGCGCTGTCGGAGGTGATTTCACCACCACAGTTAAAAAAAAGAGCATATATGCCGAAGCATGGGGGCAGCAGGGGCGGAGGAGCGATTTGCTCCTACCTTTTGAAGAGGATGCCCCCATGCTTCGGCATATATAAACGGTGCATGTATGCCCATCATTAGAAGTGGGTGGATGAAGGGAGGTATTCTAATGGTGGGCATACCCACCGATCAATCTCTTTTTTTCGTTCAGCCCACAGGTTGCATGAAAAAAAAGTTTACAATATATGCCCAAAAAGTACCAGCAACATACTGGTATGTTGCTGGACTTTGAGTGGTTATACCAGAATGATGCCTGCAGGTTTAGGTATCATCTTGGTATCATTATTTTCAACCAGCAGTCGGCTTCCATGTAAAAGCAATCCTAGCGCTAATTAGCCTCTAGACTGCTTTTACAAGCAGTGGGAGGGAATGCCCCCCCGTCTTCCATGTTTTTCTCTGGCTCTCCTGTCCCAACAGGGAACCTGAGAATGCAGCCGGTGATTCGGCCAGCTGACCATAGAGCTGATCAGAGACCAGAATGGCTCCAATCATCTCTAAGGCCTAAGAAACCGGAAGCTACGAGCATTTTATGACTTCGATTTCGCCGGATGCTGAAAGGTATGGTGAGTATTTTGCAGACCTCACTTTTTGTCACAAAGTTTTGAAATTTGAAAAAAGAAAAAAAAATACATTTTTCTTGTCTTTCTTCATTTTCAAAAACAAATGAGAGCTGCAAAATACTCACCATGCCTCTCAGCAAATAGCTTGGGGTGTCTACTTTCCAAAATGGGGTCATTTGGGGGGGGGGTTTGTGCTATCTTGCCATTTTATGGCCTTCGAAACTGTGATAGGTAGTGAGGAATGAAATAAAAAATGTATGCTCTTAGAAATCCTGAAGGCGGTGATTGGTTTTTGGGGCCCCGTACGCGGCTAGGCTCCCAAAAAGTCCCACACATGTGATATCCCCATACTCAGGAAAAGCAGCAGAATGTATTTTGGGGTGTAATTCCACATATGCACATGGCAATTTTGACAATATATCATTTAGTGACAACTTTGTGCCAAAAAAAAAGTTTGTCACTTTCCCGCAACTTGTGGCAAAATATAAAATATTCCATGGACTCAAATGTGGAAAACAGCTGAAAAAAACAGTAATAAAAAATCAAAGTGTCAATAGTGAAACATGGAACAGCAAAAGGTGGAAGTCCATATGTTGTAAGGTAAAAGAGTATCCTCTCCAATGCGGGAGCACCGGTAGGCGCTGGAAGGTTTATGAATCCTCAGATGGAGAGGAGACAGCAGGTGTCAAGGTAAACAAATGCAGAATAGAAGTAAGTGGATACTCTTACCAGATGTGTAGGACGCAAATACCGTATAGCAATGCGTCACTCCACAGTGGTCCAACTTCAATCTGCAACCACCATCTTCCATCGGTGTTCGTGACCCACAGGCCCCTGTCCGGTTCGTCATCACGGGAGTGTATCCCTATGCCTATTTGACGCATTGCTATATGGTATTTTTTATTTTTTATGTGTCCTTTCTAGCACATCATTTATATATTACAATACACATCTCCCACATGCACATATAATACATGTTGGATGTTTTTAGCGCTGTAATTTGTATGCTTTAATTTTCAGTGGACTTGGTTTGTCTGTGTGTCAGCTGCTTTTGGTGTTTTATACTTTTGGGTTTAGCGCAGCATTTTGTTATCTTTACACATATGCCCATGGCATGTTTGAGCAATATATCATTTAGTGACAACTTTGTGCAAAAAAAAGTTTGTAATTTTCCAGCAACTTGTTTCAAAATATAAAATATTCCATGGACTCAACATGCCTCTCAGCAAATAGCTTGGGGGGTCTACTTTCCAAAACGGGGTCATTTGGGGGGTTTGTGCCATCTTGGCATTTTATGGCCTTCAAAACTGTAATAGGTAGTGAGGAGTGAAATCAAAAATTTACGCCCTTAGAAATCCTGAAGGCGGTGCTTGGCTTTCGGGGCCCCGTACACGGCTAAGCTCCCAAAAAGTCCCACACATGTGGTATCCCCAAGCTCAGGAGAAGCAGCTAAATGTATTTTGGGGCACATTTTTTTTTTATTATTCAATCACTTGGGACAAAAAAATTTTATTTTCAATGGTCTCAACATGCCTCTCAGCAATTTCCTTGGGGTGTCTACTTTCCAAAATGGGGTCATTTGGGGGGTTTTGTACTGCCCTGCCATTTTAGCACCTCAAGAAATGAGATCATTTCATTTCAGCCATAAACTAAAAGCTGTGTAAATTCCAGAAAATGTACCCTAGTTTGTAGACGCTATAACTTTTGCACAAACCAATAAATATACGCTTATTGACATTTTTTTTTTTACCAAAGACATGTGGCCGAATACATTTGGCCTAAATGTATGACTAAAATTGAGTTTATTGGATTTTTTTTTTATAACAAAAAGTAGAAAATTTCATTTTTTTTTTTTAATTTCGGTCTTCTTCCGTTTATAGCG
Source organism: Aquarana catesbeiana (assembly GCF_042186555.1). Taxonomy (NCBI): domain Eukaryota; kingdom Metazoa; phylum Chordata; class Amphibia; order Anura; family Ranidae; genus Aquarana; species Aquarana catesbeiana. Next base: position 498,635,847 of record NC_133328.1, on the reverse strand, counting down.
CAAAAAATAAAAACCACAGAGGTGATCAAATACCATCAAAAGAAAGCTCTATTTGTGGGAAAAAAAGGATGCAAATTTCATTTGGGTACAGCATTGCATCGCGCAATTAGCAATTAAAGTGACGCAGTGCCAAATTGTAAAAAGTGCTCTAGTCAGGAAGGGGGTAAATGAAGTGGTTTAGAGGTTATTTCATGCTCCTGCTTAAAGCAGACCTTCAGTCATTTTTTTCAACTTTCCATCTTCCACCCTTGTTGTTTTAACTTTGGATAGTAAACATTTTTTTTTCTGCCAGTAAATACCTTATACAGCCCACTTCCTGTTTCTTGTCAGGTAAAAAGCTCAGGCTTAGGACACCATGCACAACTCTCATGAGAGTTTGGCAGAAAGGGAGTGGAGATGAGTTATAAGAGGGCCAATGTGTGCTGCAGAGCTGGAGGTGTGCATCTGTGTAAATCCAGAAAGTGAACCCTCTTTAAGGGTCAGGAAACCCCTCAAGGCTATATATGTGGATATTTTACAGGAAGTGAAGGAGAGAGAGTGACCAGCCACATGCTGTACAAGCCAGGAGGTGCTGGAGGCTGATTTTGTGCTGTATCCATCCATCCAGGCTGAAAAGGGACAATAGGCAAGTATTACTGCACTGTGTAGCTCACCGTTTGTTATGTTACTGTCACCCCTGTGTGAGCACTCCTGTGTGGGAATCAGAGATAGCGGTCAGAGGCTTCTCTGAAACTTTCTATTTGCATACTGCAATATACTTGGGCTATTCCCGAGTGTATGAGAGCAAAGCTCATTTAATTATAACCAATCAAGTGACTGGTTTGTGTTGAAGTGTATATCTGCTACTTCATTATTTAAAGCAAGAAACAAAAAATATCCTGAAGAGCTACAAAGGACTGTAGGGTCATGCATGACTGGATGAAGCTGTGATGTAAACAATCCGTGGTTGATAATGATCAAACTCAATGCAGCTGGCACAACACTGGAATAATGTGGAACAAACAAAAAGAACTATAAGCAGCGCTTTATAAGTAAGATCCAAACTGTAGTAGTCATAAAAAAACAGGCACTTGTAACCACGGAATGATGACCCAACAATGTTTATTCTATCATAGATATGATGAGCTGATGCAAAGTCTAAAATTACAATCTAAAAATCAGCTGGGAAACAGGTATAAAAACAATGATGTAATGGACAGATACGTTTTTCAGCGTTACCAAAGGTGACATTAGATGGTGAAGAGGGGTGAACAAACATCCGGGGGGTTCACTGGTATCACATGGGGGGGCGTCAATGCCGTGTTGAAAAGGATGGAAATCTGGTCCCAAGGAGCCCAGAGGCTGTAGAAGATGGTGATATAGCCGGGTCCAAGATGGATAAAGCCACTAGGAGTGGGAGGATAGAGGGGCGTGTGTGTCCAGACTGGGAAGGTGTGAGATTGCCTGGATGTGGCCAAATCATGGACCTCAGTGGGTCGGACCACTCAGTGGTGACACCACAACTGAGGGGAACCGGAGGAGCCGAGCAGAGCCAAGAACAACCAACGCGCCTGGAGTGAAGTCAGTGCTGCGCCGGAGACAGAGGAAGGGACATCTGTGGTCAGCTTGTGGAACGCAAGCTGTGTTGTTGTCGTGACTTACATGTTTCACATGATATTGACATCACACATGTGGGCGTGTATACAGGCTGTATTGGAAATTTCCCGCTACCTGAACTCTCAGCACTGGAGAAACTGTGCAGTTTATCATTTAACTGTGGTATACAGATCACTCAAAAAGGTATGTACTGGCAGTATTTTAATGTAAAAAGACTGTGGGCACTGTGGGGGGGGGGGGGGTGAACAATTTTCAGATTACAGGGTTTAGTAACACTTTAAAGTTACTGCCAATGGACATGCTACTTGAGCTTTATTTGATACCGGGTCCCAGGTTACTCTTATCTATCGTTCATTCTACCAAAAGTATCTAAGCAGTATACCTCTTCAATCTATCGGACAGATGGAGTTATGGAGGATAAACTCTGATTCATACCCTGTTGATGGAAGTTTACAAGTGATTGTGACTGTACCTGAGTTAGAGAACAAGGTTATTCCCCCCTATGGAGATCACAGCCCTGGTCTGCCCTGACACAGGTAACCATGCTCCCCTCTGTGTTGTCATGATGCTGTAACCTTGATGGATTTTCATGTTGGGTGTTTTTATACCAATAAAGCAATTTTACTTATCCTTGGAGTGTGGTCAATCGTTTTGTCTCCTGCATCAGTTACCCAGATCAGGGAATGGACCTGCACCTGATCATTAAGGAAGGTATTACCATCACCTGGAGTGGTGTTATCCCCTGTCTGTTTGCTGACACAGGTGATGCCCACGCAGCCCCAGTAATACTAGGCACTAATTGCAGAGCAGTACATAGTGCTTTCCAGAAATTTATTGAAGGAAATTGGGCTATTTCATCTGAATTTGATAACCTATCATCTGATATTAAAGAGTTCTGTGCAACCCTTTCCATTGGCTACTGCCATGGAGTGGTATATCACATTGGAGAACACCCAGTGGAAATTCCACCAGGGGAAGAGTGCTAAGGGAAGCCTCTAGTATTGCCCCAGAACTGCCTGAAGATGGGAGTTATGTCCTGATGGAAACTCCCAAAGAAATGATTGCTCAAGGTGGGTGGATGGTGATCCCTGAGAGAAAGGATTGGAGAACTAGAGTGGCACTGTCTACGATTGTAACTGTGAGAAACAGTTCCCCTCATTCCGTTGTAATTGATCCTCGTCAAGATGTTGCCCACTGTTACTCAGAGCTCACCCTTATGCTGAAGTGTGTAGAACCCTCAATCGGAGGACCATACCGGATCAGTACACACTACCCAGGATAGAGGAAGCTCTGGAAGCTCTCAATGGGAATCGTTGGTTCACTGTACTAGACCTGCGGTCTGGGTACTATCAAGTCATGATGGCATCCGAGGACCAGGAGAAGACTGCATTCATATGTCCCTTGGGTTTCTACCAGTTCACACGTATGCCACGGGGCATAAGAGGTGCGCCTGCAACCTTCCAGAGACTGATGGAAAAAGTTCTAGGTGACTTAGTCCCCAGCGAGTGTCTTGTGTATCTTGATGGCATTATTGTGTTCGGGGCAACATTAGAAGAACATGAATATCAGATTATGTTTTCAGAAATAATTCAGTCATTAAAGTGGTTCTAAAGGCTAAATATTTTTTACTGTCATGAATTCTATGCAGTAAGATAAAAATCTTCTGTGATCAGCGCCCTCCCTAATAGTTATCTGAGCCCAATCTCAATCCAGCGATGTGCAGGAGATGTGCTCTCTCCCTTCTCATTGGCTCAGCCATTGGCTCCCGCTGCTGTCAATCACAGCCAGTGGGATGGGAGCAGGGGCGGTGCTGAGCCCCATTCTGTGTGTTAACAGACACACAGAGCAGGGCTTGGCAGCAGGCACACACGAGTGCTCCCATAGCAAACGGGTTGCTTTGGGGGCACTCAGCAATGGAGGGAGCCAAGAGCGCCAGTGGGGGACCCCAAAAGAGGAGGATGGGGGCTGCTGTGTGCAAAATCATTGCACAAAGCAGGCAAGTATAACCTGATTCATTTTAAGAAAAACATTTTCCTTAGTATCATTTTAAGCTCTAGTCAAATGGCTTTGCATGGATTACATTATAACAGTACTGCAAGCCAGAGGAAGCATTTCCTCAATCTTCTGCTCCAGTGATCAGACAGTAATACTGCTATTGTGTAAAAAGGTGAGAGGTTGCAACAGGGGCTAATCTGTGTCATACATTTGTGAATACGCCAAAAACCATAAAGGTATAAGGGATGGGTTCTCTCTGAGCCAGCATAACAGTCCAATGCTCACCCTGGATGATGCCCAAACAAAGATGGCACTGTCATGGAGATAAAAGCAGAATGCGGCATTGTAAGGGGGGGGGGGTACCTGTGATCTCTAAGAAAGGAAATATATAACCTGTGTTAAATCTACAAAGTACTTAAAGTGATTTTAAAGGATTTTTTTTAAAGGATAGGTTCCCCTTTAGTAACATGTTACACGCATATTTAGGGTGTAACCTATAACATGTCTACTCTATCACCTGCTGCCACCCTGATCCACTCCCCCATTGTGACAGCGGGCAGGGGATCCTCACCCTTACCTCTCTGAATTAACTACATTAAGTGAGGTAAGCGTGTGTAGAATAAATGGAAGTGGAGTGGGGATAATTACTGCGCTAAACCCAAAAGTGGTTGATGTCAAGCAGCTGCATCAAAATGTGACAAACGTATACAGAATTGGAAAGGTAAATATTGCAGTGCTAACCAAGCAAATACATAAATGAAAGGGGTGATGGAGAAAAATAATGCAACAAATCAGAATTTACATTTACATTTGTTTTACCCTTAGGCATGAAGAGATTAATATTAATACTTTTTTTTTTTAATACTTGCAAAAATACATTATATGATAATGACCATTATGAAAGCGCAAGTAGCTTTTCCCACCAGAAACACTATTTCTGCTGCCTCTGGATCATCACAAATTTTAAAAAGCAAGTTTGGTTTATTTACTGAATAAGCTATACTTCCATTTTGAGTGTGATACTTTTATATACACTCCCTATCTTTTCCCACGGCCGGCTTTCAGTTGCGGCCGTTGGAACTATTCAGTCAGGTCCACCAGTAATATACATTTATTTTTATGTTCCCTTTATGATTGATCTCCCTTGAGACCATTTTGTTCCTTTTCTTCACTTGCCTCCAGGTTTGGTTGGTCCCGGTCATGTGACTCACCTCCCGGGTCATGTGCTCAGTGTTCGAGCCAGTCACATGGTTGAATGATTTAATTTTTCCCAGGCTTTTCATCCAATGATAGCCCGGAGTTCTGCCATGTGACCACTGGGTGGTTCTATACACATTTCCGGGTCACTTTCTGGTTGGCTTAGTGGTGCATGTGAACAGCAGTATTCTTTTTTCATTGGGTTCCAGAATGAGGTCTGGAACTCAGTGATCAGCTGATCACCGTACACCCAATCAGTGGCCATCTTTGGATCTGAACATTGGTTGTTCTGAATTGTTTAATCCCTGTGTAGTCCATAAATATTTCTGCAATGTGGGGGAGCAGATATATGCCCCTGTTGAAGACCCATTGGTCGAAATGCGTAGGGTTTTTTAGGCTTATCGCTCTCCATGTTGCCCAGTTTTTTTTTTTCTACACCATGTGGAAGCATTTTCTTTTTCCACATAATGCTTCGCTGAGAGTGGCTCCGGAGTCCTGTTGATCCTACCATCAAGATCCAGTTTGATGCACCAAGGATTGGAGGTCCATTTGGCGGTTTTCCGTCTCTTTTCTGGATCCCACCCTGGAAGTCCTGGACCCTGCTGAGCTCCATACTTTGGCCATTTGTGGCACCATGTCTGTATGACTCCATGTCGCTGACATAGGAGTCTACCCATTCCGGTAAGGGCACACGCACTTCTTTATTATTGATGATGCAATATCTTTGATGTCCACCATATCTAACAGTGTTCGGGTCTTCACCACTCTTCACTAGAAGATCAGCCTAGATTGGACTATAACCCACACACCTGTATATATATTTTTTCACATTTTCCAGGGCCCCCTGGTGTTTGGTTACTCATTCACTGAGTTTATGTACATTTATTGGACACTTTGTATTTCTGATTTGTTGCATTATTTTTCTCCACCACCCCTTTCGTTTATGTATTTGCTTAGTTAGCGCAAGAATAAATGGAAAGCTGTTTTATTTTTGCAAGAGTACATTAATGCTATATTGGTACATAGGGGGGCTGGAATTTAGAGGAAAAAAAAGGTGAACTTAGCCTTTAAACAAAAACTGAGTGTGGAGTAGTTTTACGAATTGAGAGTCATTTTGTTGCCCATGGAATGTAAAATGCAGTGTTTATAAAAGTATCACACTCAAAATAAAAGTATAGCTTATTCAGTAAATAAACTAAACTTGCTTTTTGAAATTTGTAATAATCCAGAGGCAGCAGAAATAGTGTTTCTGGTGGGAAAAGCTACTTGCACCTTCATAATGGTCATCATCATATAATGTATTTTTGCAAGTAGTAAAAAAAAAGTATTAATATTAACCACTTGCCGCCCGCCATATAGCAGAATGACGTCGGCAAAGTGGTTTCAATATCCTGACTGGATGTCATATGACGTCCTCAGGATATTGAGCCGCTGCGCGCCCCCGGGGGCGCGCATCGCGACGATCGTTGTTGCGGGGTGTCAGTCTGACACCCCGCAACACCGATCTAGGTAAAGAGTCTCTGCCGGAGACTCTTTATCACGTGATCAGCCGTGTCCAATCACAGCTGATCACGATGTAAATAGGAAGAGCCGGTGATCGGCTTTTCCTCACTCGCGTCTGACAGACGCAAGTAGAGGAGAGCCGATCGGCTGCTCTCCTGACAGGGGGGGTCTGTGCTGATTGTTTATCAGCACAGCCCCCCCTCGGATCCTACCCAGGACCACCAGGGAAGCCGCCCAGGACCACCAGGGAAACCAGCCACACTGGACCACCAGGTATGCCCCCTAGACCCCCAGGGAAATACTGATCTGTGCAAAGGCAGCTGCCAATCAGTGCCCACTCCCATGCCTACCACTGCCAGTGCCACCAGGGATGCCCATCAGTGCTGCGTATCAGTGCCCATCAGTGCCACGTATCAGTGCCCATCAGTGCCACCCATAAGAACCCATCTGTGCAGCCTTTCAGTGCCCATAGGTGTTGCCTAACAGTGCCCATCAGTGCCCACCAGTGCCACCCATAAGTGCCCATAAGTGCCGCCTATCAATGCCCATCAGTGCTGCATATCAGTGCCACCCATCAGTGCCGCCTACCAGTGCCCATCAGTGCCGCATATTAGTGCCCATCGTCAGTGCCTGTCAGTGCCCGCTCATTGGTGCCACCTCATCGCTGCCGCCTTATCAGTGCCCGTCAGTGCCGCCTTATCAGTGCCCATCAGTGAAGGAGAAAACTTACTTATTTATGATGATCAAATACCACCAAAAGAAAGCTCTATTTGTGGGAACAAAATGCTAAAAATTTAGTTTGGGTACAGTGTTGGATGACCGCGCAATTGTCATTCAAACTGCGACAGCACTGAAAGCTGAAAATTGGTCTGGGCAGGAAGGTGTCTAAGTGCCCTGTATTGAAGTGGTTAATCTCTTCATGCCTAAGGGTAAAACAAATGTAAATGCCTAAGCACAATTTTGCAACTTTGACATGTGTTGGTAAAACTGTACATATCGGCAAACCTACTAAGTGTATCCAGGTGGATTATACCTTGGTTTTTTTTTCAGGACAAATTGAGCTTTCTTTTGGTGGTAAATGGTAATTGATATCCCCTGTTTTTTTGTTATTTTTAAGGAAAACTGGCCCAAAATAGTAAAAAAAATAAAAAATGTTTTAACAATGGTGCGCATTTTTTTTCACCCTGCCTATAATACACTGAAACACAGATACAATTTTTTTTTTTTTTTAATTCTACCCAAAATATGCTGACTGTGACCTTTGACCCCGACCTTGACACTAACCCTAACCCTGGCAAACCTTGATCTTGTTATTTTTTTCTTTATTTTTATTTGTTTTGGTTTTTTATTACACTTTGGTTTGTTTACATTTTCCTCTCCTGAAAGAAGAGGAAGATACAATGTATATTTCTCTTCATTCCAAACAGGAAGTAAACACAGGGGTGGGCTGACAGTGGCTGATCACATGGCTGATCACAGTGATAGCCAATAAAAGGCTATCACAGCGATTAAGTGACCCGTAACTTGAGTCCCGGGTCCTAATCGTTCGCATGAGACCCAGGGCTCTTGGTGAGAGCCTGGTCTCTGTGCTGGGAGCACGCTGTGTGGTGCGCTTCCCAGCACAAAGAGAGCCACGGAAATAAGCCCACTTCCGTGAGGCTCCAGATATGTCATTGGGAAGGGGTTAAATTATATTACATTAGAATATAAGTAAAGCAAGGTCCACTAGATGATTTGAGTGCCTAAAAAATCTTAAAATAAATAAATAAAACAATATATAATACACAGTAATCTCTACTTATTATGCTGTTTAACCTACAGACTCCCTTTCACAATATATATATTAAGAATGCTGCAAGAGAAATAGAAGTTCATACACCTGTGCTGCCCCACTAAGCATGTCCTGATATGAATGAGGCTTGCCATGACTAGGGGCTTACTTAGGATTACCATCAGAGAAAGTTAAGTGCAGGTAGTCTGAGGTAGACATGTCTTACAGAGGTTAAACCAGGTTGTTTTTCTAGTTTACAGCAGAGCTGTGCTATCTCTTTCAGAGGAACATTGTGAGCATAGAAGAGAAGGCAGTCTGGATACTTCTGGAAAGTGTTTTCAGTATCCACACTGACAGGCAGCAGGTGGTGGAAAAACTTCTGCGGTTCAATATACAGCGTGAAAGCCCTATGCTGAACTCTTCTGTGATACCTGTCATGGCTGTATTTATTTTTGCTTAAGTTAATTGTTGGAAACAGTGTTGTAGTGCTCAGCTGTAATGTACAGTATATCACAAAAGTGAGTACACCCCTCACATTTTTGTAAATATTTTATCGTTTCATGTGACAACACTGAAGAAATTACACTTTGCTACAATTTAAAGTAGTGAGTGTACAGCTTGTATAACAGTGTAAATGTTCTGTCACCTCAACATAACTCAACACACAGCCATTAATGTCTAAACCACTGGCAACAAATGTGAGTACACACCTAAGTGAAAATGTCCAAATTGGGCCCAAAGTGTCAATATTTTGTGTGGCCACCAATATTTTCCAACACTGCCTTAACCCTCTTAGGCATGGAGTTCACCAGAGCTTCACAGATTGCCACTGGAGTCTTCTTCCACTCCTCCAGGATGACATCACGGAGCTGGTGGTTGTTAGAAACCTTGCGCTCCTTCACCTTCAGTTTGAGGATGCCCCACAGATGTTCAATAGGGTTTAGGTCTGGAGACATGCATGGCCAGTCCATCACCTTTACCATCAGCTTCTTTAGCAAGGCCGTGGTCATCTTGGAGGTGTGTTTGGGGTAGTTATTTTGGAATACTGCCCTGCAGCCCAGTCTCTGAAGGGAGGGGGTCATGCTCTGCTTCAGTATGTTACAGAACATGTTGGCATTCATGGTTCCCTCAATGAACTGTAGCTCTCCAGTGCTGGTAGTACTCATGCAGCCCCAGACCATGACACTCCTACCACCATACTTGACTGTAGGCAAGACACACTTGTCTTTGTACTCCTCACCTGGTTGCCGCCACACACGCTTGACACCATCTGAACCACATAAGTTTATCTTGGTCTCATCAGACCACAGGACATGGTTCCAGTAATCCAAGTCCTTAGTCTGCTTGTCTTCAGCAAATTGTTTGCGGGCTTTCTTGTGCATCAGCTTTAGAAGAGGCTTCCTTCTGGTATGACAGCCTTGCAGACCAATTTGATGCAGTGTCCGGCATATGGTCTGAGCCCTGACAGGCTGACCCCCGCTCCCCCCCCGCCCCTTCAACCTCTGCAGCAATGCTGGCAGCACTCATACGTCTATTTCCCAAAGACAACCTCTGGATATGATGCTGAGCATGTGCACTCAACTTCTTTGGTCGACCATGGCGAGGCCTGTTCTGAGTGGAACCTGTCCTGTTAAACCGCTGTATTGTCTTGGCCACTGTGCTGCAGCTCAGTTTCAGGGTCTTGGCAATCTTCTTAAAGCCTGGGCCACCTTTATGTAGAGCAACAATTCTTTTTTTCAGATCCTCAGAGAGTTCTTTGCCATGAGGTGCCATGTTGAACTTCCAGTGACCAGTATGAGAGAGTGAGAGTGATAACACCAAATTTAACACACCTGCTCTCCATTCACACCTGAGACCTTGTGACACTGAGTCACATGAGACCGGGGAGGGAAAACCGCTAATTGGGCCCAATTATGACATTTTCACTTAGGGTGTACTCACTTTTGTTGCCAGCGGTTTAGACATTAATGGCTGTGTGTTGAGTTATTTTGAGGGGACAGCACATTTACACTGTTATACAAGCTGTACACTCACTACTTTACATTGTAGCAAAGCTTCATTTCTTCAGTGTTGTCACATGAAAAGATATAATAAAATATTTACAAAAATGTGAGTGGTGTACTCACTTTTGTGAGATACTGTATATACCTTGGTATAATACTAAAACATGTATGATCAACATTGTATTTCAAGGCAGAGATACTTTCCCTTAAAGTGGAACAGAAAGCAAAAATTGAAAAATTGTGAACAAGCAGGCATTTACATTTACCTTCCTGTCCGCAATCCCGTATAGAATATACACTGAGCTGTGAATGTGCAACTTATTTCACATGCCTACACACTGTTAGTGTGGCGGGATGACTGCACTCTTGTGCTGGCCAACCAAAACAGCCAAAGAACGGCACCCAGAAGAACCCCCGGGAGAAGATACGAGTGGGGGACCTCGCGGAAGCTGAACCGGTGAAGCCAATTTGTCCCTTTAGTTTGACTTTAATTTCCTGTGCTGACAGCCAAAAACAGGAAGTGGGACAAATTTTCTCCAAAGCGACCGTGATGATGAATCTACAGCAATAAAAAACCTGATCAGAGTTAATTATTCCACACTCCATCCAAAACTTAAAAAAAAAATGTGTTTTGGAGACATTACAAACAAGTAACATCAAACTGCATTAAACTGCTAATGCTGGCCTAGAAATAAGACAGCAGCCAGTGAGCTAACCCAAAGTAAATTTGGTTGTGTTAACCACTTACCCACTGGGCACTTAAACCCCCTTCCTAACAAGACCAATTTTCAGTTTTTGGTGCTCTCACATTTTGAATGACAGTTACTCAGTCATGCAACACTGTACCTATATGAAAATTGTGTACTTGTTTTCACATAAATAGAGCTTTCTTTTGGTGGTACTTAATCACCGCTGGGTTTTTTATTTTTTGTGCTATAAAAGAAAAAAGATGGAAAATTCTGTAAAAAAAATTGCATTTTTCTTAGTTTCCATTATAAAATTTTGCAAATTAGTAATTTTTCTTCATAAATTTTGGTCAAAATTTATACTGCTACATATCTTTGGTAAAAATAACCCAAATTGGTGTATATTATTTGGTCTTTGTGAAAATTATAAAGTCTACAAACTATGGTGTCAATCACTGAAAATTAATCACATCTGATCACACCTTATGTACTAAAGGCCTATCTCATTTCTTGAGACACTAACAAGTCAGGACATGATTGTGTCACATCCAGGACTGTCTTTGTACCTGACACTCGGGAGCTGCGATGCGCTCTGTGTGTCCTCCCTACCTCCCCCTCCCCTCCACCCCGTTTGGTGTGCGGGGGGAGTGCACTTCGTTGCTTTAGGGGGTTGTGCAGGAGCCCACGGCGCATCGGCGTCACCCCCCCTGCCCCACGTTGGACGCCAACACTGGCGTCACGGCGTGGTGCATGAGTGTCTCCATGTAGCCAGTCTGGTGGGGAATATGGACGTCTCTGACCGACAGAATTCACCGTCAGTGTCAGAGCCCCTCCCCTCTCCTGCCGTGCTCGGGTGACGCTGGTGTACGCGGCCAGTGTGCACGTGGTGTTTGTTGGGTATATCTTGCCTCCCCTGTCACAGCGTAGGCGCCTCCGCTCCGAGATGTTTTATCATCACCTCCAATACATGGCGCCTTTTTTCCTGCCTGGGATGCATGTAAGACCACACATGGTTACTTTTATCCAGCTTTTTGACAGTTAGCCTTTTTCTATGCTGGTTGAAAACGGGTTTATCTCTGCGGTTTGCTTTATTTTCTCTTTTTATCTGCGTATATACCACAGTCCACCATGGTTGGATGTGGTTATGTTTTATTATCCAATTATATACCTATTTTTTCTTCCTGCACAGACTCCCGTGTTTCACCATGTTTACCAGATAGGCATTATTGCTCTATCTTACTAACATTAACTCTGACACACTGCTTTATTTTTATTTATTTTTTCTCCCAGGCAGTTTATACCGGCACTTTGTTGCTGATATCCCATTTACATCAGCTCTGTGGTTCCCACGCTGCCCCCCGGGGGGGACTCTGTGTACCCGGCCCGCCAGCGCGCATTCCGCTGCACCTCAGCTCCCGGGAGAGATACTTGTTGGTCTTGGCTCTGTACCTGCCATGTCCCATTGCACTATTCATATGTAAGTATTTTAGAGTTGTCCACCCCCTTTCACTGCTGGTATTAGCTATCAGTTAGATTCACCATATGTTGTATTACATTTTTAGAAATCCCCGATCATCTGGCCCCTGATGAGTGTGTTCTACACAAAACGCGTCGGGCATTTGGGATACAAACATGTGTTTACAGTACAACATCTCAAGAACTACCTCATGGTTTTTTATATTACAATACTTATTTTCTCTGTTGTGCTGTTGTATTGTCATTTGTACATATTGTGTTATTCTTGTATATGCACTAATCCTTCAACGAGACCACTATGTGGTGCCAAGCTGTATGTACCCTTGATGCCGATCGCATATGCACATATACATGTGTTGTGATTTGTGAAATGATATTTATTACAATGTCTTTCCCGATGTGGTTCTGTCTTGAATTGTTTTTATGCATGTTACTTGATCAATAAAATTGTACTGCTACCCCAGTTACCTGCACGTCTTCCCTGACCTCACTCAAAGTCCCAACTTTTATTAATTTTCGCATACAGGGATGGAGGCACTCCATGTGCCTCATTTAAAGTCCCAATCCCCCCTTTTTCCCCCCTCTCTTTGTTCTAACAAGTCAGGAAAGTAAAAATGCCCCCCCCAAAATGACCCCTTTTTAGAAAGTAGACATTCCAAGGTATTAAGTAAGTAGCATGGTGAGTTTTTTTAAGTTGTAATTTTTTCCCACATTCCTTTGCAAAATGAAGATATATATATATATTTTTTTTACAAAATTGTCATATGAACAGGTTATTTCTCTCACAGAGCATACGCATACAACAAATTACACCTCAAAATACATTCTGCTACTCTTCCCGAGTATGGCAATACCACATGTGTGAGACTTTTACACAGCCTGGCCACATACAAAGGCCCAACATTGAAGTAGCACCTTCAGGCATTCTTTGGTCTTTGTGAAAGTTACAGAGTCCACAAGCTATGGTGCCAATCTCTGAAAATTGATCACACCTGATGTACTGGCGGCCTATCTCATTTCTTGAGACCCTAACAAGCCAGGAAAGTACAAATACCCCCCAAATGACCCCTTTTTGGAAAGTAGAAATTCCAAGGTATTTAGTAAGAGGCATGGAGAGTTTTTTGAAGTTGTAATTTTTTCCCACAATTCTTTGTAAAATCAAGATTTTTTTTCTTTTCACAAAATTGTTATATTAGCAGGTTATTTCTCACACACAGCTTATGCATAGCACAAATTACACCCCAAAACACATTCTGCTACTCCTCCTGAGTACGGCGATACCACATGTGTGAGACTTTTACACAGTGTGGCCACATACAGAGGCCCAACATGCAGGGGGCACCATCAGACGTTCTTGGAGCATAAATTACACATATAATTTCTTGACTACCTCTTACACTTTTGAAGGCCCTGGAGCACCAGGACAATGGAAATGCCCCAAAAATGACCCCGTTTTGGAAAGAAAACAACCCAATGTATAATCTATGAGGCATAATGAGTCTTTTGAATATGTCATTTATTCTTCAAATTTTTTGGAAAATGTGTAAAGAAAATGAAAACGCAGTTTTTTTTCACACAAAGTTGTCCATTTATACAATATTTCTAACACATAGCATGTACATACCAAAAATTTCACCCCAAAATAGATTCTCCTACTCCTTCTGAGTACTGCGATACCACATGTGGCAGACTTTTACACAGCCTGGCCACATAGAGAAGCCCAACATGCAGGGATCACTGTCAGGTGTTCTAGGGGCATAAATATTGAATCAAATTTGACTACCTATTACACTTTTGTGAGGCACAGTAGTGGCATGGATGTGAACTGATATGGCATGGATGAGCATGAATGGGGATGGATGAGCCGTGGATGGGGATGGATGAGTATGGATGGGATGACTGAGTATGAATGAGTATGGCTGAGTATGGCCGGGTACGGCTGAGTATGGATGGGGGTGGCTGGGTATGGATGGGGTGGATGGGATGGCTGCGCATGGATGAGTATTGCTGAGTATGGATGGATGAATATTGCTGAGTATGGATGGATGAGTATTGCTGAGTATGGATGGATGAGTATTGCTGAGAATGGATGGATGATTATTGCTGAGTACGGATGGATGAGTATTGCTGAGTATGAATGGATGAGTATTGCTGAGTATGGATGGATGAGTATTGCTGAGTATGGATGGATGGCTGGATGAGTATTGCTGAGTACGGATGGATGGCTGAGTATTGCTGAGTATGGATGGATGGCTGAGCATGGATGGCTGAGTATTGCGGATTATGGATGGGGATAGATGGGATGACTGAGCATGGATGGATGGATGGCTGGATGAGGCAGGAATTTTCACATATCAGTGCTGTGGGCACTACGCATCCAGCCCACATTGCTGCTGCATCTGATCTCTCCTCTCTCCACTCACACTGTACTGATCGGTACAGAGAGGGGAGAGAGGAACCGGACATGACGCCGGTTTGTTTACAAGTGATCGCTCTGTCATTTGATGTCACGGATATTCCCGGGTGTGTGCGGGAGAGCGCGATTCTGGGAGGACGTCAATGTACGCCCTTCCCAGAGTTATTGAGCCGCACTGTAGCCGTCATTCGGCTATGGCGTGGTCAGCAATCGGTTAAAGAAGTTGTAAAGGCAGGTTTATCTGAATGCATTCTAGGCATTCAGATAAAAAGCCTTCTGTGTGCTACAGACTCCCCAGCAGCCCCTAATACTTACCTGAGCTCCATCTCTGTCCGGTGATGTACACGAGTCCCTCGGCCGTCCGTAATGTCAAAGAATTGGAGTTAGTGGATAGGAAAATTGAGAAGTTGTTTACAGACAATACCAACTTGATATCAGACTCCACCTTCACTGAGCGTGAGGAAGATTTGAAAATACACATTGAATCCTTTGTCGGCGATCTATTAAAGACAAAGGTGAAGAAATTTGCTAGAGACAAATTAGCATATGATTCGAATGAAGCCTACAAATGTTGTCAGGAGGGGGGGTAAGAAACATAGAAACTTTGATAGGAATTTGATACACCAAGTAGCAATAAATACCGATCCAAATGATTCTGATGGTTCTTCTCTTTCTTCAATATCCTCTGTACAGGCAACTAATCATCGTTATTCCTTCAAAGGAAAAAGAATCACAAAAACAAGCAGAAGATTGACGGTCTTCAAACATCGGTACACAAGCGCATTCCCAAATTTCCCAGTTTAGGCCGATATGTATTCTTCTACATATTTTTGGTAAAAAAAAAATAAAAAAATTGCAATAAGCGTATATTGATTGGTTTGCGCAAAAGTAATAGCGTCTACAAAATAGGGGATAGATTTATAGCATTTTTGTTATTTTTTTTTACTAGTAATGGCGGCGATCTGTCATTTTTATCATGACTGCGACATTATGGCGGACACATCGGACAATTTTGACACATTTTTGGGACCATTGGCATTAATACAGCTATCAATGCTATAAAAATGCAGTGATTACTGTAAAAATGTCACTGGCAGTGAAGGGGTTAACACTAGGGGGCGATCTAGGGGTTAACTGTGTTCCCTGGGTGGTGATTCTAACTGAAGGGGGAGGGGACTGACTAGAGGAAGTGATGGATTGTGGTTCCTAGCCAACAGGAACACACGATCTGTCACTCCTGTCAGAACAGAAAAGGGAAGTGTGTGTTTACACACACTCGTCCCTGTTCTGTGTCTCCTGATCACGATCGCTTGTGGCTGTCGGTCATTGCGGCCGGCGGCCACGAGCATTGGCATTCCTGCTGTGCAGAGGGTGCGCGCGCCTCCTATCCCAACCCCGCGAGGCGACGTATAGCTGCGACGGCTCGCGCAGGGGAGCCAACCTGCCTCAGTGTAACTGCGGTTAAACAAACGCTGAAAAAAAAAATACAGTTTAAAAACAAAACTGGGTAGAACTAGGTGCTAGTTGGATTTTAAATATTTTTAACTTTTAATCATTGCATTGTATGCTACTGACATTTCTGTGTTATACTTTTTTTTTTCCTGGACAACAGTTTAAAAAAATAAAAAAATGAAAAAATACAATAAGTTTTACTGAGAGTTCCTGTTACAGATAAATCTCCTGAACAAAAATGTTAAAAAGAATGCTAAAGGACCTGAACTAACAGTTAAAAACCCTTATGCCAATGAGAGATTATCTCTGTTTTAAGGAGCATAATGGTTCATGAATGGTACATAGTGGTGAGAGTGCTACTTTCATGTGTCATGGCTTAAAAATCCTATTTTAACTACCAGCATCATCTCCATTTCTGAGTAAATTTATAAAAATATTTTGAAGACATACCAAACTACCCATATTCTAGCTCAGACTTTTTTTTGTACTATTATAATTATTATACAGGATTTATATGGCAGCTTGTGTAGCACTTTACAACATGAGGGCAGACAGCATAGTTACAATACAATTCAATACAGGAAGAAACTTGTTAGAGTTTACAATCTAAAAGGGAGGGTGTGTACAAAAACTAATAACTATGGGGGATTGTCTGATGGAGAAAATAAAAGTACAGTTGTTAAATGGAAGCAGAATAAGCTTCGCTAAAGAGAAGGATTTTCAGGGATCGCCTAAAAGTGGACCAAGTAGAAGATAGTCGGACAGAATGGAGTAGGGAGTTCCAGAGAATGGGATAGGCTTGGGAGAAAGTCCTGGAGGTGAGCATGGGAGGAGGTGACAAGGGAGCTAGAGAGTAGGAGGTCTTGGCAAGAACAAAGAAAGATTTGATTGGTATTTTGAGACTAGGTTAGTGATGTAACTGGGGGCTGGAGTTGAAGATGACTTTGTAAGTTGTTCGAAATTTGAATTTTATTTGTAGGGTGAGTGGAAAGTCAATTGTATATTGGTTTATTATTATAAAAAAAGTGACAAATCCTAAAGGCAACGTGTCATATATGGGTAATTCAAACTGACCATATAACAAAAAATGCAGTGAAGACTACATCTGCAACTGTTTACTTAATGCAAAAGATATTGCAACTGAGCTTCTATGTAAATCTCAACTTTTCCTGTAAAATCCAAGACTAGGTTCCACACTTCCCAAACCCTCCTATTTATCATCACATTACAATACTATAACATAAACAACAAGAAAATGTAAGCTGTTTGCATGAAAGCAAATATGTATGCAGATGTAAAAGTTGGAAATTCCTTTATGCAGAACTCCAGGAGTCCCCTGAATTTGGGCTTAGATTTAGTTCTCAAAAGGCCAGATTCTTAACTACACCTTTGCAGCATGACAAAGTGGTTGTAACTGCACTCGGTTATTTTCTGGCACTCATCGGTCTTCCTGAATGCAATGGCCCCATTGTATCTATTTTATTTAAAAAATATCATTCTAAACTGTACTTCCGAGCACCGCTCGGCACTCTCGTGACTGGCCACTGCTCACTCTCTCGATCTGACAGGTACAGCGGGAGAATCCCCCGCTGACATCAGTGGGGAGGAGAGGAAGAAAAGAGGAGAGAGGCGGCTGGTCACGTGAGCACCTAGTGGCGCCCTGAAATACAGTATAGAACGGCATTTTTTAAAAATAAAATACACTGGAGACATTGCATTAAGGAAAACAAACAAGTGGCTGAAAATAACAGTTATTTCAGCGGGAGGGGAGGGACGGGCCCTGACACACAGCAGACAGGCCGGGAGAGGAGGGGGGAGAGGACAGAGGGGGACACAGGAGAGCTGCAGATGACAGAGGCATGTAAGCTGACAATGGAGTCAGGGCTCAGCAGCCATGATAAACAGTGGTCAGTTTACAGGGGGAGGGCAGAACCAGCCAGGATCAGCCAGGTAACTCAGGTGATACAGGGGGGCAAGTTACACAGCACAAGCACTGTGTTTTTAGGGTAACAAACACTTTTAAGCCATGTGGGTGCCTGTCATTGGCACATTCATAGCATCAAGGAATGCAGTGGCATCAACTTTCTAGAAAGCTGGAATTTGTTAAGTGCTGTTCAGTTGAAATTCAGGCTACTAGAAGTATGTACAGATAGCTGGTGGTTACTGCTTTCAAGCAATTGGATTGTTTTTGTTTATTTACTAATGGACTAGGAGTAATATAACAGAAAATTTCCTATCAAATACCATAATTTTACTTTCCTGATGGGCTCCATGGCAGCATATGCTTGGGTAGCCTCGCCCTCGCTCCTACCCCATAGGACCCCACTCCCATAAATTTTCAGGCTGAGCCAGAGGCCGTGTTCCGTAACTAGCCTACTCATGACACTGGGAGGGAACTACTGCTGCCATGGAGCCCATCAGGAAAGGAAAATTACGGTAAGTATTTGATAGGAAATGTTTAGTTTTCCTGACAGGCTCCATGGCAGCATATGTTTGAGAACTAACTAGCCCAAAAAACAAAGGTGGGATGCTGAAAATGTAAGGTTTCCAACATAGCACTTAGCCAACAGAAACCTTATGGAAAGTTAGCAACAGTATAAGGAAGCTAGCTACACCCCACAATGAGCCAGAACAGCCTTAATAGAAGACACGCCAACCCCCTACAAATATTCCTGGTGCCCTTTCACAGGGAGCCCACAAAGCCAACACACTCCTTCTTGAGTGTGTTGTCACCGCTTCCGTAGGAACTAAGCCCTAAGCTCTATAAGCCTATTGGCTAGCTGCAATGAACCATCCAGTGATGATTCTGGATATCTCCATCCCGCTGATTTTGCAAGAGAGAGGAACAAATATGTCCTAAAACTCTGAGCAAAGCTATAGCTTGAGAGCATGCTTGAAGTATTCTAATATCCATGGCATGGAACTAGTTATCCTTGGTGGTCCTGCATATGGGAGGAACAGAACTCTTGTTCTCGTAGGATGCCAAAGCCACCTCAGATTGCAACCCAGTATGGATATAAATGCTACCCATATTAGGCAGAATGCCAACAAGGATCTCTCATGACAAAAAAGTCCAGATCCCTGCAAACCTCCTGACTGATGAAAAAAGAACCCTTAGACAGGCTGCCTTCATGACCAAACCTTTACTCAAAACTTTACTGAAAGAGATCCCATCTGAAACAGCAAACTGCCAAAGGGTCCTAAAGGTCCTGATTTTGGCAAACTTCCTGCTGAGAATGTAGCCCTTAGAGAGAATGACATCATGGATCAATCCTTACTCCAACTGGACTGGAGGTGATCCCACCTGGAGCTGTAAGTCACCAAAGGATCATTCCTAGCCTAAAGCTTTGATCCTGGCAAACTTCCCGGCTGAAGATATAGCCCTTACAGTACATGTCTTCATAGCTCAGTCTTTACCAAAGCTGGACTGAAAAGATCTCATCTGGAGCTGGCAAGGAAGTCCAGAGCAAGTAGTAAATCCCACCCAGAGTCTTGGTTCTCCGAATCTCAGATGCAGCCCCCCCATCAAAGTATTGGATGAGTAAGGGATAGTCTACACATGAGACATCAGCTAAGACAGTGACTGCAGAGATCTGCCCTCTAAGAGAGCTTTAGGATCAGCTGAAGTCCAGAATGCACCTGACCAGAGGATTGAAGCAAAAGAAAACAAAACAAAGCAGTCCAAACCGAACAAGCTTTATTCAAATCCTTTTGTAGGATTTATAGATATTAGCTTAGAGAAACAACAGGCAAGCCTAATCAGTTTCTTCCTGCCAGGACTAGAAACTGGGAGAGTTCTGCGACAGAAGATATCATCCGAGAGAAAGAACTTCAATCCAATAACCAGGTATCAAAGGCAGGAAGCAAGGCCTGTTTGGCCAATAGGGAATTGCTGCAATCATTGCCACAGTCTTTAGCAGCAGACCCCAAAAAACTGTGAGACCTTTCCTGATCTGTCACAGTATCCACACCCAGGGCTTGGCTCAGGCCCCTAGGTAAAAGTTGTCCAGCTTGGAACAGTAAGGAGGTGCTAGCAGACCTAACTGACATTGTGTCCAGAGATCAAATCCACTTGGAGGAACCTGGATGTAGCAACCACTTATTGCCAAATTGGGTATCAGAATATGGATTCTGAATTTCTGAATGTAGACTCAAATGAGATGATAGAGAAATTCTACTCCACCCAGATCAGTCACCTCTACCTCTTCTCAGTGGACTGACCCTGCAGGTTTTGATCTGCCTCCTGATGTAAGACAAGACTGTGATGTTGTTCAGCCTCACCGGAGACTAAAAGGCCTGCTGTCAGGTGACAAAGGGCAAAGGGAGCATAAAAGAGCTGACCAGAAACCAGAATGTTCAAAACAACTTCCCAACCGGGGAGTTTTACTGGCAAAACAACTTCCCAACAGGGGAGTTCCACTAGCAATAACTTTGCAGCAAAAAATATTTATTACTGTGCCAGCACCCAAGGCTTCATCTGCCTGTTTGCGAGACATGAATAGTTGGGTGCATGATCAACATTGGAGAAAAAAAAAACCTTTCAAGACAGGAGGCCATTTCCATTGAGCACACCTCAATATAAGGATGGGAGAGACCATGGTCCTGATCATCAGGTATTGAGATGCTGACAGGTGAAGAGAGGAAAGCCAGGATTACCCAGCATCCTACCACCAGTATGCTCTAGTGGCAAAAACTATGTATCCTGAACCATGATGGATTAAGTGCTCAGAAACACAAGGATTTGCGTAGGAGTCACATGACCCTTTTTGAAAGACTAGCCAGTCAATCTCTTGTAGGGTTCTGAAAATTCCCTCTGTATTCTTGACAGGGATCCCTGTCTAAAGGACGAGTGAATTGAGAAGCCTTGGTCCTGCAAGGAAAAAGCTTGACATTGTCAGAGTAGAAAACCATTGCACAGGGAGAGTTGTAACAGACTTATTTAGAATGTCTTGGCAACCTGTTGGTCGCTGTCATCTTCCTCTCTGGATGCCTGAACAAAGCAGGAAATTCATACAGGGTTTTGCCAGCCAAGGCAGAAGCACCAAAGGCCCAGTTTATGGTGTGCATAATACATGCAGATCTGGAGAGGCTCATTAGCAAGTGTCCATTAGTCAGCTTCCCATACACCAGCTTTAAGAGGCCCACAGAAGGGCTGACAATCCAGGAAAAGTACCAGTAAGGAAGACACTGCCCCCCTTCAGCTTTATCCTGCATAGAGCAGTTGCAGCATAAAAGGATTAGGCTGCGGCTGCACAAGGACCTGTTGCAGAAATAAATAAATCCCTGCAAGTCTAAGGGAGACACCACAGGACAGGACACTCCTGACATCCTCAAAGCTGTCCCACATGAGACCCGGCCACTAATACTTCAAAAATGTAGGAAAACTTCATACAAAATGGTCCTGGGAAGGACAAAAAAAGGAATGTGGCCTCTGGCTCATCCTGAAAATTTATGGAGTGGGGTCCTATGGGTTAGGAGTGGGGGCAGGGCTACCCAAACATATGCTGCCATGGAATCTGTCAGGAAAAAAAACGTATACATAGAGTCTTGCTTCCATTATCTTTGGATCCAATGCTTTGAACACCAGTTGAAAAAAAAAACAAAAAAAACAACACAAATAATCACTGAACAAACTCTGCTTCACTATGTTCCCCAAGATTCAGTTATTCCCTTTAGAATCTTTAGCATTAGAATCTTGCCTCTTGCAAATCATGCAAAGGTAAGGCATGCCATAAAGGATTCAGTGGGTTGAATGAAAGAAAATTGATTCCGGTATCCACACACTTGATGTGGATAGGGGAATCCTCCCCGCGGAGCTATAGTATTCGACAGCAGGTAAATTTTCCCTCCATCAGAATACACTCATCAGCGTAGCCAGCTATAGTGGCAATGATTGAACGAAAAATTTCCAAGAGGCTGCTTGTACAGAAATTGATTCAGGAGATCACCTTCTGTGCAACCAGCCTGCCCATTGAGGAGTCAAAGTGTGGCTGATCCTTGCTGAACCAGCCAAATTTTGATCCATCTTTGGCTGGCCTTATGTGTGTACACACGAGCGGAATGTCTGTCAGAAAAAGTCCGATGGGAGCTATGCATCGTATATTCCGACCCTGTGTATGCCCCATCGGACTTTCTCCGTTGAAAATTCAGACGGACTTAGATAAAGCACATGTTTTTCTGACGGAACTAATTACTATCGGAAAAAACGCTTGTCTGTATGCTGTTCCGACGCACCAAAAACAACGCATGCTCTGAAGTACAAGATGTCGTACGTGTTGTCCCCTTGTACGTGTTGTACGTCACCGCGTTCTTGACGGTTGCACTTTGGTGTGAACGTGTGTATGCAAGACAGCTTGAGCGGAATTCCATCTGAGAAACCTTCAGAGTTTATTCCGATGGCAAACCGCTCATGTGTACATGGCATAAGGCCAGGCTATAAATTAAAATTCACACTTGAGACGCACTTCAACTATTTTGTAATAGGAATGTGTTACTGTTTTCTTTAGAATTGGAAATTTGCATACCAGTAACAACACTGTTCAGTATACGGTTTGATGAAATATTTACATAGCGCCACATTTTACATTACTTATGACAATCATCATTGGGAGCCAGCCATGCAATCAGTGCCACGGCTCAAACAGCTTATGTCAAAGGGGAATGAAATAAATATATATGTGGCGCTAACTCATCAAGGCTAAAATGGTAAAGAATATAAATATAAAAATATTCCAAATAACTAAAATAATAATAAATAACACCAATCAGTGTGCAAATCCAAGGTTGATAAATAACATAAGCTAATTACTGAAAACCGCATAGCATGCCATTTGATATAGTCACGTGTGTTGTGACGCAACGCGTCAGGGAGGAGCCAGGTGCCGCTGCCGCTGCTTCCGGGTACGGCCGAACCCGGAAGCTCTCGCTTTCATTGTGGAACATACGAGGTTTTAATGTAAGTTGCTATTTTTTGTCTACAATAAAAAAAAAAAAAAATGTAATCATACTACACTATGGAGCCATCCCTTTCCTTCCCATCATTTATCTGAGGACATCTGCTGAGTGCAAGAGAGAGGTACACTGTGGCCAGCTATTTTTGACATTCGAAGGCTGTGACAACCATCAGAAGCCTGTCCCCGGCTTGCAGTTCTACCACTGGTGAGTGGTGACACGCTCGATTCAGCCCATTGGGGGCCGCAACTTCAGGTGAGAGGCTGGGGGAAACGACTAACGGACTCCGGAACTTGTTTGGACTGTTGCACTGACCTTTCAACACTGGCTTGTCACTGAGCGTGGTCCGCTGCACTTGCACTCCCTCATCCTTTTCTAAAAAACGTATTCTGTGTTACATCCTTGCGATCACTTGGACATTTTATTTAGTTGGACTTCATTATTTGCACATCTGTTGGTATTATTGCACGAGCACTTTTTCATTTATTTTATTTATTTTTTGGGCTATGAATTTTATTGTCCTACGCACTAATTCTGATGGTCTTTATATGCGATTATATTATTGCATGAGCACTTTCCATACATTTTTTGAGCTGTGAATTTTATTGTCCTATGCACTATTTCTTAATGATATTTTTGATGGTGTTTATATGTGATTAGATATCCACTTAATTTATTATCGTTTTCTATGCACATTTCTCTTTTTTGTCTGATTGCACATTTACCTGATATTGATGCATCTAAGATTTAGTCCTCTTTATCGTCACATTAGGAGTCCTCTTAACCTCCCTGGCGGTATGATTATTTCGGATTTTAGGTGCTGAAAGCGGTACAATTATTTTGCATGGAAATTTGGCGTTTTATATTGTAGGTCTGTAAATCTTAACAATAACACACTTAAATCTGTCCAAACCAGAGTCTAGTAGATATCCCGGGTATGATAAAGTTTGAAACACAAAAACATAAATTATAATATAATAAATAAAAATAAATAATTAAAAAAAAATAAAAAAAATAGTAATAAAATAAATTTCCCCACAATTCACTATCGCTCAATTCTGCAAGTGTTCTAATTTACTATCGCTGTTTTCTAGCTGGTCTAAAGCCACTTTTGACGCAAAGGCACACTTTTTGGTTGCTATGGACAATCTCCAGTTTCCAGGCAGAAAGAACATTGTATATCATGTAAAACTGCATGCAGGGCATGGGCCAGAGCACTGGGGACAAAAGGGATGTGAAATCATTTCATACAGTACTGTAATCTGTAAGATTACAGTACTGTATGTGTTATGATTTTGACATTTTTTGAATTTTCCGCCAGGCTAGCCCCCGTGCGTCGCGACGCTCGCAGGGAACGGAGCCTGGCACGGAGAGGCTTCGGAGGAGGACGGAGCCCTCGGACACTGCGGGGGACATCGCAGGATCCCGGGGACAAGGTAAGTAACACCGCCCCAGGATCCTGCAATGTGATCCCGAGTGTGGCTCGGGGTTACCGCTAATGGTACTGAATTTCAACCCCGAGCCACACTCGGGAAAACCGCCAGGGAGGTTAAAGTGGAGTTCCACCCAAAATTGGAACTTCCGTTTATCGGATTCCTCCCCCCCTCCGGTGTCACAACTGGCACCTTTAAGGGGGGAGGGGGGTGCAGATACCTGTATAATACAGGTATCTGCACCCACTTCCGGGAATAGACTCCCGCGGGAGTCACGCCCCCTCCCGCACTCCCCCGCTGTCTCCTGGGAAAGACACAGGTCCCAGGAGATAGCGGGGACCATTGAGAACGCGCAGTGCGACTCGCGCATGCGCAGTAGGGAACCGGGAAGTGAAGCCGCAACGCTTCACTTCCTGATTCCCTCACTGAGAATGGCGGTGGCAGCACCTGAGGATCGAGGGACGGTTCGGTCTCGGATGCGGACATCGCTGGACCCCGGGACAGGTGAGTGACCTTATTTTAAAAGTCAGCAGCTGCAGTATTTGCAGCTGCTGACATCTAAAAAAAAAAATTTTTCGCCGGACTCCCGCTTTAATTGTTGTCTTTATGCACATTACACTTTTGGGTAATTTATTGTCATTTACTTTATTATTACACGTCAGATTAAGGATTGCTGCTTTGTATCCACTTGGATTGAATACTATTTGTCACCATTTATCAAATTGAAGCATTATCAACTATCTATGCGGTTTTCAGTAATTAGCTTATGTTATTTATCAGCCTTGGATTTGCACACTGATTGGTGTTATTTATTATTTTAGTTATTCGGAAGATTTTTATATTTATATTCTTTACCATTTTTGCCTTGATGAGTATATTGATATATTTATTTCATTTTTGATTCTGAGCCCTGTGAGTGTACTCTTTTATGTTGGCAGCTTCTCATGTCTGCTAGAGAGTTCTGGTTTTTGCGCATTAGATTTTCTGTTTGTTGCGGGTTATGTCAAAGGGGAAAACCTAGTGGAGTGTCTCACTGGCCAGAACATCAAACTGCAACCTCACTGATAACCTCTTTGAACCCTTGCGAAAACGCCCCCCTCCAAAACTCACTAATAAATTATTATTTACTAAAACCAATGGCCACTACTCAAGACTCTACTATTAGTACTATTACTATTAGACCTTTCTGCTGTTTTTGACACAGTTAAGCACCTGCTCCTCCTCCAAACCCTTCACTACCTTGGCCTCCAAGATTCTGCCTTTTTCTGATTCTTCTCCTTCTGCAAGGGACCTCCAAGGCTCTGGCTTTGGACCCCTTCCATTCTCTTGCTACACCTCTTCCCTTGGTCAGTTGATACCCTCCCACGACTGTATGGATGTCACTATCAAGCTACAAATCCACTCACTTGTAATCGCTTGCCTTGGCCTCTCATTGGTGTACCTCTACACAATCTCCCCTTCAGTTTATCATCCTTTCACACTTCTCCACCTTACCAGCCGCTCAGTGTTTGCCACTCTACTCTGCTAAACCTTTCACTGACCAAACCACCCTCCTTGCTCCTCCTAAGACTTTTCTCCTTTTCACCTCATTCCATGCTCACCTCCAGGACTTCTCCATTCTCTGAACTCCCTACCCCAACCTGTACAGCTATCATCTACTCTGTCTGCTTTTAGGCAATCCCTGAAAACCCACCCCTTCAGGGAATTCTATTCTGCCTTAATCTAAAATTCTATCCATCTAAAAAACTATATGAAATTTCATTTTCTTAAACAACAGTTACTACCTTTTGTATAACTTGCACTTCACTTTAAGATTGTAAGCTCTTAAGTCCACTTAACTCTCTTGTCTTGAATTGTATTGAAACTGTACCTTCTCTCTTTATTTTGTAAAATGCTGCACAAACTGTTGATGCTATGTAAATCCTGTATAATAATTTGTACAGTCAGTTATTTTGTCATAATATCAGTAGTAGCAAATGGGGTTAGTTTATCATAAATGGAAGATAATGAAAAAATTGTAATATTTTAACTCTGTATTGAAATATAACTGGAATTTAAGTCTTTTTGGCTCACTTCACACTGCCACGACTTGAGATCCAACTTGTGAGGCCCCTAGTTGCATGAACATGTGAAACCCCATGTTAGTCAATGAGAGCTACTGAAGTCGCTCCGACTTTAGAAAAGGTTCCTGTACTACTTCAAGGCGACTTCTATCTGACTTGTGCCCATAGACTTTAATATAAGTTGCCTCCAAGTCGGATCCTCATCTAAATTGATGTGATTTGGTTCCGACATTACAGGAAGATTACCAAGGCAGTTAAAAGCATCTTCCTGTATGTGGTTATCTCTGCATATCTGAACAAGGCAAAGTCACTTCAAAGTCACATCATAATAGTACTCAAGTCACATCAAGACGCCAGGAAATTGCCTGCAAAGTCGTGACTTTCATGTTGCAGTAGTGTGGACTGAGCCCAATATAGGTAATACCGCCACTTTTCCTTACTTCACTGTTTACTGTTTGACCTTAGAAAGTTCAGATACCTTCTAAGTGTACATGTAACAGATTTTTTTTTGTTTTTAATAGAGTGGGAAATAAATTAAAACCTCTCTTAGGCCCCTTTCACACGATTGGGCCGCTCAGATCCGCCTGTCCATTTTTCAGGCAGATCCGAGCAGGCCACCCATTGACTTCAATGGGCAGGTGAATGGAGATGTGTCCGCTGACACCTGCCTGCCATCCTATCCGACAAGATCTGCTCAAAACATACGTTCGCCATCCGTCCAGCAGATCGGATGAAAACAGACAGGCTGTCAGTTTTTATCCGATCTCGTCATAGAGAACAGCGGGGTTCTGACAGGTCGGTAACCTGTTAACTTAATTTGTAGATGAACTGGTATTTAAAATAAACAGAAATCTGCTTTTCACATGATTCAAAGTTCACTTCAATTGTCTTCTTGGTTTATCAATTGAAGATTCTCAACTTCTTTAGTAAATTAGCTTTGTAATGAGACCCTATGTTCAAAATGCAGGTAAAATACACAGAAAAATAAAGTATTTTAATTGCTTACTTGCAGAGTTTTTCCTTTCTACAAACATTTTTTATTGACTTGCAAAGCTTCTCTGAAATTACTAGCAAATTTAATTCAGGAATAGTCAATTCCCTGACACAGCCTCTCCCTCCCTGCACGTCATAGCCCTCTACTTTTATAGGAATGTATAATTACTCTCTGCGTTGGGCAAGCTTTTTCATCTCCCCCCTCTCGGCATAACCTTTTTTTTAATGCACATATAATATTACGGGGTGAGATGTTATGTCTGGTGACAGGGTGTCTAAGTACAGCAGCATATCTTTCAAATGAATGGCTTGAGCCCAAACTGTTGACTTAGGCCAGACTGTTCATATTGGGGTCCCCACGTGTTAGTTTGCCACATTTTATAACTGTGTGGGGGTGCATCTGCAGTTTGTTCATGTAGAACTTACAAACAGGAAGAAAGTGTACTATGGAGCCATCTTTCTCTTGGTATAATTTATTTTACCAAGACACTGTTGACAAACTAGTCAACACTGGCAATGTTAACTCTTTATAGAAAATGAAAAACATGTTGGAATGCTACATGGCAATATTGTTTGGTTGTAAAGGACAGTTTTTTCACACACTGAAAATGGCATATCCAGAACGTTACTTCTATAGTCTGTTCAAGTGCAGAATGCACCAAACAAACTAAAATTAGCAGTATTAAAAGGAGATTCTGAATCAACAGATCACGAAAAAGACGTGTGTGAATGGGGGGCATATAAGTGCATTTTAGTTATCTATTTCCTGTTTATTTTTAAGCTACAAAAAGAGTGCAGCCAGCACACAATCTAATGTCATCTTTGTTAAGAGCACTTCTACATGTTGCGCTGAAAATATGAATGGTATGTTGTAAACACCACCAGAAGGGCTGCAAATTTGTCAGAAAGAACCCATTTTGCATAGACAAATCGGGATTTTTAATGCCGCAAATATACTAGCCATCATAAAAAGATATAAAGACAATAGGAATACAAGCTACAGCAGAGCTTTCTGAGCAACAATCAAATGAAATGTCAGCCATACTATCAAACAGACAAATTTTCATGCAATTATTTGCTTGATTTTAACAAGTAAGCGTTTACACAACGAAAACCAAAAATTTAATATATTGCAACTTACCAATCATTACATGTGGTAGCTGCATTAATTTTCTTTTTTTTTAGGCTTTTTTAACCTGGTGATCTGCCCGGTAACACATTTCCTGTATGACCCTTGGTTCACACTCATGAGTTTACTTTATTTTGCAGAGAGCAGTATTATTCAGCATGGTTCCTATGGATCTAGTTCACATTTTGCGATTTTTGGAAGGAGTCATGGACTTTTTTCCCGCAGTAGATTGCATTTTGTGTGTAACAGACTTCAATGGACCCACACCAAAAACGCAAGTGTTGTGTTTGTGATGCCTTTTTGATGTGTTTTGCATTTTTATTTCTAGAAAAGGCTCCTTAAACTGTGACTAACCAGTTACACTTTTTTTGGTGAATGAGTAGGGATTACTATGTAACCCCTACACATTCACATAAGGGGGGGGGTAGGATCTGGGGCCCCCCTTGTTAACCGCTTGCCGACCAGCTGCCGTCATTATATTTCGGTAGATCGTCTCTCCTGCATAAATCGCCGTAGGTGTACGTCAATCTTTGCATAGGAGATAGCGGGACGCGTGCCCGGCAGACTCTATGTCCGCGGGCGACCCACGATCGCGGTGTACAGAGGCAGAACAGGGAAATGCCTATGTAAACAATGCAATTCCTCGTTCAGCCAGATGACATGTAAGAGATCTTCTGTTCCCAGTAATTGGGAACAGCGATCTGTCATGTCCCTGGTAGCCCATCCGCCTACAGTTAGAACGCTACCAGGGAACACACTTAACCCCATGATCGCCCCTAGTGTTAACCCCTTCCTTGCCAGTGTCATTTTTACAACGATCAGTGCATTTTTATAGCACTGATCAATGTAATAATGTCACTGGTCCCCAAAAAGTGTAATGTGGGGTCAGCCGCAATGTCGCAGTCCCCCAAAAAAAAAAAATCACAGATCGCCATTACCAGTAAAAACAATACAATAAAGAAAAGTCCCTAAATCAATCCCATAGTTTGTAGACGCGATAACTTTTGTGCAAACCAATCAATATATGCCTATTGCGATTTTTTTACCAAAAATATGTAGAAGAATATATATATATATTGGCCTAAACTGATGAATACATTTTTTTTTTTTTTGGATATGTATTAAAGCAGAAAGTAAAAAAAAAAAAATATATTTTTTTTTTTTCAAAATTGTCAGTCTTTTTCTGTTTAAAGCACAAAGAAAAAAAACCACAGAGGTGATTAAATACCACCAAAAGAAAGCTCTATTTGTGGGGAAAAAAAGGACACCAATTTTGTTTGGGTACAGCGTCGCACGACCGCGCAATTGTCAATTAAATTGATGCAGTGCCGTATCGCAAAAAATGGCCTGGTCATTAAGGGGGCAAGTCCTTCCGGGGCTGAAGTGGTTAAAGGGGGCTTCCAGATTGTAATAAGTAATCCTACGCACCCCCACATTTACCAGACCAGGGTTGTGGGGAAGAGGCCCTTGTCCTCATCAACATGGGGACAAAGCACCCCCCCCATGTTAAGGGCATGTGGCCTGGTATGGTTCGGGGGGGGTGGGGGGGGCGCTCACTCGCTCGTCCCTCCATCTTCTCTTCATAATCATCCGGCATACGCTGGGCAATCCTGGTTCTTGTGCGCATCAGAAAGCTCATACCTCTTCATAAATCTTTGGCACCATGATGCTGTCCCTTTGAAATCCTGTATTTGCAACTCTTTTGCCGCGTACAGATGATCGGAATTTCCAACAACCAAACCTTGGATTTTTTTTTCCGACGGATGTTGGCTCAAACTTGTCTTGCATATACACGGTCGCACAAATGTTGTCGGAAATTCCGATCATCAAGAACGCGCTGACTTACAACATGTACGACGGCACTATAAAGAGGAAGTTCAATAGACAGTGCACCACCCTTTGGGCTCCTTCTGCTAATCTCGTGTTTATCTTGTGTTAGTAGAAGTTTGGGGGGGGTGATTTGCGCTTTTCAGCCTCGTACTTTTCAAATTGTTACTGCCTTTCAGTTTGTGCTTGTGGGTTTGTATTTGTTTTTCAGTGCGTGTTGTCAGTTTGTTTCTGTCTTTCAGTGCGTTCTATTTAATAGTGCGTATCTGTTTTGCAGTGCGTTCTTGCCCGC
This sequence comes from Aquarana catesbeiana, assembly GCF_042186555.1. Classification (NCBI taxonomy): domain Eukaryota; kingdom Metazoa; phylum Chordata; class Amphibia; order Anura; family Ranidae; genus Aquarana; species Aquarana catesbeiana. The sequence goes on along the minus strand of NC_133328.1, from coordinate 498,605,064 downwards.
TCGTTTCTGATTTTCAGATCGTTCTTCTAAGGTTCTTTCTGATTTTCAGTGCGTTCTGTTAGTTTGTTCTGACCAGCCGACCGTTTTGAAGCCATGTTGCGGGTACGTACTTGTCTTAGAGTTCATGCTGTGCAGGGGCTTGGTGTTGGGATTCTTACTTTGACCCAAGCCCAGTCCATGAAGAGGGGAAGGTGGAGTTCATGGACGAAGAATTGGTTGCTCCAGCGTGACCAATTCTCTCACGTGCTTGCTGCGGGAGATCTAGGAAATAATCCTGACGATTTCAGGAATTATCTCTGGATGACGGACCCTGTTTTTCACCGTCTGTTGGCTTTGCTGTCCCCCTATATTACGAAGCAGGACACCTGCATGCAGCAAGCCATCACTCCCGAGCAGAGGCTCATCACCACCTTGCGGTACTTGGCAATGGGGAGAAGTCTGCAGGACATCAAGTTCTCAACAGGCATCTCCCCCCAGGCTCTGGGGATCATTATTCCAGGGACCTGTTCTGCCATCATTTAGGTCCTGCAGAAGGACTATATTAGAGTACGTTTTCTCCTTTAACATCACATTCTATGTATTTAATGTTTGCTAATGTATTGTATTTATTTCATCATTCCATAATTACCATGATTGTAATATGCTGTGAATGTCATCTTTGTCCTCATGCATGCTGGAAGCTTTTTAAGCTCCTTTTTTTGTCCTTCATGCATATTTGCCTTCACTAACCATATACACCTCGCCTAGTCACTTAATGTTTTTTCTCAGCTCCATTGTAGTGCTTACCCTAAACACCCCCTAAAATGTGTACAAATGTTATTTTTGTCCTTAAATTCAGGCAGAGTGCAAGTTTTTTTTTTTTTGGGGGGGGGGGCCCAAACTCATTTGGAACCCGCCCCCCCCAACCTCTTAGTCAACCGATACCAATCCTCTTTCTGCTGACTTTGCCAAACCCATACACACTATACCTACCTCTTTTGTGGTCATATTTATGGATGTATTCACCAAAGCATGGGCCTGCCTGAATATTCTCAAATGGTACTGTTTCAAGTTTTGTTGTCCTATTATCTTAATAGGTAATTGCAGAATGTAAAAATGTGCTTCAATTTGTACAGTGTGTATTCCTATTTTCATATTATGACACTTCTTACCTGTCCAGTGGGTTGCCAATCGTGTAAGTAAAGGAGGGGCTGGCCAAAGTAAAACATATTATTTATGCATTCAGCTCTCAATGAAGTGGGTTACCTGTTCAAAACATCCCCCCCCCCCTAATTTTTTTACAATGGGCCATCAGAGGGAGTGAGGAATCTGATAAGTGGACCTTATATTTGTGTCTTTAAATACTCATTCCAATAAATGTTATAATTATGTTGGACAAGAATGTTTGTGTCTAATCTGCTTGCAATGTTATGTGCAAAAGTACTATTTTTTTTTTGACTCCACAGTTTCCTTCAAACCCACAGGAATGGCAGACTGTGGCATCACACTTTGCCCAGCAGTGGGACTTAACCTAACTGTGGATGGGCAAAAGATGGGAAACACGTCCACCTCGTCCCACCCCCCAACTCGGGGTCATACTATTATAATTATAAGGGGTTTAATAGTATTGTGTTGTTGGCGGTGGTGTCAGCGACATACAAGTTTTTGTATGTGGACGCGGGGAAGAATGGCTGGATGTCGGATGGTGGAGTCATTGCCCAGACGGAGTTTTGCAGATGGCTCCAGAATGGTGGCTTGGGCTTGCCACCTGCGGAAGACAACGTGGCTGGTCTTCCGTTTGTGTTCGTCGCCGATGAAGCGTTTGGGCTAGGTGAACATCTGATGAGGCCATTTCCCATGAGGACCCTCACCCTGGACCAGAGGGTTTTTAACTACCGGCTGGCCAGAGCCAGAAGAGTGGTGGAGAATACTTTCAGCATAATGGCCAGCTGGTTCCTCCTATTTTTGACACCAATCCACATGGCGGAATATAGACTGAACCATATTGTGCTTGCTTGCTGCATTATGCACAATTATCTACGCAAAAATTCAACAAACTATGTGGCCTCAGTTGGGACTGAAGCTGGCTTTCCTGATCATTCAACCCTGACGGCACTTGAAACTGGCCGTCCTGGCTTGCCCCCCAAAGTGCCCGCGAAGTGAGACAAAAATATCTGGAGTACTTTGCGGGTAGGGGGGCCATTGATATGACAGCAAATGTGTGAAACACTTTTAAAATAAATTTTTATTTTAAACTGAATATTTCATTTGATTTACTGCTTGTGTTTCTTTTAGCTGTCTCCTAGGTTCTCCAAAAGCTTTTCTTTTTGGCCATTTTCTTCAATAGTGCAAACAATATTTATTTGATACATGAGGTAACAATCTCTTCTTCAGCTAACTATTATGTTGTGGGTCTACTATACACCCACATTGTTTTTGTTGTTGATGTATGTGATGCATTAATGATAAAAATAATCATCCTTTTCAGCACCATGAATTAATTGTTTTGAGTTCCTAAAATGGCCTGATTGGGGCCAATTTTAGCGGCACTGTAAAGGCAAATCCACTTTGCACTACAAGTGCACTGAAACTGCACTGACAGTGCGCTTGTAGTGCAAAGTGGATTTGCCTTTAGTAAATACCCCCATTGTCCACTGTAAACAACTTACTCCAAAAACTGGTATTGAGCACTGAAATAAGAAGCCACACACTGTTGACTATAAAACATTTTACTCTGTGCACATTCACATGCGAGTTAGAAAAGGGTTTTTTAACAAACCAACATCTTTGGTGTATTGCATTTTTATGGTTGACATTAGAAATAGCTTTTTTGGTTAAACATGCTTGTTTAAAACCATAACATACACAACTCAGGAACTTACAAAGTTCAATTTTGAAAAAGTGAAGGCAATATCAGACATGAGTATGTTAAAACTGTGTTGATCTTGCCTTCATCAGATGGGGTGATGTCACCCCTGTAAAAGCCAAATTTTGAAGATGCACACAAATTGGGAGTCAAATGTGGATTTCACTCCTGTTCCCATGCCTAATGTCAACATGTGCTAGCTCCCATCATGGGGGTTTAATGGACGTGTTTTGAGGGTGCAACCCCTTCCTCTCACCTACTTGAGTTGGAAGGAGGGGGTTGCACCCCCAAAATGCGTACAATGATATCCCGTGATAGCAGATAACACATGTTGACACACTGTGTGCATCTTCAAAATTTGGCTTTTAAAATACTTTAAAACTGGATTTAAAATAACAAATTCCACGAAAAAAACGTTACAATTTTTGTGTGTTTAAGATTCTGCCTAAAACATCAATGATGTTCTTCATTTTTTGTTGAACATCATTGATGTTTTCCTTTATCTTTTCTAAATCACAATTGCACACCGATGAGGACGTGTGCACTTGCACTGGTGAAATGAGTTTCTTCTTCCACAACATCCACATTACCTAAAAATAATAAAAACACACCTTGTATTATAAATATGCAGGCATACATCTATTACCTGAAGCTGTTGTCTCAGACACTCACCTGCTGTGGTCACAATTTTAACCACGTCATGAACCTCACCCTCCACATCCTCAGGTTGGTGACTTCCCCTTCTTTAGGAGGTTGGGGGTCCCTGGTGTCCTCAGATGCCCCGAGTCTTTTCTCCCCTATGTGAATTAAAAAAAAGGTATACTTAGCAGACACATATACGAGGCAAGAAATAGGTATATGAAACATTGCTTGGAAGTGTCGTAAATTGTCTGTTTTGGCAGAGTTCCAAGCTGAATACATGATTTTTTCCCTTTCTTCAAGCTGGAATACTTACCTTTTTTGGTAAAGTATCACACATGTAGAGACCCCTTGTATCCACTGGAGCACCTGTGTGGGACATCCTAAAAAGGGTGTTCTGGTGTCCCACACTAGTGCTCCTGCGTCCAGATGTGTAAACAGCTGCTGAGTGCCCTCTTCTTACACTGAATGAAGTTTGTATTTCATTCTAGTTACAAACACATCTAGACAAAAAACTTCTTTTAATACAAATAGGCCTGAACAAATGTAGTTAACCTGCATCTGCCAAAAACATCGTATTAGTGGGCGAACAATATTTACTACGATCGATTACTGTGCCCACGAACCTGAAACTTGCCATTTTAAACTGTACAACAGTAAAGAAAAGCACATGACCAGCACGAAAGTAATAATAATAATAATAATAATAGGAACACACGACAAATACATACTTTTTTGCAGCACTCTCTTGATACTTCTGTACTGATTCTGCTCCCCCAATTTGAGGTCTGATCATCGTTTCCCCAGTTGATCCTTGGATCGTCGTACCCAAAAATTCTTCTGCAGACTTTTCACAACTTTACTGATGATTTTGGCTTTTCTCACATTTGGGTTTCTGTACGGTCCATATTTCCCGTCATAGTCGGCCCTCTTCAAGATGTCCACAATCTCCACCATCTCAACAAAGGACATATTTGAGTTCTTAAATCTCCTGGATCAGGACGTTTGTGGCTCCGGGATTTCGTTGTTGCTGCTACTCTCATGCACCTGCTCTGTCTCCGCCATGTGCTGTCCCACTGCACCGAAAGAGAAGGAGTGGGGAATATACTAGAAAGAAGGTCAGGGGTGGAGTTTCATGCATGCGCAGTTTATATAAAGCATAACATGCGTGCATCGTACATACGATCTGTGAGCGGAGGATGGAGTAGCATAAGCGCCGATCGTGCTAATGAAGGTAACATTTTAACTTGGGGTATCAGTGGCCTATACTGCTTATAGATTGAGGCCTATATTGGGACAAGATTATGAGAGTTTAGCATGACATTAGGGTTTGTCTTGTGTTGTGTCTTGCAGAGAATATGGAAAAATTCAGTGACCATGACTTCCTCCCCAACTTCACTGATAAATACAGGGAGCTGCCCTGTCTGTGGCAAGTGAAACACCCTTTTTATAATAACAAACTAAAGAGGAAGGCAGCGTTTGATCAGCTGTTGGAATTAGTGAAGCCGGTGATTCCCACGGCAAACATCACCTATTTAAAGGCCAAAATTGGTGGCCTGAGGAGCATATATAATAGGGAGCGCAAAAAGGTCCAGGATTCCATGAGATCCGGAGCAGCAGCAGATGACATTTATGTCCCCAGGCTGTGGTACTACAACAGACTGCAATTTTTGTCAGACCAGACTGAAATCAGGCCATCACTCTGAACCCTTCCTTCCACACTTCCTTCCACTCTTCCTTCCACCTCAGATGAGGCTTCCGACGTACAACTTAGGCCTTCCACCCAGGAAGATGTGGAGGAGCCCAGCTTGAGCCAGGTATAGCATTGTTCAACATATTTCTTGTCAAAAATGTAATGTTAACTAGATATCACTAATTTCAGAGTTAACAAAGTGGTTTACATATCAATAGACAGTAGTAGCCAAAAATGATTGGGACAAGAATGAAAAATGCTGGGGTCAGAATGATAGACTTTTCTATGTGTTAACATTGAACAGTCATGAGCTCAAAATTGTGTGTGATTGATGACCAAAAATATAAAACTATGTCCCATTTTCATACACAGGGAAGTCTGAGGCATGAGGAGGCCGTGGAAAGTCTCAGCCAGGAGGTGGCCGTGAAAAGTGGAAGCCAGGAGGTGGCGGCGGAAAGTGGCAGCCAGGAGGTGGCCGTGCCCAGTAGTCTGACCGAATCGCAGGTTCCTCCCCTCCGCTTTCCAACAAAAAGGCCCAGGAAGGGGAGGAAGGTGGAGGAGTCAGCGCTTGTTTTGATTTGGCAGGCTACTGTGGTCCTCACAACAACCCCCAGTGTTCAAGAGGCCTTTGCCTATATGATGGCCAGTAAGATGTAGGAAATGGAGGTGGGCCAACGCATCATCAGTGAGGAGCTCATATTTTAGGTCCTAAATAAGGGGGTGATGGGCAAACTCACAAAAAAAGTCACGTATGTGAGTTGGTCCATACTCCTCCTCCACCTCCTGCCACAACTCCAACACCACAGCCACAGCCTGGAAGGAAGCGTGGAAGGAAGACAAGAGTGTGATGGCCTGGGTTCGGTCTGGTTTGGCAAAAGACGCAGGCTGTTGTAAGACCACAGCCTCGGGACATATATGTCATCTGCTGCTGCTCCCGATCTCTCGGAGTCCTGGACCGGATTGTGCTCCCTATTAAATGGACTCCTCCTCATGTTACCAATTTGGCCTGTCAAATAATTGATGTCTGCCCTGGGGTACAAAGGCTTCACCAATTTCAACAGTTTCTCCAGTGTTGCCTTCCTCTTTATTTTGTTACGACCCCTAATAAATTTCTATTTTTTTTTTTAAATCCTTGGCTGTTTTATTTCAAAAAGGACAGTTTGTTTATGAGTAGGCAGGTACTTTTCCAAAATACAATGTCAAATTAACTAATTAAGGGACACCAACACCAACCTCTTTGAGGTTCAAAAATACAAGATAATAATGGTGCTGTGGTAACTTGAAACACAAAAGGACAAAAAATATTATGGAGATCACCAGAAAAAAAAATTCAGAAGATCTGAAAAAAATAGATCACTATTAAAAAAATGAAACATTATTGAAGGAGATCTGGCGAAAAATAAAATAAAAGATTATTCAGGAGATCATGAGAAATAATAAATAAATCAGTTTGTCAGAACTCTGTATGAATATCAGCAGCAAAACAACGTCATTATTCTAGCATTATAAAGAAGAAGAGAATGCGCTGCAATAACCAGTTCCGGACGAGCCGCCGCACTTATACTGCAGCAAGTTGGCCCGGCTGAGCGAAATCCCATAGCTATACGTTCTGCGAGCAACCCCCCCTGCTGGCTGCAATGATCGGATTCTATCAGGAACCAATCAATCCCCAGGCTCAGGCCATTGATTTCTGGCCTGGACCTGCTGATCACTCCCTGTCTGTTTAACTGTAAACACTGGCGGGGAAGTGATGTCATCTCTCCTCATGTCCAGCGGCACCCTGACAGATAGCTCTGATGACAGAGTTGTGGTCCCTGCCAAGGTCAGGCGTACCAGACCCCGATCTTCTTATGCTGTCGTTGTGCAAGAACCGCAGGGCTCTCGTATGGTGAACTGGCAAGCGCCAGCGGCCTAGTACATCCTGGTCGTACATCCAGCACTGCAGTAACACTCGGTGACGTGGCGAGTCCCATAAGTGCAGTTTAAGCTGGCGAGGTGGCAAGCACGAGTAGTGTCCCACTGCCACCAAGAAGAAGACAAACACAGGCCCATCGTGCCCTTAGTGCCCTTTCTGCTGCATTCGCCAATCCTAATTGGGAACCCACCACTTCTGCAGCACCCGTACTTCCCCCATTCAATGGTCAACCAGGTATTCAGGTGGAAACAGTTGATTTTACATCACTTGATTTTTATTCGTTCTTTTCCCGCTGTCTTTACATTCTGCAGCAGAATGTATTTTGGGGTGTAATTCCACATATAACCATGCCATGTGTGAGCAATATATCATTTAGTGACAACTTTGTGTATTTTTTTTTTGTCATTTTTCAATCACTTGTGACAAAAAAATAAAATATTCAATGGGCTCAACATGCCTCTCAGCAATTTCCTTGGGGTGTCTACTTTCCAAAATGGAGGTCATGGGGGGGGGGGGGGGGAGTTTGTACTGCCCTTCCATTTTAGCACCTCAAGAAATGAGATAGGCAGTCAAACTAAAAGCTGCGTAAATTCCAGAAAATGTACCCTAGTTTGTAGACGCTATAACTTTAAATATACGCTTATTGACATTTTTTTTTAACCAAATACATGTGGCTGAATATTGAATACTAAAATTGAGTTTATTACATTTTTTTTTTATAACAAAAAGTAGAAAATATAGTTTTTTTTCAAAATTTTCAGTCTTTTTCCGTTTATATCGCAAAAATTAAAAATCACAGAGGCATTCAAATACCATCAAAAGAACGCTCTATTTTTGGGGAAAAAAAGGACGCAAATTTCGTTTGGGTACAACATTGCATGACCGCGCAATTACCAGTTAAAGCAGCGCAGTACCAAATTGTAAAAAGTCCTCCGGTCATTGAGTTGCCAAATCCTACGGGGCTGAACTATTTAAAAGATGAAAAACTTTGCAGCATGACGAATGCGCTATCTCCATTACAAACGCTAGTTTTACCAGACCGAGCGCTTCTGTCTCCTACTTGATTCAGATAACGCGTGGAATTTTGTGCATCGGAATTGTGTACACATGCTCGGAATTTCCGACAAGTTTTTTTGGTCGGAAAATGAGAACCAGCTCTCAAACAGTTGTTGTCAGAAATTCCGACAGCAAATGTCTAATGGATCATACACACGGTCGAAATTTCCAACAACAAGCTCACATCGAACATTTGCTGTCGGAAATTCCAATCGTCTGTATGCGGCATTTGCTGATTTTCACTGCTTGAATGATGATCACTTTTGTTGATAAAGCAATGCCAGCTTTTCTATGATTTAGTACAAATTCCTTCATCCGTTCTTCTGATGTTGGCCATTTAACAATACCGCTGCAAAAATTGCATTTTGTTTTTGATGTCTTGAGTTTTTCTTCTATTTTGCGTCACTCTCGTATTGTGCATTCTGTTGGTGTCTCACCAAAATGCCCTGCTGCAGCCCTATTTCCATGTTGCTTGGCATATTCCAAAGAAGAGGAGAAAAGAAAAATCATACACTGCCAGGCTCTCTGTCACTTTGTCCCCCTTTACAACATTTGTACCTAAAAGGGTACAAGTTCAGGACATCCCCACAGTGCCTGATGGGGAGGTGGCAAATAGACACACACACTGCTTTTTAGGGATGGGGGAGCAGGGAGTGTGCATCTCTTAGCTCCTCCTCCCTGCTGTCAGGCAGTGTAATTCTTTGCCCCCCTCCTTGAAGGCATCTTTTGTCACTCTGGCTCCCTTTAAGACCCGTGCACACGCTGCTGCCTGCCCTTTGATCTTTGCATCAGCTAAGACAGTTAAAGTGGATAAGGCTAATTAGCAATTATTTTGTAAAGTACATATGTACACTGCCAATTGAACTACTGGCACTTGAAAGGTATGCTTATTGCCGGTTCATATTACTGTGCTCTGCGAGATTGCATGTGATTCACACTGCACTGTAGATCACATGTGATGTCCGAGCGATGCAATTTCAGCCATACAGACTGTATGGCTGAATTTGCATCGCATTCGGGCCAAACTCGCACAGGACCCTTTTTTTGGTCCGCACCAGAATTGGATAGCATGGGCATTCACACCCATGTGATCCTATGTCTGAACTGTCAGTTCGCAGTGTGATATGCGAGCTGAATTGGGGGTGTCATTAACTTTGTACTGACACTCATAGGACAGTGTGAACTGCTGTGCGAGTCGGGTGCGATGCGGGAACCCACAGTGGAGTGGCAGGGTTCCCGCATCGCACAAGTGTGAACCGGCACTCACCCTTTATATAATAGTGCTTGAGACTGTGTAATATTTCTATGTCACTCAGCAGTTACCGTATATACACCGGCATTTGATTAAGGCTCGGTCCACACTTGTGTAATGCGGGAACCCTGCAAATCCACTGCGGGTTCCTGCCTTGCACCCAACTCACATGGCAGTTCACACTGCCTTATGCGATCTGCGGGGAGTGTCAATACATTGTTAATGACACCCCAATTTCAGCTTGCATATCGCACTGCGAACTGACAGTTTGGACATTAATTGGATCTCATGGGTGTGATCTGATTCTGGTGTGGACCAAAAAAATGGTCCTGTGCGAGTTTGGTCCGAATGCGAAGCAATATCAGCCATACAATCTGTTTGGCTGAAATCGCATTCCACGAACATCGCATGCGATTTTTACACTCCAGTGCGGTGCAAATCACATGCAATATCGCAGAGCGCGCAAGTGTGAACCGGCACTGAGATAAATTTTTGACATTCTTTCTCATTTCATTAATGACAGATTTCATATTCTCCTATCCATTATTGGGAACTAACAATTCCCTTCTACATTATTTAGGTGGAATTTTGATTTCCTGGAATGGCTATATTTAGGGCTGGGACAAGGGGTGTCAGACAGCGTGTGTCTCTTGCCTTCCCCGTCTCCCCCGTCAGGCAGTGTGTATCTTTGCTCAACCCCCCCCCCCACTCTTTTTCCCACTCTGCTGCTTGAAACCCTATGTACCTGCCCACGTCAGATTCCTGTCAGCTCAATTCCCGCGAGCCGTGCAGAGAGTTACCATGGTTACGCTCTGACGGCAGCAAGAGTTAAACGGCCGTGAGAGAGACTGGCTTCCTGTGTGTGTACTGCAATGGGGAATGGCTGCCGGAGGTCTGCAATGCTGGAACTGAGTGGCCCAAGACTCCCAGGTCCCCCCAGGCTGTCACCGATGGTGTCCACTCGCCATGCAATCTCTATGCAGTATGTACCAATGCTGTTTTTTTAATATATTGGCGTATAACACGCACATGTGATTTTCACACTATTTTTAGGGTGAAAAGTTGTGTGTTATACGCTGATAAATATGGTATATATATTTTAAACTTTTTTTTTCTACTAACTTTATTGCTATCACAAGGGATGAACAACATCCCTTGTGACAGCATGGGCCCTGACAGGTCCTCTTTATGGAGATATTTGGGGTCTCCTCTGGCCTCCCATGCAGCTGATCAGACACAGATTGGTCTGCTCGGCTGCTTTCCTGGCTGCTGGTGGCCAGGTAAACAAAGGGGCGGAAATGTAAGTGACAAACTACTCGTTGCTCCCAGTTTCATGGGTTACCAAGAGAGGAGAACGATGTCAGTTCCTCGCTCTCTGTACAGGGCAGCCATTGCCACTGGCCGCATCGCTCCAAAACACCGCGATGGGACAGAAGAAGCCCGATATAGAGGCGGCTGGGAGGGGGGTGGGACCCTTTTCCGCCACCCGCAGAAGTGATCCTGTGGCTAATTAGCCACTCAGAGCACTTTTGCATTAAAGAGAATCACCGGCTGAAAAGAAAACTACTTGGATGATGCCTATTGGTGCAGGCATCATCCCGGTATAACCACTGAAACCTGAGGACGTCCATATACGTACTACGGGCGGCAAGTAGTTAAGGAGGTTGATCAGAGTTTGTTAAGGAGCCTTTACATTTAGAGAGGAAAAAAGTGTGTTCAAAAACGCAAGGCAAAATGCAATGCAAAATGCGCTGGAAAAACCCATCAGCCGCAACCGATGTGAACCTAGCCTTAGAATACCCCCAGTCTTAATGAATGAGAACAGTGAGTAGAAAATTGCAATGGTACAATAAAATAGAAGAGAACAGGAGTGATGAGAGATCTCAGTTAAGAGAAAAGTAATAGACGAGTTGTATAGGAAGGAACAGAGGAGTAGGCAAGGGAATAGAGAAGGAAGGTGAAAAGGATGGTAGGGAAATCCCAGGGGGTACAACATCAGATCGATAAGAGAGACTGATTAAAAGTCAATGTTTGAGAATAGGTTATCCAAGGTTGCCAAACTTGAGTAAATTTCAATTGTGTATCTGTTAGAATGTCCAAATGTTTCTCACTGTTTATGATATCAGTTATCCTGTTAACCACTTCAAAACCAAAGGCAGGTGTTTTCCATGTCCTGGTGATTATCAATCTAGTTGCCGCAAATATATGGAAGACTAATGACCATTTTTATCGAAATATATCTAGAATGGGCTTATTCAAAAGGTCTTTACAAGGGTTTTGTGGATATCTATGAATTAAGGAACAAATTAGGGTGGCTTCACGCTGTACTGCTTTCTGAAACCGCACCTAGACATCATAGAGGTCTATGGGAAAGTGCAGACTCTCCGCATCATGGCGTGTTAAGCCATCCTTAATTTGTAAACCTGGATCCATAGTCTATTCGCAGCAGGACATGTCCACCAAACATGGGTCATAGTACCTACCTACCAAGTTGGCAGCCGTGAAAACAGGTAAAGGTGTAATCAGGCAAGACTCCTGCCCCCAAAATAATGTATTATATTAAGAAAATTTAAGTCACAAACAACCTGTTAATCACATTCCTTTATGTCATGAAATTTAATTAAATTAAATTAGGTCCCCAAACATTAAGCTTTACAGTTACAGAAATATAATACAAATAATTGTTTTAAATGAGCAAAATTTTTAAGGGCATATCATCTCCAAAGTGTGGTAGTATGTATTATTTTTTTTATTTTGCAAGATAATCAAAATATTTGTTGTTTTCCTCATTAAAACCAACCTGGTCCCTTTTGGAAATATTCTACTCCATCGAGCATTCGGTTTCATATGAATTTGAAGTGTCTGATGTATATGATAAAGTAGGGGTGTGGCCACGGGAGCAAAATTTGCTCTAAGCATGGCTAACCTATTCATGGCCAAGTGGGAGGAGGATGTCGTCTATCAGGAGCCAAGACCAGGGTTGATCTTCTGGAAAAGGTATATAGACGACATCCTCCTCCTATGGGATGGAGATTTTTAACCCTTTGATAATTTCAGGTCTATGCTGAATAATAATGATAGAGGCATAGTCTTACAGCACAAGTAAATCTGAGATATATTTCCTTGATCTGAAACTCGGAATTGTTGATTACATCAACCTATTTTAAAGAAACAGGTATGGATGGATACAGTAACACCAAGAGTTGCCACCACAAAGCTTGGCTAGAGTCCATTCCTAAAAGCCAATTTCTGAGATTATGGAGGAACTGTACAAATCAAGAGGACTTTCTGTATGAAGCCTCCATTCTTAAGGATACATTTTTGGAGAAAGGCTATGAGACGGATAAATTGGATGGAGCATTGAAACTAGCTCTTGATAAGAACAGGGATGATCTGCTAATCCATAGGCCAAAGAACCAGGAGGAAAGTTTGCCTTCTTTACTACCTACTCAAATCAACATTAGGAGATTAAACAAATTATGCAGAGACACTGGAAAGTTCTAAAGTGCGACAGAGTCTTGGGGCCGATTCTCTGCGATAACCTTTGGGTAGTCTATAGGGGGTTCCCCCATTGAAACTACAGGTAGCACCTAATGTTGTTGATCCTCCCAGATGACTTTTGTTCTTTCAGAATATGAGGGGGTTTCCCTGTAGGAAGTGTTCAATCTGCCAAATAAATGCACACAAGTGCAGGAGGACTGAGTCATTTCAGTCCACCTCCACACAAGAAATATTTCCCATTAAACCTTTCATTACATGCTCGACCAAAGATGTTGTATAGGTTATTCACTGTCCAGGTGGGCTCCAGTACATAGGATGCACTCTCCGTATGTTGCAGACAAAATTGGCCGAGCATGTAACTAATATTAAGAAGGGATTCCCCAAACACAGTCTGTCCAAACACTATGCTTTGCGACATGGGTGTAATCCTGAGGGTACCACCTTTCTAAGGATAGATAAATTTACTGGCCATTGGAAGCGCAGTAATACTGTCAGGGAGATCTCCAAATTAGAAACGAGATGGATCTATAAAGCCCAAACTTATGCGCCATTTGGAATGAACATCAAGTGGGACGTTAATCCCTTTATCAATAACAGTTGATGTTATATTAATGTTATGGTTTTATTCTGAAATTAATTTCATATAAGATATGTTTGTCTATTTTTAGATCAATCAACATTTCTGCAAGCGTTACATACATCTATTCTGATTTGCCTAATCATTGTATTAGGATTATGTATTGTTTTTTTACGTATTATTTTTTGCCACAAGATGGCGCTGCTTTCCGGGCTCATTTACTTATTATAGGAACAGAATGGTTTAAAAACTAATAGTGTCCCACATGCTCAATAGCATTTTTACTCAATTTCTATAGGTGTTTTTATATGTTACAGTGTGAGATTTTGTTATATATATGAGCCGCTCGAGTGTGAGTGGCCTGTGGTTGTGTTTCCAGTTCCCTAGAACGCAGCCAATATCCAGAATTTGCGTAAGTCATCCCCTTTATGAACAGCAGCATTACACGCCTAAGCCACGCCCCTAATGATGTCATTTGATGATGAAACGCGTAGGGAGGAGCTGGAGCATGTGACGCAAACGTGGACCGGGATGCAGTGGGCATTTTGTTGGTTGGAAAAGCTAGCCGTTTCCTTATGCTTGATTACTACATGTGAGTTTAACCTGTTCCTGTCCGCGCTATAGATGAATGACGGCTACAGCGCGGACCTACATTGCCGGTAGGCAGTCAATAGACGATCTCCCCTTTGCGCGCACCCCCTACAGGGCGTGCGCGGTGATCACCGAGTCAATGAGACTCCCGGCCCCTTACCACATGATCAGCTGTCAGCCAATGACAACTGATCACGTGATGTAAACAGAAGATCGGTAATATTTTTTTCTCCTCACGCTGACAGCGCGAGGAGAAAAATAAGCCGTTCACCGACTTCTGTGTAAGGGACATCGGTCCCGAAGAGGAAGAGGCACAGCCACCTCATTTGTGCCCATCAGTGCCGCCTGCCAGTGCAACCTGCCAGTGCCCAGACAGTCCATATCAGTGCCCACCAGTGTATATCAGTGCCACCAATCAGCGCCCATGAGTGCCACCTATCAATGCCCACCAGTGGTGCCAATCAATACCTCATCAGTGACACCTAGCAGTGCTGCCTATCAGTGCTCATGACTGCCACCTATTAGTGCCAGCTATCAGTGCCACCTATCAATGTCCTTCAGTGCCCATTAGTGCCACCTCTCAGTGCCCAACAGTGCCATCTCATCAGTGCCCACCAGTGACGCCTCATCAGTGCTCATCAATGCAGCCTATTGGTGCCCATCAGTGCAGCCTTATCAGCGTACATCAGTGAAGGAGAAAAATTACCTGTTTGGAAATTTTATAACAAAATATAAAATTGTTTTGTATTTTTTTCAAAGTTTTCGGTCTTTTTTCATTTTTTTTAACAAAAAATAAAAAACCCAGAGGTGATCAAATACCACCAAAAGTATAAAATTACAAAAAACATAGGTGAAGGTTGGAAACAAATACCAGCAAAAGAAAGCTCTATTTGTGCGTAAAAAAATTATAAAAAATTCATTTGGGTACAGTGTAGCATGACCGTGCAATTGTCATTCAAAGTGTGACAGCTCTGAAAGCTGAAAATTTGTCTGGGCAGGAGGAGGGGGGGCGGGTTTAAGTACCCAGTAAGCAAGTGGTTAAAGGAACTTTTTTTTACTAAATAAACATCTTTGCCAGATGTCTGCGCAATGAGCATTTTTCTTTTCATTCCTGGGAGTACTATTGCTGAGGTGAGGTTCCTCTATTGGTTTTCCCGGCGGTCAATAGTGGTAAATACTGATATCCATACCTATGCACTGCGATCAGCACACCCTGGTGGAGTGGATCTAGTTGCTGTTGAGGCTCACTGTTTTTACTATTTGGCTATCCATTGTGCATATTCCTTTATTTGAGGGTAAGAGTCAGTATTATTGGGTATTGGTGACGGCTTTTCTGTCCAGCGTACCAGTATTCACTTCAAGAATACTTTGACTCATTATGAACTTTATTTAATTTATAAGGACTTTATTTATATAAGCGCTACACCTCTTTTTATATGATAACATTGTAGGAGTTCTAGGACCCCTGCCTCTTGCTGTGATAAACAAAAGAGGTAAAGGAAGTGGCAAGCTCTCAGTGTATTATTGTAATATAGCTCAGTGCAGATTTTTATCAAGCATTGATTGCCACAATAGTTGTGCAAAGATTCAAGAAGTGCAAAATAAGCTGTTCCATCAAGATCATCATAGGGAAACAAGGCCACAACTATAAACGTTCTATTTACCTGCCTAGTTTAAAAAAAAAACAAAGAAGACAAAAGCACAATTAGGCAGTTGTACATCTACTAGAGTTAAAACTAGTATGTTACAAATGATAAACAAAAAATAAATGAATTCTGATTTAAGTTATCTCAGACTGTGCACCTGCAAATTAATAACATGTTTTATTTGTACATATTTTCTTTATTATGTTCACGTCTAATAATAGTTACATATTAAAGTTTTGAAATATTATGTAGTCCTATATAGTCAGCAAGTGTACCGGTCAGGATGCTAGTGGAAATGCACATGCAGAAAGGGAATTCCTGCCAGTATGTAGCGCATCAATGTGCGCACTGGTGAACAACATATCTCAGGACTAGCGCCAAGCACCCTATTTAACCCTTCCACTGCCCTTCCACTACAAAAAAGTGCCTGCAGGAGGCCATGTCCATACACGGTACGGACCTCATTTCTCCCTCTCCTATAAGCTCAGACTCTGCTGAACAATTCTATAACTGTGATCAGCGGATTACAACCTGCTGATCAGCATTATGAACCTCAAACGTGTTTACCAAGCTCCCCCCCTGTAGTACAGTGGACATAGGCAACGACAGCTCCTATATCCACTGACAGCTGATACATAGGGGTTTGTTTACTAAAGTGGCAGAGTGCAAAATCAGGCTCACTTCTGCATAGAAACCAATCAGCTTACAGGTTTTATTTCCAAAGCTTAACTGAACAAGCTGAGGTTAGAAGCCGATTGGCTACCCTGCACAGCTGCACCAGATTCTGAGTGCACCAGTTTTAGTAAATTTACCCCATAGTAAACCACGAGTGTTACTATTTATCAGACTGTCATTTTATGAACGAATTAGGAATCTCTATACAGATTCCTTATTCATTCAAGTAAAGTGCTGCAGAGAAAAGGGACTATGTTCAGTCCCTTTCTCGGTCTCAAAAAAGATATGGGGGTCTGTTTAGACCTCTGATATCTCACCAAAGACCCCTCCCCCCATAAAAAAAAAAGTTTTAAAAAAACACAAACATAGTAAGACCCCCCCCCCAGGTCTTCCCGCACTCAGCCTCTCCATGCTGACGCCCCCCCCCCCCCCCACTCACACTCACCCCTCAACTGCTTCCTCAGCTTCTCCTCCTGGTGAACCCGATCCGTCCTGAGCTGGAAGACAATAGCGAATATTTATATACAGTGTATATTGTCACGTTGCGGTACTTGGCGACAAGGAGAAGCCTGCAGGACCTCAAGTTCTCGACAGGCATCTCCCCCCAGGCTCTGAGGATCATTATCCCAGAGACCTTTTCTGCCATCATCCAGGTCCTGCAGAAGGACTATATTAAGGTAAGATTTTTATCCTTTAACATCACATTTTATTGTATTTAATGTTTACTAATGTATTGTATTTCTTTCCTTATTCCCTAATTATCATGATTGTAATATGCTGTGAATGTCCCCTTTGTCCTCATGCATACTGGAATGTTTTTTTTTTTTTGTCCTTCATGCATATTTGCCTTCACTTACCTCCCCAGCATGCTCTCCTGGGCCCATATCCACCTCGTCTAGTCACTTAACAATGTATTTTGTCAGCTCCATAATAGTGCTTTACCCTAAACACCCCCTAAAACATGTATAAATGTTATTTGTGCTTTAAATTCTAAGTCTTTAAAGTCTAAGATACATGGAATACTTTGCGGGTAGGGGGGTCATCAATATGCCAGACAATGTCTGAGACATTTTTGAATAAAAGATATCTTTCAAACTTAAGAAATATTTTATTTTATTTCCTGCTTGCCTCTTTTAGCTGTCTCCTCGGTTTTCTTTTAATGGTATTATTTAGTTGGTCTTTTGATTCAACAGTGCAAACGAAATTTATTTCAGACATGAGGTGACAATCTCTTATTAGGCTAATATTATAAAAGTATGTTGTGGGTCTGCTACACACACCTTGTTTTTGTTGTTAATGTATGTAATGCATTACTGACAATAATCTTCATCATTTTCAGCACCATGACCGAAATTTGGGGAGTCCTGAAAATGGCGTGATTGTGTAAAATTATAAAGCACTGTAGGTGTTATTTACTAAGGGAAAATACACTTTGCACTAAAAGTGCTCTTGAAACTGCACTGAAACTGCACTTGTAGTGCAAAGGGAATTGAATTTGCCTTTAGTAAATAGCAACCATTGATAGGGAAAAAAAACAACTTTACTCCAAAAACTGCTTTTGAGCATTGAAAGAAGAAGCCACACATTGGTCATTATCCAAATTTTTACTTAAAGCACAATCACATGTGCGTTTATAAAAGGTATTTTTAACAAACTAACATGTTTGTTGTCTAAAATGTTTTGAGTTCACATTTCTACAAATTGCCTTTAATAGGTAAAACAGGCATGTTTAAAACCACAAAACAATACACAACTCTGGAACTTACAAAGTTCAACTTATAGAAAGTGAAGGCAATATCAGACATGAGTATTTATAAACTGTGTTTGATATTGCGTTCAGCAGATGGGGTGATGTCACCCTTGGGAAAGCCAAATTTTTAAGATGCACACAAATCATGGGGGATCAAGGGACGTGTTTTGGGGGTGCAACCCCTTCCTCTCAGCTACTTTATAATCGAGGAAGGGGTTGCACCCTCAAAACGTGTACATTGATGACCCGTGATGGCAGATAGCACATGTTGACACATCTTCAAAATTTGGCTTTTCTAATATGTCAAAAATTAGTCATAAAAAAAAAAACCCTGCAATAAGTTAGGGATTTCTGGGTGTTTTATATTCTCCCTAAAACATCAATGATGTTCTAAATTTTGTTTTGAACAACATTGATGTTTTTCTTTAGGGTTTCTAAATCCCTATTACACCCCATGATCTCCCCGATGAGGATCTGGGCACTTTCACTTGTGAAATGACATTCCACTTCCACAACATAATCACCTAAAACAAAAAAAACAAAAAAAACACACCATTTATTATAAATATGCAGGCATCCATCTCTTACCTAAGGCTGTGGTCGCAGACACTCACCTGTTGTGGTGACAATTTCTATAACGTCTCCCTCCTCCTCCTCTGGTTGGGATGGGGGATTTTCCCTTCTTCCTGAGGTGGGGAGTCCCTGGTCTCCTCTGATGAGTGGTGTCCTCCGAGTCTTTTCTCTCCTATGTGAAAAAAAAATAGGTATACTTAGCACAAATATTTGAGGCCAGAAATAGGAATATGAAACATTGCTTGGAAGTGGGGTACAATTGTCTGTTTTGGCAGAGTTCCAAGATAAAGAAATATTTTTGTCCTTTGTCAAGCTTGAATACTTACCTGTTTTGTAAAAGCTACACAGATGGAGACACCCCTATAGTATACACTGGAGCAACTGTGTGGGCCCCCTAATAAAAAGGGTGTTCTGGTGTCCCACACTAGTGCTCCAGTGTCCAGATGTGTAAACAGCTGCTGAGTGTCCTCTCCTTACACAGAATCTAGTTTGCATTTCATTCTAGTTACAAACCCATATAGACAACCAACTTATTTTAAGAGAAGTAGGCCAGAAAAAATGTATTGAATTGTATCTGGCCAAAACATGGTGTTTTAGTGGCCGAATGAACAATGTTTCCTACGAACGAATAATGTGTCCATGAACATGAAAGTTGCCATTTTAAACTGTACAACAGTAAAGAAAAACATATGGAGCAGCACGAACGTAATAAAAATAAAGAATAGGAACACAGGACAACTACTTACTTTTTTGCAGCACTCTCCTGATTCTTCTATACTGATCGTGCTCCCTTAATTTGAGGTCTGACCACCGTTTCCTCAGTTGATCCTTGGATAATCGTACCCCAAAATTCCGGTGCAGACTCTTCACAACTTTCGCCATGATCTTGGCCTTTCTGACATTTGGGTGGGGGTAAGGTCCATGCTTCCCATCATAGTCGGCCCTTTTCAATATGTCCACCATCTCCACCATCTCAACAAAGGCCATAATTGAGGCCTTAAGTCTTCTCCTGCAGGATCGTGACGTTTCTGGCTCTGGGCTTTCCTCCTCCTCCTCGTTGCTGAAATTATCACGCACCTGTTGTGTCTCCGCCATGTGCTCTTCCCCACTGCGTTGAAAGAGAAGGGACGGGGAATAGACTAGAAAGAACGTCAGGGCGGGTGGAGTTTCACGCATGAGCAGTGTGTGCAAAGCGTAACACGCGTGCGTACGATCTGTGAGTGGAGGAAGGAGTATCGGAAGCGCCAATCGTGATAACGAAGGTACAATTTTACCTTGGGCCTATACTGCTTATAGATTGAAGCCTATATTGGGACAAGATTAGGAGACTTTAGCCTGACATTAGGGTTTGTCTTGTGTATTGCATATAAAATGGATGGCTTCAATGACCACAACTTCCTCCCCCTGTTCATAGATAAATACAGGGAGCTGCCCTGTCTATGGCAGGTCAAACACCCGGATTATAATCATAAACAAAAGAGGCAGGCAGCACTGGAGAAACTGCTGGAGTTGGTGAAGCCGGTGGTCCCCATAGCAACCATCCCCTATTTAAAAGCCAAAATTGGTGGCCTGAAGAGCACTTATCTTAGGGAGCGCAAGAAGGCCCAGGATTCCCAGAGATCAGGTGCTGCAGCAGATGACGTTTATGTACCCAAGCTGTGGTACTATGAGAGACTTTATTTTCTGTCAGACCAGACTGAAGTCAGGGAATCCCTCTCAACCCTTCCTTCCACTCTTCCTTCCACCCTATGTTCCACCCCAGCTGAGGCTTCCGATGTCCAACCTGAGACTTCCTGCCAGGAAGAAGTGGAGGAGCCCAGCTTGAGCCAGGTATAGCATTGTTCTACAGATTTCTGGTCAATAAATAAATTATGTTTACTAGATTTTATTATTGATCACTAATAGCTGATTTAATAAAGTGTTTTACATATCAATAGACATTAGTGGGCAAAAATAATTGGGAAAAGAATGAAAAATGCTGGGCTCAGAATGATAATCTTTTATATTTGTTAACATTCAATTTGCAACAGTCATGAGATGAAAATTGTGTGTGATTGATGAAGAAAAAACTAAAACTATGTCCCTTTTTCATACACAGGAAGACCTCAGCCAGGAGGAGGCTGTGGAATGTGGCACACAGGAAGAGGCTGTGGAATGTGGCAGCCAGGAGGAGGCCGGGCCCACTAGGAGCCTCACACAATCCCAGGTCCCTCCCCTCCACCTTCCAACCAAAAGACCCGGGAAGGGGAGTAACGTGGAGGAGTCAGCGCTCAGGCTGATTGGGGAGGCTTCTGCGGCCCTCAGAACCACCCCCACTCATGAAGAGGCCTTTGCCTGCATGGCTGCCACCAAACTGCAGGACATGGAGGAGGGCCAACGCCTCATGTGTGAGGAAATCCTTTTTGAAACATTAACTAAGGGGGTGAGGGGCCAAATCACACCCAATACCCACCTGTGTGAGTTGCATCATCCTCCTCCTGCCACACCTCCACCACCACAGACACAGCCTGGAAGGAAGAGTGGAAGGAAGACAAGAAAGTGATGATCTGGGTTCAGTCTGGTCTGACAAAAGATGCAGGCTCTTGTATGACCACAGCCTGGGGACATGTATGTCATCTACTGCTGTTCATGATCTCTTGGACTTCTGGACCAGATTGTACTCCCTTATATATGGACTCCTCAGGCCACCAATTTTGCATTAAAATAGTTGATGTGTGCCCTGGGGGCCAAAGGCTTCACCAATTTCAGCAGTTTCTCCAGCATTGCCTTCCCTCTTTCTTTGGTTATGACCCCTTAATAAAAGGTATTTTTTTTTAAATAATACTCGCCTATGTGTGTTTTCCTTCAAAAAGGACAGTTTGTTTGTGAGTAGGCAGGTACATTTAAAAAATACAATGTAAAAAATACAATGTGAAATTAACGAGGGACACCAACACCAAGCTACCTCCTTGAGATTAAATAATACAAGATAATAATCGTGTTGTGGTAACTTGACACCCAAAACACACCCAAAACAATTCTGGAAAAAAATTAAAAAATAACAGGAGATCAGGATTTAAAAAAATAAAAACAAATACAAAATATAAAAACATTAAAAAAAAATTAAATTTTCGGGAGATGTGACAAATAAAAATATTTTCATGAAATCACGAGCAATAATAAAGAAGGGAGTTTGTGAGAAGTCTGTGTGAATATGAGCAGCAAAACAACTTCATTCTTCTAGCATTATTAAGAAGAAGAGAGTGCG
The DNA here is from genome assembly GCF_042186555.1 of Aquarana catesbeiana. Taxonomy (NCBI): domain Eukaryota; kingdom Metazoa; phylum Chordata; class Amphibia; order Anura; family Ranidae; genus Aquarana; species Aquarana catesbeiana. The sequence goes on along the minus strand of NC_133328.1, from coordinate 498,583,104 downwards.
CTGCATTAAACAATTTAAAACATTGCAGCGTGACGAAAGTGCTATATCCATTACGAACGCTAATTTTACCAGGCCGAGCAGTTCCATCTCAAAATTTATTCTGAGCATGCATGGCACTTTGTGCGTTGGAATTTGCCATACACAGTCGGAATTTACGCATTTTGTTGTCGGAAAATTTTATAGCCAACTCTCAATCTTTGTGTCTCGGAAATTCTGATGGAAAAAGTCCGATAGAGCCCACACACGGTCAGAATTTCCAACAACAAGCTCCAATCGCACATTTCCGTCGGAAATTCCGTCCGTGTGTACAGGGTATAACACAGACTGCATTGCCCGGTCATATATTTATTCACCGGCCATACCGGTCCAGGATGTCAAAGTCGCAGGCGACCCAGTGCATTGCTATAGGTCTGCGTAAGGTTGTTGAACAGACTGTGGAGACCACTGGATCTAGATTATCCAGCCGGTCACCCAGGTGGCACTATAAACCCTATGGCCAAGAATCAGAAGATCTGTGCCCATCAATGAACGTAACTGAAACATAATTTAAAGATATACCTAGAGGTCCTGCATATACTTTTGGTAAGCCTAAAGATAGCCCTAGTAAACTGAAAATCAGGGCAATGAGGGAAATCTGCTATGCATACTACCAAAGCTGTCCTCAAGCCCACCTCTTCCAGCCTATAGTTTGTTACTATTGTTATTTGTCCATCACAGCAAAGAGTGCATGGTTGAAATGGGCAGCCCAAAGATCAAGTTGCTATTTGCATGACATGTTTCCAAGCTGCTTGGGTGATCTGGAAGATTACTGATAGTGTCAGCATTTTACTGTTTCCATCAGTATCACCAAATATAATATCACTTCCAATATACTTTAAGCTTAGTCAGGAAAAACAGGTGACCTGCTAAGCATCTGTTTTGTCCTTCATCTTCCTGCAGTCTGATGTCCTACAAACTAAATCACTTTCACAACCAGAATTTACATCTTCAAAAAGGTCTTGAATTAAGAGATGTTAAAAGATCACCCTCTATCAGAGACCATGGGAGCCTTTTGATCTGCCCCTTAAACCAGGGCACACATCATGACTTTTTCATGTGTCTGTGACTCTCCCTACCTCATGTTCAGTAAATGTGTCCAAATCTCTAAGCAATGTGGTAGAAGAGCAGGTTATATTGCAGGCTATTTTATGCAGGATTTAAATTACTGAAAGGACATACTAAAATGTCAGGCTTCCTACAATAAGCTAACTAAGTAGGAAAGATTCAAGCCTAATGTGTAGTAACCATCACAACCAGTGAGAATTCCCTTTATTAAAGCCAGGTTAGCATGTGATAGACTGACTATTTTTATGGGTGCTACACTTTGCACTAAACTAGCTAAAGTCATTTTAAATAGTTTAAACATTGGAAATATCCTCGAACATTAGCTTAGGTTCTGGAGGACGCATAGACAATGTAACCTTGAACAAACATATGTGCAGATAGTTTTAACTGTTTTCTAGAATTATTTAACTTCATATACATGTTAATATGGGGGGCAGGTTATCCCTTCTGAGTCTAAATATGTGATATAATTAAAAGAATGTATGTTGGAAGCATTGCTAGATGACTGAAGGACAAAAGAAGAGAAGGCACATATAAATATAATAACGCAAAATATAAATACATTTTGGATATAGATATATGCTTCTAGACAGATAAAGAAAAGTTATAAAGGAATGCCATTTGCAAGAGGAAAGGGTTGGGTGGTAACATTTAGAGGAATGTAGAAAGATTAAATTAATGAAGGATATATACAGTGCCTTGAAAGAGTATTCATAACAATTTAAATTTTCCACATTTTGTCATGTTAATACCAAAAACGTAAATGTATTTAATTGGGATTTTATGTATTAGACCAACACAAAGTGGCACATAATTGTGAAGTGGAAGGAAAACGATTTATTTTTTTTTTTTTTACAAATAATTATCTGAAAAGTGTGGTGTGCATTTGTATTCAGCCCCCTTTACTCTGATACCCCCAACTAAAATCTAGTGGAACCAATTGCCTTCAGAAGTCACCTAATTAGTAAATAGAGTCCACCTGTGTGTAATTTAATTTCAGTATAAATACAGCTGTTCTGTGAAACCCTCGGAAGTTTGTTAGAGAACCTTAGTGAACAAACAGCATAATGAAAGCCAAGGAACACACCAGACAAGTCAGGGATAAAGTTATGGAGAAGTTTAAAACAGGGTTAGGTTATAAAAAAAAAATCCCAAGCTTTGAGCAATGTTCAATCCACCATCCGAAAATGGAAAGAGTATGGCACAACTAAAAGCCTACCAAGACACCGCCATCCACCTAAACTGACAGGCCGGGCAAGGAGAGCATTAATCACAGAAGCAGCCAAGAGGACCATGGTAACTCAGGAAGAGCTGCAGAGATACACAGCTCAGCTGGGAGAATCTGTCCACAGGACAGCTATTAGTTGCACACTCCACAAATCTGGCCCCTATGGAAGAGTGGAAAGAAGAAAGCCATTATTGAAAGAAAGCCATAAGAAGTCCCATTTGCAGTTTGCGAGAAGCCATGTGGGGGAAACAGCAAACATGTGGAGGAAGGTGTTCTGGTCAGATGAGACCAAAATTTAACTTTTTGGCCTAAAAGCAAAATGCTATGTGTGGCGAAAACTAACACTGCACATTACCCTGAACACACTATCCGCACTGAGAAACATGGTGGTGGCAGCATCATGTGGGGATACTTTTCTTCAGCAGGGACAGGGAAGCTGGTCACAGTTGATGGGAAGATGGATGGAACCAAATACATGGCAATCGTAGAAGAAAACCTGTTAGAGTCTGCAAAAGACTTGAGACTTGGGCAGAGGTTCACCTTCCAGCAGGACAATGACCCTAAACATACAGCCAGAGCTGCAATGGAATGGTTTAGCTCAAAGCATATTCATGTGTTGGAATGGCCCAGTAAAAGTCCAGACCTAAATCCAATTGAGAATCTGTGGCAAGACTTGAAAATTGCTGTTCACAGACGCTCTCCGTCCAATCTGACAGAGCTTGAGCTATTTTGCAGAGGTCTATCACATAAAATCGCAATAAGATATTTATGTTTTTGGTTGTAACATGACAAAATGTGGAAAATGTCAAGGGGTACGAATACTTTTCAAGGCACTGTAAGGGCCCATTCAGACTTATCAAGTCTAATGCAGCATGTTCAAGCAGCTTTTCATTTGAAGGGATTGCCAAATCACAATGGACCTTTATCATACGCTGTGGTGTGCCGATAAGCCATTAAAAATGAATTGCAATGCACTGTAGCTAGTGTGTTATACAAACACATGTGCAAAGGTCTAAATAGGGCTTAGGTTGTATAATTAAGAATTACTGGGCAACCCATGATAAAGTCACCTAAACAAAAGGAGGTGAAATGGAGTTTTAGGCATTGTTTGCACGTTTTTATTTCAAAGAAATGTCTTTATGCTACTGGGCTATATTTCTCCAGCTCTACTGAGTCCTAAACAACTTTAGACATAAAACCTTTGGCGTGAAACCACAGAGCAGAAGAGACACTGAAATTAGCAGCAGATTAAAAAAAAAAAAAAAAAGAGTTGGTTGGAGAGTGGCACAAGTAATCTATGCGCTTTGTGACCTAAATAATAATGTAGTTTACATTTGGTATATGCTTGGGAAATTAGTTACAATAGTGGAGTTGGAAGAGTCGAACAGGAGAGGCATGGCTGATTGCGAGAAGGAACTAATCAAGTCAAGGAAGCAGCCATCTTAACCTGTGTTTGTTTCACAAAGGTTTTATTGGGTTTTTTAAATCTTGTTTCAGAGTTGTACAAAACATTATATACAGAATAGTACAATATAAAGAAAAGGGGGGGGGGGGGGGCGAGGTAGCAGAGGCAAGTGCATATTAACAAATCTGCCAAAACATGGAGGTAGCACACAAAGTTGCTTCACAATTTGTGAGAGGTATAGGTAAATAACTTTTCCATCTTCAGTATAACTCAGGAGAAGTAAACAAAAAACAAAATAGAGAGGGCGCACCACGCCTTGTGCATTATCCTTAAAAAAGAACGCGTAAAAACTACTACTCACAAAGGTAGATGAAAATCACGCTTTAAATGATCTTTAGCTAGTGGCGATCTGTCCACTAGTGGCAGTCTCCAGATCATATAGAGAAGACGTGCAGACCGCTGCTGGCTAACTCAGGAGAAGTGTATGTTGTCAACAAAGGCAATCTCCTCAGCAGGGGTAAGGAAATAAGAGAAGAGACTCTAAAGCTCATGAGAGAGCACAGTGTTAAAGAGGAATAAAAGGGGATGGCGAATAAGTGCCTGTTGTCCTCAGCGGGCAGTAGAAAAGAGGGGAAGATAGGAAGGGAAAGAAGTTTGCCTGGGAAAGGGAACTTCCTGTGCGGTCTGGCCCATCATGCAACACTGGGGTGGACCATCCTGGCAGTCATAAAGTAAGTAAAGAAAGGTCCAGGTTTAGGCGATCATTACAGGCAGGGCTGTGTTTTGGCCTAGGCCAACACTTTGTGGGGGGCGGCAAAAAGGGCCGCCCCCCCCCGCATGAGAGGAAGCCCCCCCACCCGTCTTGCCGATTCCCGGCTCCCGCCTCCCGCACACATGCAGCCCACAGCGGCCGGCTTTCGGTAGCGGCGCCGCGGTGCATGGGCGTGCTTGGCAGAGGGTGGGGGCGTGTACCTCACGCCCCCCCACTCTCTGCCAAGCACGCCCATACACCGCAGCGCCGCTACAGAAAGCCGGCCGCCGTGGGCTGCATGTGTGCGGGAGGCGGCAGCCGGGAATCGGCAAGACGGGTGGGGGGTTTTTTCTCATGCGGGGGGGCGGCGTGTGTCAATCGCGCCCCCATAAGCAGCAGGTGACAGGTGGAGCCTTAAGCTCCGCCTACCCTCCCCTGCAGTGAATCTTCTCCTCGGCCCTGGGGCGGGATCTGGCTGTGACGTCAGATGGAGGAGAGAGAGGAGCACGAGGGAAACCCCCAGGACAGCAGGTATAATGATTAAATAAATTATATCAGTGTTATGGGCACTGGCAGTGTTAGCATTTGATGGGCACAGTGGCTACGTTTGATGGGCACAGTGTTAGCATTTGATGGGCACAGTGGCTACGTTTGATGGGCACAGTGGCTGCATTTGATGGCACAATGGCTGCGTTTGATGGCACAATGGCTGTGTTTGATGGCACAATGGCTACATTTGATGGCACAGTGGATGCGTTTGATGGGCACAGTGGCTGCGTTTGGGCACAGTGGCTGCGTTTGATGGGGCACAGTGGCTGCAATTGATGGGCACAGTGGCTGCAATTGATGGGCACAGTGGTTATGTTTGGCACAGTGGCTGCGTTTGATAGCACAGTGGCAGCATTTGATGGGTACAGTGGCTGCGTTTGAGGGCACAGTGGCTGCAATTGATGGGCACAGTCGCTGCAATTGATGGGCACAGTGGCTGTGTTTGATGGGCACAGTGGCTGCGTTTGATGGGCACAGTGGCTGCATTTGATGGTGCACAGTGGCTGCATTTGATGGCACAGTGGCTGCATTTGATGGGGCACAGTGGCTGCATTTGATGGGGCACAGTGAGGCTGCAATTGATGGGCACAGTGAGACCCCCCCCCCCCGTGATAGCATTAAAATTCAGCAGCTACAAATACTGTAGCTGCTTACGTTTAATATTAGGACACTTACCTGTCCAGGGATCCAGCGATGTCGACACCTCAGCCGATTTTCAGATTGGCTCTCGGGTTTTACCACTATCATTCATGGTAAGGGAAACCGACCGGTTCCCTACTTCACATGTGAGAAGCGCGTTGCACTTTCTGAATGGCCCAGTGGAGGAAGGAGGAGGGGGGGCAAACTTCAGAGGGGACAGCGCAGTCTCCCGGAAGTGGGGAAGGGTACCTGTCAGAAACAGGTACCCGTTCCCCCCTAAAAGGTGCCAAATAAGCCTAAAGAGGAAGGGGCGTGGTTTACAAATGATAGGGTGGGTCTTAAACAGGAATGGGTGTGGCCTCGGCAGGATGGGGTGGGTCATATTTAAATTAGGGGGGTGCATGCGTTTAGTCAGGCCTAGGGCAGTACAAAACCTAAATACACCACTGATTACAGGTTATCCAAACCTTCAGGAATTTGGCGTGTGTATCCATAAACATAGAGGTGCTAAACCTCTGATCTGCGATTGCTAAAATGTTTCACATGACATCGGTTATGACAACAGCTATTTGATGGCTTCACAGTTTGGTTGAGTACACATGCAACTGAGAATGTTGGCTGGCTATTAAAGTTCACAGTTCTTAAAACTGATCAGTAAAGAAGTTCACTTTTAAGTACTGAACTGAACTGAGGCTGAAAAACACTAAAGCTCCGATTATTTTAGAAGGAAGTGTATACGGACTTAAAAGTTACTGTGATATACTCGGAACATTCAACTTTGCTGATCACAATTTATGTCTAGAATATAGAACCTAAATTTGTTTTCTGTGTAGCGCCCACCCCATTCAGGTGGGTGCTTAATGTGTTACTGTAAGTAGTGATAGGTAAATTTGGCCAAGGCTTGCATTTTTTCCTTAGGCCTTATTGTTTATTTGTGGGTGTGAGTGACAGTATAGAGGGGGGTGTGGCCACCTACACTCTGGCTCAAGGATGTCCCCTCATTCTTCCAGTGGAATTGTTCTGGATACAGGCAGGATTTGAGACCTGAGTAGCAGGCAGCTTTTATGGAGAGCTCTGGACCAATCATTAATTTGTATTGGCAGGGGCAGGACTCGCATATAAGCTGATGTCACATGCTCCTGGGGGGGTCTGCCTGGTAAGTTTGGAAGCAGAGGAGGTCAACATGTAGAAGCTTGTGGATTTTTGGGCGTTCTACCCTCCTGGGAGGGGAGCGTGCCATGCAGAGAGCATCTGGGAGTATAAGGAGATCCAGAAGCTATAACTATGTACAGCAGGAGGCGGCTTGAAGGCCTGCTTGGTTCAGAGACCCCTGTGCTGGATGGCAGGAAAAGTGCAGGTGCAGGAGGAGGCTTGAAGGCCTGGGTGGTTCAGAGACCCCAGTGCTGGACGGCAGAAGGAGAGTTCTACCATGAGGAGGAAGAAGTAGCTGTAAAGAGGACGGAGGAAACTGGGAATCGACTTTCTGTGAGTACCATGGACTGTTGATGGGAGTGAGCAAAGGGAGTGCAAACCAATAGTGCTAAACCGTCAAACTTGCTATATGTCCAAGGACCTAGCAAAAGACACTTCCCGGATTTGACAAGGATTGATAGCAAGTCCAGAATTAGGCGGTGAGGGCCTGGGACTTTGTAATCTCTAACCACAGCATTATTCAGAGTAATGCTGGTCATTTCACAAACGGGTAGTACACAAGAACAGGACCCAGAATTCATAGGGGCATCTCAAATCCTCTATTCATTTGTTATCTTAACCGGAGTTCAAGAATAAAGTTACAGTTTTATAAAGCGCAAAGACTGTCTGGCGTGTTAAAGTTGCACAGGAATGAAGATCGGGGGTAATTGACATAAAGGTAATGAACGACACAGCAGTTCCCAAGGGAGTAGTGCAGAATGAAGATCGGGGGTAATTGACATAAAGGTAATGAACGACACAGCAGTTCCCAAGGGAGTAGTGCGCTACATCTGTGTTGCTTTTTTTCATTCTAGTTTTAAATGTTTACATACTGCATGCTGGACAAATACTTGAGAGCAACATTTATCTTTTTGGAACATTTACATATACACATGCAAACATACCCTGTGTAAAGATTATCATGACAAATACTCCCATCACCCACGCAAAGAAAAACAGTACACCGGAGGAGGTCAGAAAAGATAAAGTACACAGATGCGGAAATGAGGGCAATGTTCAAGGTAAATCTCTGGCAGGCTGGTTGACCTTCCTACGTCATTGATGTGATAAGTTTGTGAATATACTGCAGTAATGTACAGTACATATCACAGCTCAAGCCATATGGCACAAACAGGGAACAATGTTTCTGCAGTCTTAAATTTTTAATAGAATCAGGTTTCATTTAACTATGCTTCTTTAACACCTAGAATGGTTATTCCCGCGCTACCATGTGGAAGTATAAAATGACACAGGAAAGTCCGGCTCACCCTTATTGCAACAGTAAATTAGGTATCAAGTATGGTGCTGCGCTAATCCAGAAATAGTTAAAAATCGTGCTAAGAGTCACAGTCTGGGTAAGTATAGAACTATCCCTGTGGGAGAGTGAGATAAACTAAGAGCCCTTGCACACTGGGGTGGGGGGCGTCGTCGGCGGTAAAACGCCGCTATTATTAGCGGCGTTTTACCGTCGGTATGCGGCCGCTAGCGGGGCGGTTTTACCCCCTGCTAGCGGCCGAGAAAGGGTTAAATACCACCGCAAAGCGCCTCTGTAGAGGCGCATTGCCGGCGGTATAGCCGCGCCGTCCCATTGATTTCAATGGGCAGGAGCGGTAAAGGAGCGGTATACACACCGCTCCTTCACCGCTCCGAAGATGCTGCTGACAGGACTTTTTTTACCGTCCTGCCAGCGCATCGCTCCAGTGTGCAAGCCCTCGGGGCTTTCACACTGGGATGACAGCAGCGGCACTTTCGGGGCGGTTTGCAGGCGCTATTATTAGCGCAATAGCACCTGCAAACCGCCCCAGTGTGCAAGGGCTCTAAATGTGTTTACACTGAATATTAAATTAACTTGCTAATATGCAAAAATAAAGTGCAGGGTGCAATAAGGTGCATACATCCTGCAAAATTACATACCAATACAACTTAGGCCTCATGCACACGAGACGCTGTTAAACTCGCGTTGAGGCAGCTGGACACTTTTTTCAACTGCCCCTGAAGCCATTCAATGTTATCCTATGTGTCCATGTACACAGTCTCGTTTTTTGGCATTTTTAGGCAGTTGCATTTAACCTCGTTTTTCCAGAAGCAAAAAAATGGGTTCAGACGTAAAAGTTTTCCACGTTTCAGACGCCAAACGTGGCTAAACGCCGGTACTGCGTTTAGCCGCGTTTGCATTTATAAGTGTTTTTTACAACCCGACTTTGGGGCCACATATCTCGGGGCCACTTGGAGTGGTGTGCTAACACAGTTGGACTAGCACTATAACATATCCAAATTTGGGGTTCCTAGCACCAAGTGGCCCGGAGATATGGGGCCCCAAAGTCGGCTCACAAAATGTCATTCTCTGCTGCAGAAGTGCTTGACATTTTGTGACCCGAGTTTGGGGCCCCATATCTTAGGGCCACTTAGAGCTAGGAACCCCAAATTTGGTGTGCTATCACAGTTGGACTAACACTATAAAATATCCAAATTTGGGGTTCCTAGCTCTAAGTGGCCCTTAGATATTTGGCCCCAAATTCGGCTCATAAAATGTCATTCTCTGCTGCAGAAGTGCTTTACATTTTCCAACCCGACTTTGGGGTCCCATATCTCGGGGCCACTTAGTGCTAGGAATTTGGATATGTTATAGTGCTGGGTCTACTGTGTTAGCACACCAAATTTGGGGTTTCTAGCACCAAGTGGCCCCGATATATGGGGCCCCAAAGTTGGGTCGCAAAATGTTATTTTCTGCTCTGCAGACGCTTCTAGACGCAAACGCGGCTAAACGCGGCATGCAAACGCGGCAAAACTGGCGTTTCTAAATGCCGGTTTCAGCTTTTAAAAACATGTGTTCAGCAGAGTTTGCACTGGCGTCTCGTGTGCATGAGGCCTTAATAGATCTTACTGCAAATAAACTCAAAATGTTGGTACATCCGGCATAACACTAGTGAGAAGTACAAATCATTAAGTGCAAGCCAATACAGTGCTGTGCGTCCAAACACATCTCGGGATGCACTATAATATCAAAGTGTCCAGTGCAAACAGAACCAGTGATGGATCTATAAAGTTAACTAATGTATGATATAAAGCAACAAAGAAAATACAAAAACAAAAAAAGTGCCATGTGCAATAAAGCCAGTGACTTAGATAGCAAATCAGTCCATGTAGTGCCAATCGGTGAATTTATACATAAAAAGATATTTCTCCATGGGGCATTCCAGATAAGTGGAAACCGTGAAGTGTATAGACCAGAGAGGGATAGTGGCTCCTCTTCATGCACCAATCCTACACTGATAAGAAGTGGCCCCTTACCTCATAATACTGAGGTCACAGCATAAAACAAAACCACTGATACCGGCTCCTTCTCACGTAGATCCTGGAACCAAGGCTAGATCTCCATATGTCTCAGTCCCTCAGGGGGCGCAGGGGCCGTAAATAAAAAAGAAGGGGATGCCACATAGTGTAGTAATTTTAAACCAAAGTCGGGTTTATTAAGGTAAACGGTACTCACATAAAACACAGCAAAGATCACAGAACTCCAACGAGCGGCGAGCTCGTACGCATCTGTCAGTGAAAAGTGCCTGTCCCGTCACTACGTGTGACGTCGCACACCTCGTGACTTCATCGTGAATTCAGACACATGAACTATTCACGACAGTGAACGCACTGCTTTACTACTCTGCTTACTTTATATTAAACTTAGGCCCTATTATGACCATATAGAATTATTTTTAAAAAATGTTGGTCTGACAGGTTTATTCTACCTGCTGATTCACTTGCACATTGTATTTCACAGCAGGCCAATGACATTTCACACCCTTTATTACCATGTTTTATGCCCTGGCATTTTAACAACCAGAGATCTGAAAGCATACATATAATCCTCATAGTTCACTACTTTCCTATTAGGTTATCTAAAATATCTTACATCACAATGTGTGTCCAAGAACATTTCCTATTACAGCTATTTTTACAACTAGGTATAAAGAGGCAGATACCAATCAGACACATTCCACTCACTTCCTGTTCAACAAAGTTATTATGCAATCTGTAAAATTTGGATATTGGAACCTATACCTGCATCCAAAAGCAGCACAAAAATAAATAAATAAATCAGAAACAGATTACATAAATCTGACATTACTTGACTTATGGGGGGGTCAGAAAAAAAAAAAAACAACACGCAGCAGGTTCTGGGATGGAACCCCTCAGAACAGTGCTAGACTTCCTCCCCTATTCAGTCTGTGCAGTTTATTAAAATCAACTTATGTTTGATGTAAGACATTAACCATTTTTGTAATTTTTTAAATGGCCTCCCTAATGAGCTTTGCTCGAGTTATTCAACGATGCCGTGCACAGTGTTGCACTGATCCTCTTTACAGGATAGCAGCAGTAAACATCTACACTATCATTTCTGGCATCTTTTTTTCTGTTCTTGGGAAAAGGGGAAGCTAGTTCAGTTGTTAATTAGTAACATCACTACATAGCACGGGAGACAGTGTAACGGCATAATGCTAGCAATGGCGAGTGCTTATTAGTCAGTGCTGGCCATGCAACAGCACTGACCAATGAATTCTTTTGAGGCTCCTTTTTTTCTGGAACGGCGTTTCAGAAAAAAACAGGAGATTCTCATTAGTCAGCGTGGTCACATGGCCAGTGCTAACAAGTGCTCACTATTGCAAGCAATATGTTCGTATACAGCCTCCAGCACTGTTTTGTGAAGTTTTAAAGTGCTGTACTGTTATACTAGCTGGGCAGGGCCGCTGATAGGGCAGTACAACCAGCCCTGTTGTACCGGGCCCGGCCAGCAGGGGGGGCCCGAGCATTTTTTAACTTCTAGCTAAAAAAAAAAAAAACAAAAAAAAAAACTAGCTAAATAACTTTATTTATTAACCGGCATCCACTTGATTACTAATGTATATAAGGAATATATAGTAATTTTCTGGGCCCCATCAGGTTAACAGAGGGACCCAGGAGGTGAAAGCAGAAGAGGGACTTTTTTTCATTTTTGGGTGCAGGGATAGATACACACACGCTGCTCTCTGTATACCTGCACAAACTAAAGTTCTGCCTGCTCACTGTATGCCTTCTCCGGCGGGTGGATATTAATACGGCTCCCTTCACTCAGTAAGTGCTGCAGCCTGAGGAAGAGACTTATCACTGAGGCGGCTGAGACAGACAGAGCAGGAGGAGTAATCTCAACAGCTGCAGTGGTACACAGGCAAGCAGTCCCCTGCACATACACACACTGACAGGTCACACAGGCTATTGTAGAATATGCAGTTCCCAGACTCTCATTGTGTGCTCATGGTCATTATCATTAGGATGATCAGAGCACAGCAGGTGCTCTATGGCTCTGTCAGTGTAACATGGCTGTTGGGTGCTAACTTTCCTGATATATGGCTGTACTGTGTGTTACAGACTATAACACAGCACAGCCATAACAAAGTCAGCACCACACAGTCATGTTACACTGACAGAGCCATAGAGCACCTGCCGTGGTCTGATCATCATAATGATAATGACCATGAGCACATAGTGAGATGCTACTTTACACATGTGATGGGTAGGGACAGTAAAAACACAGCCAAGATGCATTTTTACCAGCCCCAAACCACTGCCCTTTGATAACCTTTCACCCAAGCTTTGCAATCAGGTCCACATTTTTCATGCAGACCTGATTGAAAGCTCCATATCGGTTTACTCTATTTTTTTTTTTTTTACTCTATTTTTCCAGACCTAAATGTGATAGATCAGTGGTAGCCTGATGTAAATGGACACAAGTCTGTGGTATATGGGGACACAAACTGAATGGGCACAGATGACATCTCTACCATTCAGATCCAGTTATGATTGGTGGGGCGCTGTAAATGTTACAGCTCCTGCCACCAGACACCCCCCCCCCGACAGTGTGGGGGCAGAGGCGGAGCCAGAGGGTTGCTGGCGGGGTCAAGGGCGGAGCCATGGGTGGGGTTGTGGGCGGGGTCAAGGGGGCCCCGTCAGGTAGGCTGTATGGGGCCCCATGATTTCTAACAGCGGCCCTGGGTGAGGGCATCAGAAGATGGGAATCATGTAAGATACATGCAAGAGGGGCCAGAAGGGGTAGGTGTGGTGTTGTAAGTTAGTTCACCATTGCATTTTTTGTGAAAAGGTGAACTAATCATTTAATATGAGTATGTTGTTGGAACATACAGCGATCAACAAAAACATAACCACCCACCATAACATGACTACCCATCTATTAGTGAGTAGGTCCCCTTTTGCCACCAAAACAGCCCTGACCCGTCGAGGCATGGAGGTATGTTGTGGTATCCGACACCAATCCGTTAGTAGCAGATCACTGCCTACGCCAGCTTGCCTTCTTCCTATAGCGCATCCTAGTGCCATATCATCCCCAGGTAAGCGATGCACATCCCCAGCGAAGCAAAGCGATTACCTAGCCATCCAGATTATGTAAAGGAAATCATGATTGGTCATACCAGACCACCAAATACCAGTCCAGCTCTAATACTCATATGCCCATTTTAGGCACTTTTGACTGTGGACATGGGTCAGCATGGGCACCTTGACCAGTCTACTGCTGTGCAGCCCCATATGCAACAAACTGCAATGCACTGTAAATGGACACATTTCTAGCAGAACCAGCATTAACGTTTTCAGCAATTTGAGCTACAGTAGCTCTTCTATTGGATCGGACTACAGAAGCCAGCCTTCGCTCCCCACGTGCATCAATGAGACTTGGCCACCCATGACCCTGTCTCCGATTCACAATTTTTCCTTCTTTGGACCATTTTTTGTAGGTCCTGACCACTGCAGACTGGGAACATCCCATAAGAGTTGTAGTTTTGGAGTGGACCCAGTCATCTAGCCATTACAATTGGCCCTTGTCAAAGTCATTTGAACCCTTACGCTTGCCCATTTTTTTTCTGCTTTTAGCACATCGTCAGCGTCAATATGTTCACTTGCTGCCTAATATATCCCAACCGCTTTCAGATGCCATTGTAACAAGATAATCAATGTTACTCTCCTTACCTGTCAGTGGTCATAGTGTTATAGCTGATCGGTGTAAAATATACAGTACATTTCTATATTTTCCTTATGTAAAAACTCTTAACACCTAAAAATTATCCAGTAAAAAAAATTCATATATGTAATCTTTATTTCCAAAAGCCATGCATATAATTTGCTTAATACATATACATTCAAAGTGGTTGTACAGACATTCTATTTTATTTTAAATAAAAACATGTTTGTACTTATCTTCTCTGTGAAATGGGATTGCACAGAGTGCCCCAAACCTCCTCTTCTGGGGACCCCCGCCGGAAATCTTGGATCTTCCTCTTTTTGGTGTGCCCCCTTAAGAAGCCGCTTCCTATGCTGGAACACCTAGGGGCTCGCTCCCGAGCTGGGCTATGCGAGTCTACTGACACACAGCCCAGCTCGATCCCACCCCCAAATCCTTCCTCACAGCATTTGATTGACAGCAGCGGGAGCCAAATGCCCCCTGCTGCTGTCCCTGAGCCTGTGAGAGGGGGGAGAGATAACCAGTGCTGCTTCAGACGGGCACAATGCTGGATTAAGACAGGACTCGTGTTAGTATAGCGTAAGGGGGGGCAACTAGTGGAAGGTTTTTTTTTACCTTAATGCTGGTAATGCACAACCTTCTGGCTTTAGAATCACTTTAAATTTGGGAAAAGCTTAATTTATTAACAATGGCAACATTTTTAATTAAAAGCAAAGGCATACATATCACAAATGTTGGTGAGACACTCTTTCAGAGTGAGCACATATACTGTATGCAGCATCTGAGCTTTTTCTATTACTGCCATAAAAAACATTCCAAGCAGCACAGCACTATTTGCAGTTTGTTTTGTACTGGCCTGACTTCACCAAAGTAATTCTAATTGTATGGCATGCATGGTTATGGGTGTTGCATTTTGCTCCTTGAACAATTTGCATGGTTATCGACGAAGATTGTAAAATGTGGAGTAAAATTGAAGAATGTTTTAATAAGGTATTTTAGCATTGTTTTTTCCCTACAGCTCTATTGTTCTGAAATGTATGAAGTACTCATTTAAAACTATTTTAATTGTGCAATTAACAAAAACAACCTATTTTGTAAAAGCTGCTATTACATTCTCCACACCTTCTACATGTTGCTGGGGAACAGTCAATAGTGAACAGTTCTATGACAGGTGCTCTGTTGAGAACATTTATTTATGTTTCAGTTCTTGAAAGATCAAATTGCTGCATGTCTGCTCTAGAGACACAGTCTTCCCTAATTTCAATCTATAAAATTCAGTTCCTATTAAAAGTTAAAGGGGATCTAGCATACACTTTCATAAACTCTTATTTTTTCAACATCAGCATTTTATTTTAATATTTCTTTATTGGTATTTTCAGTAAAATAAACAGAATTACATTACATGAAGTCAGATGTTCCGACTGGAGCAAGTTGAACAAGAGATAAGGAAAGTTAAATCCATGGTGGAATAACCAACATTGCAGAATGTAGATTAAACAGAGGTAAAATATGCAAACATTGTGGACTCCAGATGGGGGGAGGGGGTAGTAGGAGGGGGAGGGGGGGCACCAGCTAGGTAAGCAGCTTTGCTGTGTAGTTGTAGTAGGGAGTGCAAGAAGAGAAGTGAGGATATATTGAGACAGGAAGGATTTGTGATATCAGGAGAACATCAGATAATAACAGTACATTTTGGATGTGTGAACCAAGTTGACCATTTAACCAAGAACTTTTCCATACTTAGATTTTTCCTAATCTAACTAGTTTCTCCATCTCGCATTGTAGGTTTAGATCTGCAATCGTATTGGAGATGGAAGGGGGCTCTGTGGTTTTCCAAAGTTTAGTGATATTTAGTTTTGCTGCCAGTAGTAGGTGTTGCATTACCACCCCTGATCTGGGGGGGAATTATTCTATCCCAAGATGTAGTAATGCTTGTGAGGGGTTAGGGGCTGTTGGTGACTGTGATATTATGGAGATCAAGGCAAATATTTGTTTCCAGTATGAGCTTATGGTTCTAAAAAAACCACATGTGTGCTATAGTACCAGTACTTCCACAGGACTTCCAGCAAGTAGAAGGATATCCTAAGAAGAATTTGGAGAGCCGTTAAGGTGTCAGATACCACCTGTGTATTGTTTTTTAGTATGATTCCCAATGGTTGGAGCAGTGGGAGGCTGTGAAGGTGAATTTAAAGGCTCGTGACCACATGTCAGGGGTGACACTAATATTTAGCTCCTCGACCCATTTTGAGAGAGAGCTGAGTTGGGAGTAGGGACGATTGTCAATGAGGGCTGAGTACATTGTGGGGATACCATGTTTTGGATACCTTGCACAGGTGTAGAATTTGTGGAGTGGTTCGGGTATCTTGATCACAGCGGGAATTTTGGACATCTTGAGAAAGTGGGAAATCTTCATATATGTAAAGACTTCAGTTTGAGGCAGGTTGTGTTCAGTTTGGAGATCTGTGAAGGTTTCCAGAGTGTCTTTATTGTAGAGGTCTGATATTTTACTAAGCTTGTGTTTCTGCCAGAGGTTCACTTTAAGATTTGGCAAGTGTGTTAGTATTTTGAGAGGGATCGGTAGAGTATGGGATGGGTGAGTTTTGGATGTTAACTGGGTGAATTTCTTCCAGGCTGTCAATGTGGCTGTAATTGATGGAGAGGTAGTCATTGTGTCAGGGGGAAACCCGCAGAGGTGAGCAGGAGCATGTCACGCAGATTATTAGGTAAGTAGGGGGACGATTCCATTATAGACCAGGTTTTATATGAAGTTGGGTGCCACCAGTAGCAAAGCTGGTCGAAGATAGAAGCGTGATAGTAAGTTTGAATGCAAGGGAGCCTTAGTCCTCCTTGTTTATGATGCCTAGTTAAGATGTGGTGGGCACACCTGGGTGGTTTAGTGTCCCAGACATATCTTGAGATATGTTTTTGTATTGCAATAAAGAAAGAATGTGGTATAGGAATCAATACTGTGCAGAATAAGTAGTTTGGGGAGGATCAACATCTTGAAGTAGGCAATTCTTCCTAGTTTAGGCTATTTGTGTGCATTTGATTTAATAGTTGTGGAAGTAGTTTTTGGAAGGCACGGTAGTTAAGGTCATAGAGGTGGTGCCGTGAGGGGGCCAAATTTATCCCTAGGTATGGTATAGATTGACTCGTCCAAGTATAAGGATGAGACCTTTCCAGGAGGGACTGTTGCCTATGTGTGAGGTTTAGGGGAAGGACCAGGGATTTAGAGGAAATTAGTTTGTAGAAGGAGGCTAAGCTAAATTGGTTGAGTATGTCCTGTATCTCTGGCATGGAATGGACTGGGTTAGTGAGCAAAAGTATGACATCGGCAAAGAGACTTATTTTAATGTCCCATGTCGTTGTGCACAATGCCTGAAATGTGCTTGTCCACTCTAATCTTTGCTGCCAGGGGTTCCATTAGTAGAGCAAAAATTAGAGGGGAGAGCGGGCAACCTTGGCGGGTGCCATTGGGGATACCGAAAAGTTTGGATAAGGTTCCATCAGTCAATACTCTTGCTGAGGGGTTGGAGTATAGTGAGAGTATTGCAGATTGAAACAAAATTTAAAATTTTCAAATTTAGAGAGTACTGCTTTCAGGAATCCCCAATGCACCCTATCAAACACCTTCTTCGCAACAAGGGATAGAAGCAGAGAAGGCGTTTGTGACTGGGTGACTTGATGAATTAGATTGATGACTCTCCTAGTTGCATCCAGAGCTTGCCTGTCTGGCATAAAGCCGACTTGGTCCAGGTGCACTAGGGAAGGGAGACATTTCAGCAATCTAGATGCAATGACTTTAGCAAATATTTTTACATCCGTGTTAAGGAGTGATATTGGCCTGTAATTAGTCACAGAGGTTGGATCTTTCTCTGGTTTGGGGATGTGGTGATAATTGATCGCAGCATATCAATTGGCAAACCAGAGGTGGCAGCAGAATTGATGAGTGTTGTGAGGTAGGGGGGGGGGGGGTGTGACGAGGCTGTCAAATTTATTGTAGAATTTGTTTGTGTAGCCAACTTCTCCAGGAGATTTTTGGAGAGGGAGTGTATTGATGGCTTTAAGATTTTGTCGTCTGAGAATGGTTGGGAAAGTTCAGTCGATTAGGCAGGGGTAAAATTTGGGAGGTCAATCGAGGATAGGAAGCTTTGTATACTTGGGTCTGATGGTTGAGGAGTATCTTTATCGCTAGTGAGGTTGTAGAGAGAGAAGAAATCGCTAAAAGCATTAGTTATGTCCTGTGGATTAGTGAAGAGTTGGTTGGTGGTAGGGTGGTGGAGGGAGGCGATTTTACACCTAGTCCGTTGAGCTTTGACCTGTAGGCCTAATAGGGCTCCGGCCTTATTACCCAAGGCATAGTATTTGGCTTTAGTCAATTTAAGGTTGTTTTCAAATTTGACGAGTAACAGTAAGCGGAGTTTATGTCTTTGGTCAAGGAGCTCGCTGGCTAGTTTGTGGGAGGGAGCCTGTTCGTTTTGGTTCTCTAAGTGGGCAATTTGGGAAGGGACCTCTTCAACTTGCCTAGACCTCTCGTTTTTAGTGTTACTGTAAAGCTTATTTAGGATCCCACGCATGTAGGCTTTAAATGCTGACCAAAGTACAGACCTATCGGTATCTGGTTGGTCATTTAATTTAAAAAAAAAGAGTAGTGTTCAGTAGTGAGTTTTTAAATGTTGCTAGGATCTGCAATGAGAGAAGTGTCAAGTCTCCAGAAATAATATAGTCTTGGTCTACAGTTCCCAGTTATGGAGACAGGTGCGTGGTCCAACCACGTTATGGCTCTGATCTCTGAGTCTGTCACGTCCTGAAGAATGAGTTTGTCAAGGAGGAAGAAGTCTATATGGGAGTATGAAAGTTGAGAGGAGGAAAAGTAGAAGTCTCGCTCAGCTCCGTGTTGGAATCTCTGTGGATCGAAGCAATCATTTGTTTGAAGAAAGGAATTTAAGGCAGGTCACAGTTTGGCTAATGTCACATATGAGGATTAGGTGGCGGCCTTGAGGGTCTGAAATGGACTGGTGTAGTTTGAACTGTAAAGAGTCTCATACAGCAGTGATGACTATGTTCTTCTTCACGCCTGAGACCAAGACCTGGTTGAAAAATTTCAGGGTGAACCTGGGGGTCTTAGGAGATGCAAAATAGGTTTCTTGCACCAGGACATAGGCTTTTAGATTGTTGGCTTCTTTAATAAGTGCAGATCTTTTCTGTGGAGAGTTTAAGCCTCTGTCATTTATTGAGACTATTTTGAAGGCCATTTTGAGGGAAGAGAGATAGGATAATTGTCCCCAGGTAGGGCGGTTTGTGATGGATGCAGTACAGCGATTTACTAGACCGTCTCTATGTAGTGGAGGCTATGTGGATTGTCGCTCGACCAATGCGACAGAAATCAGGGAGTAACTTGTTTGGAGAGTTGTTGGGAGATTAGCTGGTGCTGGTTTTGGGTGGGGAGTCTGTGGTATAAAAAGCTAGAGCCCTGGAACAAGATAAACACAGGCTCAATGTGCAGAAACTACTGCAAACAATCAGGGGGGGGAAGCGGTCCTCTGTCTATCAGGTGGGTCAGGGACCACTTACAAGGCAGACGGGTATTGGATAGGTGTGCCGCAGTTTCCCAGCCTTTTAGTGGGATGAGTGCAGAGAGGATATATACTGTAACTTCAGGTGTCTTGATAAGCCCCTCTGGTTTCCATTTGTGTTGAAAGTTGATGAGAAGGGTTCGGAGTCTCTTCTGGAATGATGTGCCAGGTCTTCAGGAGTATAAGTCCCGCAGGGAGCGTCCTCACTGCATGGGTTTTGTTTTGGTGCATAATAAGGAGTTTAGTGGGGAAACCCTATTTATAGGGAATTTTATGATTCTGAAGAGCATTGGTTATAGTCGCCAGCTGTCTGCAATTTTCCATTGTCGTCTTGGATAGATCAGAATTGAGAGTGATCGTAGTGAAAGGGTCGGGAAGTCTCACCGCGTGTTTTGCTGCGTACATGACCCTCTCCTTAACCGTGAAGAAATGAATGCGGGCCAGCACGTCCCTGGGTGTGGAAGCTGGGAGGTGTGGTTTCTTTGGGGAGTCTGTGTGCCCTGTCAATTTCTAGGTCACGGCCCTTTGGCCTACAGATGGGAGCACATGGCTTGCTGCTTCCGCCGTGTTTGGTTGTCACTATGAATACAACCTAACCATCCACACGGAGACCGGAGACTATCTTGGGTGCCTTAAACAACTACGGTGGTGAGGAGATACCAAGTCACCAAGAACGTTTGAAAGCACCCCAGTCACGGTTTTGTTTGAAGACTGAACACGTTTTTTGTAGAAATTCATCACTTGGACCATGATCACTATATAATCTTGTTTGACGTTATGTTTATATGTTTGAATTGATATGCAGAAGTGCAGTTTATGGTCTCGTTCAGTGCAAATCCACAATGCTATATGTCATTTTCTTTTTGAAGGCACACCACTATTAAATATAGGGGACCAATAGAGTTCTCCAGTTTTCACTTTTTTCTAATAATAGTAGCAACTATGTGGTAATGTGCACGTTGTTATGATTTCTCTTATCATATAGAGAAGCCTATATTTCGGCACAACTAAATGGTGTTATTTCTAAACTTTCACTAGGGTATTTATTCAGCTTGCAACTATCACTCAATTAGGATATAGGAGGGACACAATCACCAATCTAGTCAGCAGTTAACCCCCTTCTCCATATAGCTGCTTATCCCATATTATCCATTAGGGAGCGCCACACCCCATTGTAGATATATTTGTAACTAGTTGGAGGATCCCCAGGGAAGCTCCTTACAGGGGGGCTGCACACCTAATTATTGTCCCAAGCGCAGCCATTACACATATATTTATCTAGATGTTCTTAGACGACTCTCCGAACGCCACTTTCCTGATAAAATCCCTCCCAAACCAACAGGCCAACGACGTAAAAAAAAATGTAAGGTGTGTACCAGAGCAGGATTCATAAGAGACACATCTTTTTATTGTGCACAATGTCCTTCTGTACCAGGCCTCTGCGTAGGTGAATGTTTTCGCCGTTACCATACTTCAGTAAATTATTAGTGAAGTATGGTAAACGTAAGCCTTTGTTCCTGCAATTTACCCTCACACCCCTTATGCCACTGCCTGCTCTGTAACTGACCCTGGCTTGTTATTTGACCACGCTTCTGCCTAACGATTCTGTACATACCTCTGCCTGATCTGGAACTGACCCTGGACTGTTATTCGACCATGCTTCTGCCCAACGATTCTGTACATACATCTGCCTGATCTGGAACTGACCTTGGACTGTTTGACCATGATATTTGCCTGCCTCTTGGACTGATCTTGTACCCTGCTACTGGACTAGTGGGATTCAACACAGGGGTCTCACATATGTGAGGGGCTCCAGAATTGTTTTTCTGGATGAAGAAAACAATTTTGTTTTCTCAATCCTAGATTAGGGTCTGGAGACTCGGAGGCTTCAAAGAGATTTGGGTGGGAGAAGCCTCTACCCCTGTCCCCATTCTGTCCTGAACGAGGCCCTACTTCTGCCTGTAGGACTTACTGCCGTCATGCCTCTGCCTGTCGCACTGACCACACCACATGGACCTGCCTACTACCAGGACCAATATTTTTGGCACTGCTGACAATATCTCTGCCTGCACTGACCCTGGACTTTATATGGACAGTAACCCTGCCTGCTGCCTGGACAATTGTGTTCGCCGCTGCTGACCAAGTCCCTGCTTGCTGCCTGGACCAGTGCTATCCTCCTGTGTACAACTGCGCTACTACAACCACAGGTAATCTTTTGTTTACGCTTTGCTCAGCATAATGTATTTTGGGGTGTAATTCTTGGTATGTGCATGCTATGTGTCCCTGGAACACCTGACGGTGTTCCTTGCATGTTGAATCTCTGTATGTGGCCAGGCTGTGTAGAAGTCTCACACATGTGGTATCGCCATACTCAGGAGGAGGAGTAGAATGTATTTTGGCGTGTCATTTTTGCTATCCAAATGCTATGTGTTGGAAATATCTTATAAACGGACAACTTTGTGTAAAAAAAATGTGTTTTCATTTTTTTTCCACATTTTTCAAAAACTTCTGGAAAAAAATGAACCGTTGAAAAGACTCATTATGCCTCATAGATTATACGTTGGGGTGTTAACAAAATGGGGTCATTTTGTGGGTGTTTCCATTGTTCTGGTGCTCCAGGGGCTTCAAAAGTGTAATAGGTGGTTGAGAAATGAGATGTGTAATTTATGCTCCTAGAACACCTGATGGTGCTCCCTGCATGCTGGGCCTCTGTATGTGGCCAGGCAGTGAAAGTCACACACATGTGGTATCGTAATACTCAGGAGGAGTAGCAGAATGTATTTTGGGGTGTCACTTGTGGTATACACTTGCCATGTGAGAGAAATAAGCTATTGCAATAACAATTTTGTGGGGGGGAAAAAAAAAAAATTTTGCAAAGAATTGTGGGAAAAAAATACAACTTCAAATAACATGCCTCTAACTAAATACCTTGAAATGTCTACTTTCCAAAAAAGGGTTATTTGGGGGGCATTTGTACTTTCCTGGCTTGTTAGGGTCTCAGGATATGAGATAGGCCACCAGTACATCAGATGTGATCATTTTTTTATGATTTGCACCATAGCTTGTAGACTCTAAAACTTTCACACAGACCAAATAATTTCCACAAATTTTTGGTTATTTTTACCAAAGATATGTAGCAGTATACATTGTGGCCAAAATTTATGAAGAAAAATTACTAATTTGCAAAATTTTATCACAGAAATTACGAAAAATTCGTTTTTTTTTCCAAATTTTTGGTCTTTTTTTCTTTTATAGCTCAAAAAATAAAAAACCCAGAGGTGATCAAATACCACCAAAATAAAGCTCTATTTGTATGAAAAAAAGGACAAAAAAATCATTTGGGTACAGTGTTGCATGACTGAGTAATTGTCATTCAAAGTGTGAGAGCACTGAAAGCTGAAAATTGGTCTGGATAGGAGGGGGGTTTAAGTGCCCAGTAAGCAAGTGGTTAAAGGATAAGTTCACGGTCCACACGTTCCACCCGTTTTTAAGGTGGAATATGTAACATGTTCCCAGTGCTGCAGCTGCTGCCCGATCCTCCCCTTCCTTGTAACAGCAGTGTGGGGAAAAGTTCCCTGTGGCTCGCGCATGCGCAGTGGGCACCCGGCTGTGAAGCCGCAAGCTGTCACAGCCGGGTGCCCACTGTTGAGATGCCGGCGCCGGGAGAAAAGACTGAGGGAAAGCACGGCTTGGGTGAGCACATTGCTGGGATCCGGGGATAGGCAAGTGTGTGTTTATTAAAAGTCAGCAGCTACAGTTTTTGTAGCTGCTGACTTTTAATAAACACAAAAATGACTGGTACTCCTCTTTAATATCTGGCATTGAACTTTTTATGCCACCAGTTTATACGATTAAAAAGTAGAAGACAACAATTTCTAACGATCAGCCAAAATTATGAAATATGTACTAAGAACAGCTCTTGACAAATGCCAAGAATATATTCAAACTCTATAGCAAGTGATCAGGCAATGACTTTTTGAAGGGAAGTTTATTACCCAAAAAATGTCCTTATTTATTTAGAAATTGAGAATGTGGGGTTGATTAACTAAAGGAGTAAAGTCTGTGCAGGTGGAGAGTAGGTCAGGGTAAAGGGGCAAAAGAGATAAATGTGTTTTGCTTTTAAGTGCATTTTTCCTTTAGGTTAAAAGTATTTTTTTTTACAGTGGAAGGAAATGGAAGCATCCATAGAAAATGCATGTGAATATCATTGAGCAGAATACTCCAATGGAAATATGAAGACTAAGCTGCTACTCCATGTTCACTGCACGTAGGAACCATGTGAATTAGTGAAAATTGTATATACGTACACACACACACACTACTGTGGAAAAAGTTTTAGGCAGATGTGAAAAAAACGCTGAAAATTAGGAATGCTTTCAGAAATAGAAGAAGTGTCAATAGTTTATTTGTATTAATGAACAAAATGGAAAGTAAATTAATAGAAGAGAAATCCAAATCAAATCAATATTTGGTGTGACCACCGGTTGCCTTCAAAAACAGCATAAATTCTTCTAGGTACGATTGCACACAGTTTGTGAAGGAACTTGGGAAAAGAAGCACAAGCGCCACTAGTGGCGCCTTGTGCTTCTTTCCCCAGCCTTTCCAGAGTACTGCTCCACTGGGCTGCCTTCAAGTGTCAAACTATGGACTTTTATGGGCTTTAAATAGTCACCCATTTGCAATCATTTTTTCCATTAGTCTCTTGTACTTCTAGGTGTGTAATAGTCAGGTGGATCCCCACCTAGGTATATGCAAGCTCCAACTTTTTCTTTAGTGTATCTGTGAAGGAACTTGGCATGTAGGTCGTTCCCAACAACTTGGAGAATGAACCACAGACTTTCTGTGGATGTAGGCTGCCTTAAATTCTTCTGTCTCTTCATGTAATCCCAGACATACTTGATGATGTTGCGATCAGGGCTCTGTGGGGGCCAAACCATCACTTCCAGGAATCCTTGTTCTTCTTTACACTGAAGATAGTTCTTAAAGAAGAAGTTTACCTTTTTTAATATGTTACCTCCATATTCAGGGTGTACCATGTTCTAAAAGGACCAGCCCCCGCTCCTCCCCCCCGCTTTGAAAGCAGGGGGGTGGTGATTTGCTAGTTGTCACAATTTAAAAAAAATGTGGCTGTGTGGGGCTCTGCCCACCAGGCTTTGTCACTCATTCACAGTATTCTGTGAATGGAAAACTAAAAGTCCCAACAACCTTAGGTGGCTGTTGGCTTGTAGTTCTCAATGAACTACCATGGTGCTGTGGTAGTTCACTGATTCTTCCTGTCTGAGTGTATCGGTTTGCTCGTATGAAGTAGGAGCAAGCAGATATGCTGACAGGTCTGCAGGAGACTTGCATGGCATCAGCGAGCTACTGATTGCTGACGCAATGCTTTACAGGCTCGTGCATTTATTATTTTTTGTCAAAAGGTGAACGTATCTTTTAATGACATTGGCTGCATGTTTGGGGCCATTGTCCTGCTGCAGAATACATTTGGGGCCAATCACATGCCTCCCTGATGGTATGGCATGATGGATAAATATCTGCCTGTAGTTCTCAGCAATGATTACACCATTGATTCTGACCAAATCTCAAATGCAGGCCCAAACTTGCAAGAAACCTCCACTATGCTTCACTGTTGCCTGGAAGAACTCACTGTTCCGCTCTCCAGCACTTCGGAGAACAAACTGCCTGCAGCTACAGACAAATTTTGAGTCTTCAGTCCAGAGCACCTGCTGCTATTTATCTGCACCCCAGTTCCTTTGTTTTTTGCATAGTTGAGTCGCTTAGCCTTGTTTCCATGTCGGAAGCATGGCTTTTTGACTGCAATTCTTCCTTCAAGACGACTTCTGGCCAGACTTCTCCGGACAATAGGTGTACCTGGGCCCCACTGGTTTTCGCCAGTTCTGTGCTGATGGCACTGCTGGGTATCTTCCTATGTCGAAGGGAAGTGAGCATGATGTGTCTTTCATTTGCTACATTAAGTTTCCGTGGTTGACCACTGTGTTGACAGTCCTCAATGTTGCCCCTTTTTTTGTGTTTCTTCAAAAGAACTTGACCAGCAAATATTGAAACCACATATTGAAACCCCAGCCTGCTTTGAAATTTTTGCCTGGGAGAGGTCTAGTGGATGCAGTATAACTACCTTGTGTCTTGTTGCTGTGTTCAGCCTTGCCATGGTGTATAACCTGTGGCATGCAACAGTCTTCCACAACCTTAGTAGCAGAATTTGCCTGTTTCTCACCTTGAGCCTCCTATACAGCTGTTTTTGTTTCAGTTAATGAATGTTGCAACCTACGTATGAAATTGATTATCACTAGCTTCTGCTTGGAATAATTGGTTAATCATATGCCTGACTCTAATCCTACAAAATCCCTAATCTCGTGCAAGTGTACAAATTATGCAAGTGTAAGAGTGAAACTGGTTGGTGGCTTGCTGGTGAGCCTAAAGTTGATCCAGGGAATACTGTATCTGATTGTCTCTTTGGGGGGTCAGGAAGGCATTTTTTTTGCCCTGCTTGAGCAAACTGGATCATGCTTTATTGGTGTTTTTTGCCTTCCTCTGGATCAACTGTGTGTATGGGCTTGTATATATATAGCAGGATTGTATAAAAAAGAAAAAAAAAATCTCCTTTTATTGGTTGAAATAAATGGACTTTTATCTTTTTTCAACCAGACTAACTATGTAACTATCTTTGAAGCCAAAAGGTAGTCACGCTAAACATTGATTTAGATATTTTTGAAAGCATTCTTACTTTACAGCATGTCTTCACACCTGCCTGAAACTTTTGCACAGTACTGTGTGCGTATACGTGTGTGTGTGTGTGTGTGTGTGTGTGTGTGTGTGTGTGTGTGTGTGTGTGTATGTATATATATATATATATATATTTTTTAGTGTATTGTCTTTTCATAAATGTTTGCATGTAACCATTCAATAACCTAATGTCTTGGCAATGTTAAGTATCAAATCCTGCCAAAAAAATTAAGGGGAGTCAGTTTGTGAGAGGTACATTCTGTGCCATCCAGAGCATAGCAGTACACAATTACAGTAATTCATAAGTACAGTCAATGATCCATGCAAACTTTCTCTGCTTTGTTCTGTACATCTGAACTTACTACAGGAGATGCTCCTGTAGCGTTTAGGAATTTAAGAACATATTTTAGTGAGAGATGCTTGAACATTTGCCATTTCTTTTTGATATATTTGCTGCAAACTAAACCACCAAAACACAAGATAACGGAATGTGATTAATTTTCACATCTTCTGGAAATTATTTAAAATCAAGTCAGTATTTAGCTTTTATAGACAGACAACTGAAATTACTACCACATCAGGCATACTTTGAAATTCTTAAAAAAGGACTCCCCCCCCCCTTCTTTGGGCAGGTTTCAGTGTCATCTTCCTGTTTGCACTTCAAGGTGGAACACACATGGCGGGGCAGATGTTGCCATTGATGCAACTTCTGACCACAGGATTGCGTAATTTCCGGTTGTGTGACCTCTGGTAGTATTAAGGAGTCCCGGCGTTTCCGAGGTATGGGAGACGCTTGGGACGTTGTTTATATTATATCTGGCCCATTCTAGTGGGGAGGGGACCTTTCCCCTCACCCTGGGATCGTCTTTGGCCATCATTGGTTTTGGCCAAGACCACTAAGGAGGGTTTTTTCCGGGGCGGTCTTTGAGGAAGACCAGGGTATTAAGAGAGAGTGATGCTTCTTCCCCCACATCTGACCATTGTTGATGATCGAAAGCCAGTATGGAAAGGTGCCAGTCGATGTGAGCCCTTTATGCATTTATTAGCAGGTAAGCTTCTTTATGGTGAGATGCGTATGGGTTCTGTAACTTTTATATGTCTATCTATCCAATCTTAGTTCCGAACAACTATCTTTTGAGTATTATACGCTACAGTTTGTTTCATTACAGTCATGGATGGATAAATAGGAAGACTTACTGAAGTGAACCTTTGTTACTGTTGGCGGGGACTGCTTGAAGTAAGATTACCTTTAAGGAATGACCTTTTTTTTTTTTTTTTTTTTTAACTAAAGTGAGTGATTATACATAATAACTTGATTCTACAATAGATTGAGGTATGTCTATAATAAATGATTCTAGGGTTTGAATGTTCCTCTCTCGATCCAATGACGCCTCCCCACAGTCTGGGATGATACAGGTGGCCCACCCACGTACTTTTTATCTGTTCAGGTAACACGTGTGTGTGTTTGGCTGTATGGTTGAGGTTTTTTTTTTCTCTCAGCACAGGTCTGCCCTGTTTTCTATGATGTTTGTGTTTGGTTGTTTGATTCGACCCTTATTTTGAGGTTTAAAGATTATGCTTGATTAAACTGATCATTTTTGATTGTAATGTAACATTAATGTACCCTTGCTTTTTTCCACAGATGATTTGTCTCCTTCTCAAGCCATATCCTAATGGTCCTGAAGAGAAGGAACTACGTGGAACATGTAGACTAACGCTTAAATCGTAACTCCACTTTTGTTGAGAAAAAAACATTCCCCTCTGGCTGATCAATGTACATTGCAAGGATTATAACAAACTTTGTTGCAGATTCCTACCTTGTTATTCTGGAGAAATCCCTGTGTGTTTCTCTGTACTTCTGTTCTGAGTAGGTTTAATGGGAGTGGTTCCAAAATTAACTGTCAGGTGTGGAGCTACAGGGCACTAATGAAGAAATCTGCTGGGTCTGCATCCCTTTAGACATGTTCCTATTGAAAGCATCTCTCAAAAAAATGACATTTTTGTTGAAAGAGATGCCTGAAATCTGACTTGTATCTTAGGCAGACTTCAGGGAAAATTGGTGAGCCAATCACACAAGCAGGAAATAATGTTTCTGGGGAGTGGTCAGTACACACTCTGTCTACAGAAAACTCCAGGTAGCCATATTGCAATGTATTCTCAGAAAATTGCAGATTGAAAAGGAAAGGCAATTTTTAATAACATTCAATTACAAAATGATTAGTGTCGCAATCATATGCGTTATATAATTTTTTCTTTATTTGCCATTTTTTTCCCCATGAACGTGGAGTTACCCTTTAAGTTAGGAAATAATTGACACCTTGTATGATTTTATTGTACAACAATTTAACTTTTCAAGGTTTGTAATAAAATTTTATCAATCATTTTATGCATTTGTATGAAAGGCCTTTTATCGATATTTTCCTGAGGTATCAGTTTGAAAATCTCCATTATTTTTCAGATTTGTTTTATCCATCCCCAACACTTCAAGTCTATACTGGTTTTGTAGTACAGGGGGTCCCCTAGTTACAAACATCCGACTTACAAACGACTCCTACTTACAAACAGAGGCAGACAACAGGAAGTGAGAGGAAATCTACCCCTAGGAAGGGAAATTCTCTCCGTAAGAGCTATTTTGGGGAAAAGGTACCTCCACTGATGCTTTATCACCAAGGCTTGTTTCCACAACAAACCAAAATTTTCAAAATCCAATTGTCATTGGGACAGAAAGTGAGGTGAAATTTTCTGAACAGAGGCACAGACAGCAAAACAAACCTTACAGCGGTGTTGACCCTTCCCTATGCTATCCAAAAAGCTTAAAAATAGTTTTTTTGGCTGGAGCTACACTTAAAAAATGTACCTGTTCCGACTTACAAACAGATTCGACTTAAGAACAAACCTACAGTCCCTAACTTGTTTGTAACCCGGGGACCCCCTGTATCTGCCCAATATAGACTTGTCCCATTAAAAAATGGCACAGGAGTATTTCCTCAGTTAAGAGGATTTTTCTCTCCAAGCTGACAGCAACTTTACTGATGGGAATACCAAGAAATTATAATTTTTGCAATAATTAGAATTTTGTTGAACCTACCTGAAATTTGGCTTTTGTGGCATTGCTGTAGTGTCAAGAATATTTTTCATACGTTCTTGATGAAGATGTCTTGGACTATGCCTTGAAGTAAGGCAATAAACTCGCTGAACAACACAGATGCATACACCTTTCCACCAAGCAGCTCTTTGGGTTTCCACCAAATCCAGTAAAGAGTCGTTTGTCATGGATCTTGCACAAAGACTGTTCTCAGGAGTGCAAAGTAAACTTTGAATTGCGCTGGCAACTGAAACCTGGAAAAGTATGACAAATAAAAAGGGGCAATGAATAGGGCAGATTTTTTTTGTATCATGGCAGACTCCATAAATACAAAATACATCATAAAGGTCTTTATTCATTGCCCATAGGATTTAACTTAAAGCTGATATCTGGGCAGTTGATTAAATGGAATCTCAAACACATTGAAATCTCAAGGCACAGGCGCCATTAAGCCACAAAAAGGGCAAAATGTGTCCGAGGAGTTTCCTACAGATGGAGAACAACAAAGGGGGAGGGAAATTGGGACTTTATATGAAACTGCGCCGGGTAGAGGCCGCAAGTTTCCATCCCTATGACACAATATCTAAAAACTCACAAGCAAAAGCCAGTGGGTGAAGGAAAAGGAGGTGGGACTTTGAATGAAGCCAATGGTTTGCAAGCCGACACATAACGGTGGGTCAATAAAATTCTTTTATTGCATGTTCATACAAACAATGGTATCAGACAATATCAATTTTAACACTTGGTAAAATGTTAACAATGATAACCAAGGATCAACATAAGGACCATTAGTATAGTTATCAAATATAATGGGGTAACATGAGTAATAACATGGGTATGAGCAATATTACTGAAGATGGACAAGGGATCACCAGGTGTCAGAAAGCGTAGATGGTTAAAACAAGGTAATAACTGCCTGATAGCTGGCCTCAAATTCCTGTTAAAGGGTAAAACTCTGTGTAGCATGGATTGGAACAAAGGGCAACCGGTAGCTCGACGCGTTTCGTGGTTCAAGACCACTCATCAGGAGCAGACATGTCAAGTTTCTGGAAATTAAAGATAATAATAATAGTATCATGGGTCAGAGTTATAGTGGGTACAAGGGGCCGAGTAATCCCCCAAAAGCAAAAGTACTCACAGCAGGCATGGGTAGATGGTGAATGGCCAGGTACGGCAACCGTCCGGGACTGATGCCGGGCCGGGAGCTGAGGCGGGCCCCCCCGCCGCGGCGACCAAAACAGGCACCCCCCCAAAAAACGATGCAGAGCCACGAGGCACCCTAGGGTAAAGAGTGATGATGCAGGGGGTATGTACCAATACCCCCTGCATCATCACTCATCCATCACTCTTTACCCTAGGGTGCCTCGTGGCTCTGCATCGTTTTTTGGGGGGGTGCCTGTTTTGGTCGCCGCGGCGGGGGGGCCCGCCTCAGCTCCCGGCCCGGCATCAGTCCCGGACGGTTGCCGTACCTGGCCATTCACCATCTACCCATGCCTGCTGTGAGTACTTTTGCTTTTGGGGGATTACTCGGCCCCTTGTACCCACTATAACTCTGACCCATGATACTATTATTATTATCTTTAATTTCCAGAAACTTGACATGTCTGCTCCTGATGAGTGGTCTTGAACCACGAAACGCGTCGAGCTACCGGTTGCCCTTTGTTCCAATCCATGCTACACAGAGTTTTACCCTTTAACAGGAATTTGAGGCCAGCTATCAGGCAGTTATTACCTTGTTTTAACCATCTACGCTTTCTGACACCTGGTGATCCCTTGTCCATCTTCAGTAATATTGCTCATACCCATGTTATTACTCATGTTACCCCATTATATTTGATAACTATACTAATGGTCCTTATGTTGATCCTTGGTTATCATTGTTAACATTTTACCAAGTGTTAAAATTGATATTGTCTGATACCATTGTTTGTATGAACATGCAATAAAAGAATTTTATTGACCCACCGTTATGTGTCGGCTTGCAAACCATTGGCTTCATTCAAAGTCCCACCTCCTTTTCCTTCACCCACTGGCTTTTGCTTGTGAGTTTTTAGATATTGTGTCAGAGGGATGGAAACTTGCGGCCTCTACCCGGCGCAGTTTCATATAAAGTCCCAATTTCCCTCCCCCTTTGTTGTTCATATTAATAGGGATGGAAGCCTTTGGTTTGCTTTACTAGCTATACCTTGATGTTATTAACAACTGTTATTAATTTGCCCTTATTGATTTCTTGGTAGCCTCACCTGTATTTACCCTTGTGTCATTTGACCAGTTCTAAATTGTACATGCCATGTTTCTTATCCTGTGATTGGGTTTTAATGTTTAACAATTATGGTTTACCTTCAGCCTTGATTGATCATTATTTTAATCCAATCCTGGGCGGATGGCTCGTGGCTGGCCGGTGGGCCGTCCGGCCCTTGCCTGCCCGGGAGCTGCGATGGGCACTGTCGGCAACATGTTCCCCCCCCCTCCTCCCCCGCCCGCCCGTTCTGGTGGGCGTGTGTGGGGGGGGGGCGGGGCTTGCCTCCACTGCCCATCGACGTCACGCCACCCGCGACGGACGTGCGCTGCGTCTCCCGACGCCGCCGCGCCCTCTGCGCTGTTGTTGCTATGCTCGCAGGCTTGGTGGGTTGGTCCCAGCGGCCGCCGATCATTGGTCGGCCCCCCGCTGTGGCTCCTCCCACCTTTGGCCGTGCGTGCGTGACGTTGGCGGGCCTCCCCGCGGCGGCGCCTATATATGGGCGCTCTTTTTTACCTGGGGCGGTGCGGCGTTCGAGGCACACTACAGATACACTACAATGTGGTGGTGGTTCCTACTCCACACCACCCTGTCACACAGGTAATGCCACTCTACCTTTGTTCGATCACATGTTACTTTCCAGCTTCACCCACTCTTCTTTCCTTCACTCCTTTCCTCACTCCATCCACCCACCTACAGATTTCCACACCATTGCTTATTTCCCCCCCTCCCCTACTATTCCTCCTCTCTCCCTCCCTTTTTTTTCCCCCCTTTCTTCCCCCCCCTCCTCCCACTTTCCCCCCTATCTTTATCCAGCTCACACACTTTCCCTCTGTACCAATACCCCCTGCATCATCACTCATCCATCACTCTTTACCCTAGGGTGCCTCGTGGCTCTGCATCGTTTTTTGGGGGGGTGCCTGCTTTGGTCGCCGCGGCGGGGGGGCCCGCCTCAGCTCCCGGCCCGGCATCAGTCCCGGACGGTTGCCGTACCTGGCCATTCACCATCTACCCATGCCTGCTGTGAGTACTTTTGCTTTTGGGGGATTACTCGGCCCCTTGTACCCACTATAACTCTGACCCATGATACTATTATTATTATCTTTAATTTCCAGAAACTTGACATGTCTGCTCCTGATGAGTGGTCTTGAACCACGAAACGCGTCGAGTTACCGGTTGCCCTTTGTTCCAATCCATGCTACACAGAGTTTTACCCTTTAACAGGAATTTGAGGCCAGCTATCAGGCAGTTATTACCTTGTTTTAACCATCTACGCTTTCTGACACCTGGTGATCCCTTGTCCATCTTCAGTAATATTGCTCATACCCATGTTATTACTCATGTTACCCCATTATATTTGATAACTATACTAATGGTCCTTATGTTGATCCTTGGTTATCATTGTTAACATTTTACCAAGTGTTAAAATTGATATTGTCTGATACCATTGTTTGTATGAACATGCAATAAAAGAATTTTATTGACCCACCGTTATGTGTCGGCTTGCAAACCATTGGCTTCATTCAAAGTCCCACCTCCTTTTCCTTCACCCACTGGCTTTTGCTTGTGAGTTTTTAGATATTGTGTCCTACAGATGGAGAACAGGAGCTGAAGCCATCTCTTACCCAACTAATTGCATTTATGCAACAGGGAGTCGGTGTGCAGATAGCCACCATTTTGTTGAGGAACGTGAGAATACTTTAATGCAAAAGAGAAATAGTATGTCTATTCTGTATTTAAAAAATCAGCCTGTTCACCGTTTTTTCTTTTAATTTCAGTAAAGTGCCACTTTAACCGCTTGCCGACCAGCCGCCGTCATTATACTGCAGGTTGCCACAACAGCATGAATCGATGTAGCTGTACGTCAGCCACAATGAGATCAATAGCAGGCGTGCGCTGGCCACCCGCGATCGCTCCACAGAGAGCCAGAACGAGGATCTGTCAATGTAAACAAACAGATCCCCATTCTGACAGGGGAGTAGAGAGATCACATTGTTCCCAGTGATCAGGAACAGCGATCTCTCTCTACTCCCAGTCAGTCCACTCCCCCCCAGTTAGAAACACCTCCCTAGGGAACACTTAACCCCTTGATCGCCCCCTAGTGTAAACCCCTTCCCTGCCAGTGTCATTCATACAGTAATCAGTGGCTATTTTTAGTACTGATCGCTGTATGAATGTCACTGGTTCCAAAAAAGGGTCCGATCTGTCCACCGTTATGACGCAGTCCCGCTAAAAAAAGCTGATCACCGCCATTACAAGTAAAAAAAAAAAATGTTTGTAGTTTGTATTTATATTTTGTAGACGCTATAAGTTTGGCGCAAACCAATCAATATAACAATTCCCTCTTAGATTGTAAGATCTAAGGAGCAGGGCCCTCTGATTCCTACTGTATTAAAGTGTATTGTATTTGTACAGTCTAACCTCAAGTTGTAAAGCACCACGTAAACTGTCTATATAAATCCTGTATAATAATAATAATATAAACTTATTGCAAATTTTTTTACAAAAATATGTAGAAGAATACATATTGGCCTAAACTGATAATTTTTTTTGGGGGGGTGGGGAATATTTATTATAACAAAAAGTTTTTTTGCTTATAGCGCAAAAAATAAAAACCACAGAGGTGATCA
The DNA here is from genome assembly GCF_042186555.1 of Aquarana catesbeiana. Classification (NCBI taxonomy): domain Eukaryota; kingdom Metazoa; phylum Chordata; class Amphibia; order Anura; family Ranidae; genus Aquarana; species Aquarana catesbeiana. Next base: position 498,548,963 of record NC_133328.1, on the reverse strand, counting down.
AATACCACCAAAAGAAAGCTCTATTTATGGGAAAAAAAGGACATAAATTTTGTTTGTGTACAACATCGAATGACCGCACAATTGTCAGTTAAAGCGAAGCAGTGCCGTATCGCAAAAAATGGCTTGGTCATTAAGGGGTAAATCCTTCCAGGGCTGAAGTGGTTAAAATATATGGAGAGACAAAGATAATGTAATGGTGTGTAGTAAACAGAAAAGGCTTGTCAATACATTACATACAATTTAAAAATAAAAAGAATAAGATGCTTATAGTTAAGAACAAGTAAAAACTTTTCTTCACATTTGTACATACTCACTTGCTGTCTGCTTTGGCATTCTACATAACAGCTAGAATTTCCATTATCTAATTGAAATACTACTGATAATGGCACCAATCTTTTCTTTAGTGGTGAAGTTGAGTAGTAGGTCTTATCCTCTGTATCTTCATTCTGGTTTGCTATAATCTTCTGGCTGTAGTATGTGTTAATGATGATAGACATGTCTTCATCTTGGAGGAATAGTTTTTGCCTGAAGGAAGGAAAACAAAAATAAAAATTTGCAAGTCTTCAGCTCAGTTTAAGACATTGTAACAAAACGACCTGCAGTAGATCTAAGGCCACTTTCAAACTGCTGCGATTTTACGGCCACAATTTTGACGCAATTTCAGGGAATGCCTGTGTAAACTTGAGGTCTATGGACCTCAACTCGCATCAAAGTCAAACCAAAGTGGCCCAGGGACTACTTTGAAGTCGGTGCGACTTCAAGTCGCACATATATGAATGGTACCTATTGGAAATCATGGAGTCCAAGTCGCACAAGTGTGAAAGGGGCCTAAGCAAGTAAAATTAACCAAATTCAATTCTACCTCAGGTTACCCAGTTAAATGGGTACTAAGTAAAAACAACAGTAATCCAGACACTCTTTACCACATCAACCAACAAGGGTCAAATAATTGGGGGCGCAAAAAGGATTATGACAGCATATGCCAAACAAATTGCACCCTGAAAAGAACTTCAAATGAACTTTACTGACAGAGAAACGATGGTGAATGCCACAAACGCACCTCTGTGGCCCAGTCTCAAAAAAACTGTACAGTATATTATACATTTTAGAAAGCTGAAATTTATGGCAGGACTGACGTTTGGAATCTACTTACATCCAAGGACAACACAGAAAGGTGCACAACCTGGAGTACAAAGTATGGAACTCCAAGTAGATGAAAATCACACTGTGGTCTGGTGAATCACCTTTCACCCCATTTCCTACATCCAGTCAGTTTGGCATTTGGAGAAAGCCAAAGGATGCCTTCAATCTACAATTCTTTTTCAAGCTGAGAAGGGAATTTGCAATGGTATGAGATGCCATCACAGGAGAATTTACTATGTCTCCATTAGTTATCCTGCAAAGCTGCATAATGGCCAAGGTAAATTAGGCAATTTTACACAATTCTTCAGACTGCAGAAAACAACAGCTACAAAGCCATGACACATGAGCTGAGTCCTGGGTCCTACTCTTGAGAGCCTACAATCCAAGATGTTAATAAACACTAGAAAAGCAAAGGACGTGGCAGTGGCAGCAGGTGACAGAGATTGGTTACTTGGTGATGAACATTTGTAGTACAGAGAGATGGAAAGGCAATTTTGAAGAGATATGGTTGAGATACAATATTAAAGTTTTTAAAGAGAATATGACAGGAATGGAAAGAGAATTTCAGAGCATAAAGGCCGCTGTATTAAAGAGCAAGGAGTTATTAAAGCGATATTAAATCCAAAAGCAAACATTATAATGCAGCTTACCAATTCTTAGATGTAATGGCTGCATTCGTTTTCTTTTTTAGAATTCCTTTCCTTTATTTTCACCTGGTGATCTAGCCAGTAAGTCTGCTGTTTTTCAACAAAACAGGTTGTTCTGCAGATGCAGCAGTTAAGAGACGAACCATTTACCTCAACAGGGGTGTCTACAATGATCGTTTTTTATTTATGTAAACCTTTATCCCAGAAGAACAAAAAATGGTTGCTCTAACTGCTTAAAAATTGTTAGGTCAATTTCTATAGTGCATCTAAATCTGCTAGAGCATCAAGCACTACCCTCCCCCCAGATTAGCAATGCTGCTGTCCAAAGGTCTCTCTATTGCTCCTTCATCCAAAGTGGGGAACTCTAACAGGAGGTGTGATATTGGCTGGATCACTGGGTTAAAACAGAGGTACAAAAAAGCATTAAAAAAAACAAAAACTCATGCAACCACCACATCTAATGATTGGTAAAATGCAATGTATTATATTTTTAGTTTAGGGTTTAATGCCACTTTAAAAGCCCCTCTAAAGGAAAAATGTTAACACCCTGGCCTAACAGAACTAAAGAAGTAGTCTACTGCATCATATGAGGGTTTTCCTCATGACCGTAGAGTTAATAAAACACCCTTGTAAAATTGTGTGCAGTAGACAATGTTTTAAAAAAGAAAAGAAAAACACCGTAAGCAGAATGGACAGCATCAACACATACAGCATAAATTACATGGGTAAAAGTAGCAATAGGCTTCCACCTCCCCCCCCCCCACCCTTCAAAATTGTTAAAAAAAAAATGGTCTTCCTGGTGTCCAACCTGCAGCCCTTTGCCTCCTTTTGTGCAGCCTTCAGGGCTCCTGCAGACACTAATCTTTGTTTCCATAATGCCTGTTATAGTAGTGATTTCTAGCAGTCTCATTTAATATGATTCCAGGCTATGACTAGAGGTCGACCGATATGGGTTTTTCTCTGGCCGATGCCAAAGCCGATATTTAGAAATCGCGGTGGCCGATGGCCGATATATGATGCCGATTTTTTTGGGCCGATATATTAGGCCGATTTCTTTTCTTTTTTTTTCCCTTCATCGCATAAAATCTAACAGGCTAAAAATAGCGCCTGTAAAACGGCTCCCCTGCAGTCTATGTGAAAGCTCGAGTGCTTTCACACTGAGGCGATGCGCTGGCAGGATGTTAAAAAAAAGTCCTGCAAGCGGCATCTTTGGAGCGGTGTATACCGCTCCTCCACCACTCCTGCCCATTGAAATGAATGCGCACCGCTGCCGAAGCGCCTGCAAAGCGTTTCGGCAGCAGCGCTTCAGGGGCGCATTTAACCCCTTCTTCGGCCGCTAGCTGGGTTATAAGCGACCCGCTAGCAGCCGAATAGCGCCGCTAAAATGACGGTAAAGCGCCGCTAAAACTAACAGCGTTTTACCGTCAACGCATGCCCGCACCAGTGTGAAAGCAGCCTTAAGTAATAAGTGATACAGAAAATTTTTTATATTTAAACATTTATTAAACAAAACAAACCTCCAATCAGTTCACTTGTATGTATAATTTAGATTAAAAAAAAAATAACTATCTTAAATATTAAATACACAAAAACAGGTAATCAAAACTTTTGGACGAAAAAAAATGGGCTAACTTTACTGCTTTTTTTTTTTTTTTTAATTTCATTAGTGTATTTTTTCAAAAAAAATTGCGTTTGAAAAACCGCTGCGCAAATACCGTGTGACATAAAATATTGCAACAACCGCTATTTTATTCCCTAGGGTCTCTGCTAGAAAAAATATATATAATGTTTGGGGGTTCTAAGTGATTTTCTAGCAGAAAATACAGGATTTTTACTTGTAAGCAACAAGTGTCAGAAAAGATTTAGTCTTTAAATGGTTAAACTGAGAACTTCTTCACGGAGTTCAGTCTATTGATAAAAGAACCTGAAAGAGATACAATGTATCTTCTTATCAGACTTGGCAGGCTGCCCAGAGGAGGAGAGAAGAAAACTTTAGAAAACTTGCATTGACTTCTATTACAGAAGTCATTTGCAAGTCCCGCTGAAGGTATAATCAGCTTTTTTTATCAGCACAATCCGCCGATGCCGATTAAGTAAAAAAAGCCAAATATCGGCCGATATATCGGTCGACCTCTAGCTATGACCGTCCCCTATAGTATGCCTTTAGTCTCCAACAACTTCTATAGCATGTCCAAAGTCTCTGACCATCTCTTGCACCATGCTGCAATCTCTGACTATCTCTTATATCATGTCCATAATTTTTGGACTATATCGTGTTGTGTGTCTGCTGTCTCTACTAACAAACATTCACTGCATTTTATGTGCTGCCCTTTGGTGATGTTAGGGGCCGCATATGAGGCCAACTAAATCAAGAGAGTTGGCCACAACTGTAAAGAGAAAAAGCTATACCCCCCAATCCACTAGTAATGTAGGGATAGGTAGTTCAGCAGAAGGCTGTATGGTATAGAATAACAAAAAAGCTACAGTTAACACCCCTATACTCAGTGGCATTATCAAATCCCTGACTGGAACAATATTATATAACACATGGACTGTTTGCCTCACAGTTGCAATCTAGCATTGCCAAGACAATAGTACTATTTACTTTTTGTCTTGACATGATCTTTAAGGCCCCTTTCACACTGGGGCAGTTTGCAGGTGTTATTGCGCTAAAAATACCGCCTGCACACCGCCCCTAAACAGCCTCCGCTGTTTGTTCAGTGTGAAAGCCCGAGGGCTTTCACACTGAAGCGGTGCGCTGGCAGGAGAAGAAAAAATCTCCTGCGAGCCGCATCTTTGGAGCGGTGAAGGAGCGGTGTATTCACCGCTCCTAAACCGCTCCTGCCCATTGAAATCAATGGGACAGCGCGGCTATACTGCAGCTATAGCCGCGCTGTACGAGTAGTTTTAACCCTTTTTCGGCCGCCAGCGGGGGGGTTAAAACAGCACCGCTAGCGGCCGAACACCGCGGTAAAACAGCGCTAAAAATAGCGCTGTTTTACCGCCGATGCCCCCTACCGCCCCAGTGTGAAAGGGGCCTAAAGGATAGGTTCACCTTTGTGAAAATAAAATAATAAATGCACATCTTTTTGCAGATAAAAAAATGTGCATTTATTTATTTTACTAGGAGTCTGCAAAATATTGCACCTGCAATCAGCAGATTGCGAGTGCAATACAGGAATCCTGCAGACTGTCAGTGTAAGCTGTCTGCTCATAGCTTATATGAGCAGGCAGTTACACAATGATGAAAGAAACTAAGAACCATCTAGAGTGCTCAACAGCACTTTGGTAGTTTATTGAGAACTACAAGCCGAAAGCTGTAAAGGCTGCCAGTACTTGTGGTTCTCCCATTCACAGAACTCTGTAAATGAATGATGCGGTCGGGTGTGCAGAGCCCCGCACAGCCTTGTTATTGTTTTTTAAATTGTGACAGCGAGTTCGGGGAGAAGATCCCCGGCTTGCTGTCACCAGAGGCAGCGGGTCGGGAGACAATGCAGCACTGGGAACGTGTTCAACCCTACAAACGGGTGGAACATGTAACATGTTCCCAAAGGTGAACTTATCCTTTAAGAGTTTCAGTAAATGGGCTTCAAAGAAATCGAAAAGTGCCTACAAAAAAGTATGCTTCCTTTACGTTCCTTCAGGAAAAATTGACTCAATATAAGATGTATTAGCAGCATGTCTGATATTTGTTTACAATGTGTCTGACATGTATTTGTGATGCTTCGGAGTTTGATACGTCATTACCAGTTGTTACTTATAAGCTTTAATTTTTATAAAATCACTGCAGTAGAAGCTATTCAAAATACACATCAAACACATTCTAAATGCATACTCTGCACATTTTCCATTAACAGTCATAAAAAAAAAAAAGGCTGAGTGTCTGTGGTCAGAAAGGTGTTGTTTTCATGTCTGACGGTCCTGGAAGAACCAGATTTCCTTTTGGACAAGCATTTTCAGCCTTACCTAGACTGTTTCCTTTGCTAAAGGCTCTATTGCGCCACTCAGTCCTGGAACTCACAGTCACAAAAGAAAAACTGGCTACTCTCCTCTCTAATGCAGCTTAGCAGTCCATTCATTGCTAAAGCATGGAAAAACCATGTAGATTATCAAGCTGAGGTTAAGGGTGTATGAACAAGTTACCTAATAACAGAAAACGCTCTAGTATTCTTACTGATTCCCAATAAAAAATTCTTAAAGTTTAGAAACCCTGGCCCTGTTATACATTAGCTACCTTGGATCTGGCTACCCTTAGCTACCTTGAAGAACATAGAGTGTTTAAATTTACGCCCAGAAGGAAAACTCCACCCCCTGTCATCTCCCAGTTATTGTCTTCCCTCTTTCCTGCTTTTCCATATCCTCCTTTTATTCCTAGTTTACCTTTACAACTAGGCCAGTCTCAGTACAAGGCACTCCAACTAGGATACCAGACCTGACCATCTGGACACGGAAAATGTTAAGGCTAGCCTTCCTAGTCCAGTTTTAATGGTGACTAATGCATGCTTATGTTGCAGTTATTTGGACCCTGGGCAGGCAGTATTCCTTTTCTTCAATTTACTTAATAAAAAAAATAAATATTGCAATAGAAAAAAAGTAGATTGAACAAATCTGAATACAGCAAGTTTTTTGTACAGAAGTGAAGTGCAAAACAAACAAATATGTAGATTGTCCCTACTTGTTTTCAGAGTAGCAGTAGAGAAGATCGGGCAAAGAAGAAATTAAAGTAGAACTGTAGGCAAAATGTATTTTTTTTTCATTTTGGATAAAGTAAGGGAGAGTTTTAACCCTTGTCAGGTTTATTTTTGCCATCTTTGTCCCATTTGGGAGATCTACCTTTGCTTCCTGTCCCATAGCCAAACAGGAATTAAGAGGAAATCCCTGCAAATTAAGGAAATCTCTCAGGGTCACCAGAACTAATGTCCCCATTGGAAGATTTCACCTGTAATACTTTTATTGGGACTACCCAAAATTTGTGCTTTTTTTAACTTTTACTTTCACTTTTAGTGATAATAGTAAACATAACAAATAGAAAGGATGAATCTCCCTAACGGGGACACAGACAGCAATAAAAACTGACAGGTGTTATAATAAATCTCCACTCTATCCAAAACAGAAAAAAAAAAAAAAGTTTAGCCTTTAGTTATACTTTAACCCCTTCATGCAAAATGACGTACCCGTACGTCTGTACTTTGACGCTAAATACTGGGGTTATAGCAGCAGTTACTTGCCATAACCCTGGTATTTTCGGGAACACTGTGCATTTCTCTTTAAGGTAAAAGTGCATTTGCCGTGAGATCACTTTTACAGTCAGCGGGAGAGGTGCCCACCCCCTCCCGCCTGTCATCTCCGCCGCTTACCGGACCCACCTTGTATTTTAGTGTAAATATGAGATCTGAGGTCCTTTTGACCCCAGATCTCATATTTAAGAGGCCCTGTCATGCTTTTTTTCTATTACAAAGGATGTTTACATTCCTTGTAATAGGAATAAAACTGATCCAATTTTTTTTTTTTAAACTGTCAAAATAAAAAATAAAAGTAAAATAAATAAGGAAAAAAAAAAGGTTTTAAAGCGCCCCTGTAACCTGTATACATTTTTAAACATCGCCTATGGAGACTTTTAAGGGTAAAAGAATGTTGCCATTCCAAGAACAGGCGCAAATTTAAAGCATGATATGTTGGGTATCAATTTCTTTGACATAACATTATCTTTCATTAGGGTTGCACCGATACTAGTATCCGTATAGGTGCCGATAGCGAGTATTTGCACAAGTATCGGTACTCGTGCAAATGCACCGATACCTGAAACTGATGCTTTCAGGCTTGGTTCTTTGAGCTGTCAGTGGGTCTCCCCAGTGTTAAAGAAGTCCAGTAATTGGAGCTCTAAAAATAAAAAAACAGCCGGCAATGTTTATTAACAACATTGCTCAGCCCTGAAACACTAAAATAAAAAGAAACATTGTTTCTTTTTGTATATTTCTGTTTCTTCATCTGCAGATCAAAGGGATGAACAAATGTTCCTCTGTTTAACCCCTTAATAACCCTAAATTTACTCTAATCAGCCTTAATTACCTCCCTATTCTCCTCAATTTAATTATTATTTTCCTGTTTTTTTCCCTTTGTTCACGTCTATTTTATAAACCATAAACAATTCAAACTTTTTTTTTGTTTGCTTTGTTAGTGAATATTTTTACACATATATATTAACATATATTTACACATTTCACATTGAAAAAGCACTAAATTAAAAAAAAAATCATTTTATTTAATTTGTAAATAACTTCCCAATGCTTTGTACCATTGCTGACAGCTGAAGTTAAAACAAAACAGTTGCAGTAGGTATCAGTAATTGGTATTGGCGAGCACTAAAAAAGAAGTATCGGTACTTGTACTCGTAAAAAAATGGTATCGGTGCATCCCTTTCTTTCACAACATAAAAAAAAAAAAAAAAAAATGGGCTAACTTTACTGTTGTCTTATTTTTTAATTAAAAGAAGTGTATTTTTTCCAAGACCGCTGCGCAAATACGGTGTGACAGAAAGTATTGCAACGACCGCCATTGTATTCTCTTGGGTGTTAGAAAAAAATATATATAATGTTTGGGGGTTCTAAGTAATTTTCTTGTAACTTTTTAAAGTTAACTTTAACTTTTGGGTGGAACTCCGCTTTAAGATAAAAAACCTTCTGTGTGCAGCAGCCCCCCCTCAGCCCCCCTAATACATACCAGAGTCCATCTCGATCCAGCGATGTTGCAGGAGAGACTCGGCTGCCCGGGACTCATTGGCTGAGACAGCAGCGGAGCGCCATTGGCTCCCATCCTGTCAAAGTCGGTGAGCCAATGGGGAGAGGGAAAAGGTGGGGCCTAGTCACTGCTCCATGTCTGAATGGACACACAGAGCTGCGGCTTAGCTTAGGTGCCCCCATTGCAAGCTGCTTGCTGTGGGGGCACTCGTCAGAAGGGAGGGCCAGGAGCGCCGAAGGGAGACCCTAGAAGAGGAGGATCTGGGCTGCTCTGTGCAAAACCACAACACAGAGCAGGTACATATAATATGTTTATTATTTTTGAGCAAAAAAAATAAGATTTTTAACTTACAGTAAAATCCTTTTCTTGGAGTACACAAGGGGCACAGGATGAAGTAATTAAGGTACATTGGGATACCCAAAAGTAGTCCAACTGAGGGGTTAAGAACACGGTAAACAAAAGGCTGACAAGCCCACGAAAACCATCAGTATTGCCTGAAAAACCTTAGGACTGAAGCCAGCATCAGCCGAGGCCTGAATATTTATCTGGTAAAACAAATGTGTTAACAGAAGACCAGGTGGCAGGCTTGCCAATCTGAGAAACAGATGCCTGAGGCACTAACTGATCAGCTTAAGGCCTTATGCACACTGAGCTTAATAAACACCACTTTTAGAGCCGTTTGGCGGGTCTTTTTTTCAGCCCATAAAAGCACCTCCATGTTAGCCTATGCACATATAGGCATTTACAGGCATATTGGAAGAGGGGCATTTAAAGGCTGAAAACAAAACCATCACCAACATGTTCAGGAGAGGAGCTTTTGAGCAGAAATGCTAGATGAGCCTAGCATTAGGGCGTTAATGTAATCTAATGGCCAGAATAAATTAATATTAAAGTGATTAAACAATCACCTTGTAAAACAACCCATTCAGTGTAAAATAGAAATGAAAGAAAAAACGTTTGTGTATAGATATAAAAAAAAAACATTATAAATACCTTTTTTTCCCTTTTTGTAAAAATAAATGATCACATTCCCTTTGTTCTCAGCTGCATAAGAGCTGGGGGAGGAGAAGCAGCAGCACACGGAACGTCCCAGTGAAAGGTTGTGCAGGTGGAGGTGTGTCAGGACAAATCTGATCATTGGAGGAGAGCAGGCTGAGTTCCCAACACAGCTAGAGAACTGACCATGCTGTGTTCTCCTAGTTAGTTTGGTCAGTTATTAATAGGAAAGCAGAGGGACTGGATCACCAGGGATTTCACTCAAAGGAAGCAATACAAAAAGAACAGGATACTTTTTCATACAAGTATACTGTACAGCAGGCACATATCAGGAATTTGAAATGCTGGGGTAACAAGCACTTTAATACTCACGCCTGATGCACCGAAAAGCATGTGGCTTTAGGTGCGTTTTTAAAGCTGCATTTTCCTGCTAAGAGTAAAAGGCATTCAGAGGAGAAACTCAAAACCTGCCTCTCAAAGGTGATGCCAACAATAAAGACAACATTATGAGTGAGATTTGACAAAGGAATACCCCAAAAGGTTCAAAAGCTAGTTTGTAACAAATGGGAACCAGGTGAGAATCCATGGTCTCGCAGCTGAGGAAGCCCGCTTGCCAATTTTCCAATCCTGGGATGTGCATGGCAGACTGGACTGAAATGTGAAGCTCTGCTTAAGTGAGAATCTGTTCTACTTCTCTTTGAGCCTGCAGACTTCTGATTCCTCCTTAATGGTTGCTGTAAACCACTGTTGTGGCATAGTTTGACTGAATCCTGGTCATAAGACCTCACAGTCAGGAGGTCCAGCATTCAAGGGATAATCGCTCTGAGCTCCAGGGTACTGATTAGGAGACAAATTTCCTTGGGTGACCACATTCTTAGCACTGAGTATCAAGGACACCTCCCCAGCCAAACAGATAGCTATTCCACCCTAAAAACCTTTCAGACTAGTGGGAGGGAGAATTTTCCAGACTCTAGCTCTGAACTTGCGATCCACCAGGTTGGGGCAAGCCAGGTTGTGTGGGCTTGTCCCACATTGCAACAGACAGGAATTACATTTGGTATATGGAACTGCCTTGAAGGAGGCAAACATCAAACCCAGAAAAGGTTGGCTCTTGAACTGTATAGCCTGAGCATGAGAAAGTCCAAAGGTAGTTCTGTGGCCTTGGTGAGGACCCGAAGTGCAGGGGACAGAGCAAAGGAAAAGGCAACAAACTGCTAATGTTGTGTGCCTACTGCAAAATACAGGTGGCACTGGTGTGCTAGGAAGATGGAGACATGCAAGTAGGCATTCTTCATATCCACAAAGGACAGAAGGTCTCCCAGGTGGAGGAAAGCAATGCCTGACCTAACAGATTATTAAAGGAAATTTTGTACCTGAAGAAAGGTGTTCAGTACATTAAGATCCATTATGGGCAGGACACACCCTTTGGCTTTGGGAACAGTGGACAGGTTTGAATAAAACCCTGGAACCTCTCAGTTTCCGGGACAAGGGCTAGGACCCACTTGAAAGAGAAGCTGCATCAGAGCATGAAGGTGGTTGGAGGCAGAGAAGGCAATTTGGCAATTCCAGCTTGTAGTCTATAGATACAATTTTCTGGATCCAAATGAAAGGAACCTATTTTAGTCTCAGAAGTAAAGAGTTTTTCAGATTGAGGTTTTGGCATTTTTTGGGGGGGAGCATAAGGGTACTCAACCCCCCCCCCCCCAATAGGGTATTCACAAAAGCACAAAAGGGTTTATTTTCACTGTTTCACAGCCCAGCATTTGTGCAAAAGGGTTCTCTACCATTAGAAATGCACTTTAAAGCCCATCTCCGAGATAGAATTTAGCCCCCTAACTGAGCCCTTTTTACTTATATGAAGCCATTATTTTGGTTTTCACATCACTGGCTACATGACAGACACTTACTATTGGCTATCCATCAGCAGTGGCGTAGCGTGGGTTGTCAGCACCTGGGGCAAGGAAAGTAATTTGCGCGTACTGACCTACCTGATTCCTATACTGACCACTACACTGAGAACTACACTGTCCACTACACTACATTGTCCACTACACTGACCACTATACTATACTGACCACTATACTATACAGTCCACTATATTACACTGACCACTACACTGACCACCATACTACACTGTCCACTATACTGACCACTATACTACACTACACTGTCCACTATACTACACTACACTTGACCACCATACTACACTGACCACTATACTACACTATACTGACCACCATACTACACTGTCCACTATACTGACCACTATACTACACTACACTGTCCACTATACTACATTACACTGACCACTATACTACACTATACTGACCACCATACTACACTGTCTACTATACTACACTATACTGACCACCATACTACACTGACCACTATACTACACTGTCCACTATACTACACTGTCCACTATACTACACTAACCACTATACTACACTGTCCACTACACTACACTGACCACTATACTACACTGACCACCATACTACACTGACCACTATACTACACTATACTGACCACCATACTACACTGTTCACTATACTACACTGTCCACTATACTACACTATACTACACTGTCCACTATACTACATTATACTGACCACCATACTACACTGACCACCATACTACACTGTCCACTATACTACACTGTCCACTATACTACACTATACTGACCACCATACTACACTGACCACCATACTACACTGTCCACTATACTACACTGTCCACTATACTACACTCACCATTATACTACACTGACCACCATACTACACTGTCCACTATACTACACTGTCCACCATACTACACTGACCACCATACTACACTGTCCACTATACTACGCTGTCCACTATACTACGCTGACCACTATACTACACTGTCCACCATACTACACTGTCCACCATACGACACTGTCCACTATACGACACTGACCACCATACTACACTGTCCACTATACTACACTGACCACCATACTACACTGACCACCATACTACACTGACCACTACACTACACTGTCCACTACACTACACTGTCCACTACACTACACTGACCACTACACTACACTGACCACTATACTACACTATACTGACCACCATACTACACTGTCCACTATACTACACTGACCACTATACTACACTGACCACCATACTACACTGACCACTATACTACACTGACCACCATACTACACTGACCACTATACTACACTATACTGACCACCATACTACACTGTCCACTATACTACACTATACTGACCACCATACTACACTGACCACTATACTACACTGTCCACTATACTACACTATACTGACCACCATACTACACTGTCCGCCATACTACACTGTCCGCTATACTACACTGACCACTATACTACACTGTCCACTATACTACACTATACTGACCACCATACTACACTGTCCACTATACTACACTATACTGACCACCATACTACACTGACCACTATACTACACTGTCCACTATAGTACACTATACTGACCACCATACTACACTGTCCGCTATACTACACTGTCCGCTATACTACACTGTCCACTATACTACACTGTCCACTATACTACACTATACTGACCACCATACTACACTGTCCACTATACTACATTATACTGACCACCATACTACACTGACCACTATACTACACTGTCCACTATAGTACACTATACTGACCACCATACTACACTGTCCACTATACTACACTATACTGACCGCTATACTACACTGACCGCTATACTACACTGACCGCCATATTACACTGTCCGCCATACTACACTGACCGCCATACTACACTGACCACTATACTACACTGTCCACTACACTAACCACTACACTGTCCACTATACTACACTACACTGACCACCATAGTACACTGTCCACTATACTGACCACCATACTACACTGTCCACTATACTACACTGTCCACTATACTACACTGTCCACTATACTACACTGACCTCCATACTAAACTACACTATACTGACCACTATGCTAACCACTATACTATACTACACTAACCACTATACTATACTACACTATACTATACTGTCCACTACACTGCCCCCCATAGTGACGACTACACTGACCTCCATACTATACTATACTACACTACATTGTCCTGCCTATAGTCTCTCTCTCTCGCCCACCCCCCTCCCTCCCTCCCCCTCCCAGTAACAAGACTCTCACTCACCTTCTTATCCTGGCTGCATCGATCCAGAGGAGGAGGAGAACACAGCGGCGGCTCACTTTCTTCTCTCCCCTGCGCTCTGCTTGCTACCATGTTCAGTATCCAGCGCCCTGTGATTGGGTGTATGGGGGGTCATGTGCGGAGGCGGGACTTCAGGAGCGATCGAGGACAGGCCAGCCCTACGCCTCACATGACCCCCATACACCCAATCACAGGGCGCCGGACACTTAACATGGCGGCCGGAGTCCGGGAACACAGAATTAGAAATTAGGAGGGGGCAGCCAGTGACACATACTGGCGCCCCCCTAAATATCGCGCCCGGGGCCACGGCACCCCCTGCACCCCCCACGCTACGCCATTGTCCATCAGCAGGATTCCCTCAGGCTCCAGAAGGGTGGTGATGTCACAAAGGAGACTGTAGAGGACCAGTGGTTCTGGGTGAATCGGCAGCACTGGATTAGCGGTCATCTGCACCCAGTAATGATGGCAGCAATGGACCTGACTTAAAGGGAAATTATGGCCACCGCTCTTTTGGCCATACGTCTGTGGGTCACAAGAGTGCACTTAGCTCTGCACTCCTGGGACCCAGATTCAGCTGTCAGCTGACCTCACAGAGCCGGTCCAGGCTCTGCAGGGATCCAGACAATAATGTCAGAATCACCCAGATACCTAAGCGGCAGCTGGCTAAGCCTCTCAGTGTGCTGCTGAGAGCTAGCCACTCCCACCCCCTGCACCGTCCGACACTCCAGTGAGCACCGGAGGAGCAAAGCACAGAGCAGTGACTGACTGTCACTGCTTTATGCTCACAGTAGACCCGAGAACTGAACAATCAGTGGTCTTTGATTGCTCAGCTCTCGGTTTAGAGCCATCACGGGACAGCTGCAGTATTGGATTGATCCTGCAGCCATCTATGTGTATATGTACATTTGTATTTTTGATTCCTCTTTTTAACAGCATGTCTTATAATGGGCTGTGAGGGAGTGGATGGAGTGTCATATTTTTCCCAGTGGGGCTTTAATGGCCCAAATCACAAGGCTTTCTAAAAGAAAATGAATTTATTTTTAAATAAATTGATTGGTTGTTTTGAGCATTATTACATTTTACATTTAGCACACTTTCCATACATCAGGGCTATAATATCTATGGCTAGGTTTAGAACACTAATATGCATGAAAATCTCAAGGTCAAATCTAAAAACAAGCACTTGGAGGGAATCTTACACTGAACAGCTGGATATATTCCTCAACGTGCAAAAAAAAAAATCGTAAACAATACAAACAGTTGGAAGACATTATAATGTTTTAGCTTGAAGCTATTACATGGAGCATACAAACAAAAGGAATGTTACTGAATCTCAACCAATCCTTTTGACTCTGATTCCTCCGAAATTTAAACAACTATCCTTTTTTGGAAAGGAAAATTCCACTATCAATAACAAATGTGCAGTTTTAACATACGATGAAAGCATAGTGGAAGTGTTCATTAGAAAAAAATTTGTTTTCAGCTATTTGACTGTTTTATAATACGTCTCATGAAGTGAATCCTTTGTACGTTTATAGAATGACACACACTTAAATGGCGATGATAACATTAACTGCATTTACCAACAACTATTTCTGGCCAAAAAAACAAAATGGGAATTTTGACTTACCTGTACATTCCATATCTTGGTATACAGTACAGGACAAGAGAAGACCAAGTCTTCTTGGCGAGCTTCGAGGCAGGATAGAGGGAAGGAAGGAAAATATCCTTATTGAGGTGAAAGGAGGAGATCCCCCTGGGAAGGAAGGAGGGTCTGGATTTCAGTACCACTTTATCTTTGTTTAGGGTAAGACAGGGTTCTTTAGAAGAAACTAACTTGAAGAAATGCCTGACCGAGGTAACAGTAACCAAAAAGGTCCCTTTGTTGGTGAAATGCTCCAATGTGATATACCAAATTGGTTCAAAGAGATGTCTTTGAAGAACCAAAAGCACTAGATTTAGATCTCAGGGAGACACAGGAGGTTGAAGTGGTTGATGAACATAAGCCATGCCTTGTATAAAGGTCTTTACAAGAGTGTGTAAAGCCAAAGGCCATAGTAATAGAATGGATAGGGTAAAAACATTACCCTTTACAGTATTAAGAGCCAGATGCTGATCCAGACCAGACTGCAGGAGGGCCAGAATGTAGGAAATTGAATATTTCCAAATGTTATGGTGCCTGCTTTCGCACAAGTCAAAATAGGTCTTCCAACCGAGTGGCAGATATTAGGAGAAGTAGATTTTCTTCCTTTGAGCAGAATGGGGAAGAAAGAACCAGTAATGTCCCTATCCTTTAGGGCCCGGGTTTCAACAGCAATGCCATTACAAGCTGGTAACTGAGAAGCAGGGTGGAATACAGGGCCTTGTGACAGGGGTTTAGCCTGTTTGGAAGATGCCAAGGCTCATCTGCCAGGAGTCTGACTATGTCTGTGCACCAAGTTCTCCTGGGCCAATTTGGGGCAAGAAGGATCCCTGGACTCTGTTCCCTCTCTATCTTGCTGAGAAACTTCACTGGAGGAAATCCATATACCAGACTGAATGAGGTCCAAGGAATCACCAGGCATTCATGGCAAAAGCAAGGGGATCCCTGGTTCTGGTCACAAATCTGTCCAGTTTCTTGCTGAATCTGGAGGCCATGATGTCCCCATTTCTTACAGAGTTTAAGGATAGGTTTACCTTTGGTAACACATTACATGTTCCACCCATTTTTAGGGCGGAACATGTTAAATGTTCCTACTCCTCCAGATCTCCCCCTAATCCCCTCCACCGGCCTTTGACAGTGGGCCGGGGATTTTCTCCCTGCACCCGCTGTCACAATTTACCAATGCCAATTTGTAGATGGCCGAGAGTTTTGGAACATCCTTCACCCAAGAGAAAATCAGATTTGCCTCCTTCAGAGCTGCCCGAATTCTGGTCCCCCCTTGAAAGTTTGAGTAGGCTACAGCTGTGAAGTTGTCCAATTGCACCCTCACTGGGTGACCATGTAGGTGAGGGGTGTAATAGATTCAGTCTTATGGCTCTCAGTTCCAGAATACTGATGGAGAGTGTTGACTCCTGTGGACAGTTAGGAATTTTAGATCCTGATTAAGTCTGACAGGCAGGCATCCATCATTATCAACTTGCAGGGAGATAGGAGGAACAATTTCCCTGATCCTAGAGCCGTGTTGACATGGAAATTCACCATGCTAGAGAGATTTTTGCCTTGCTAAATAGACATAACAGGCACACTAAAGAATGGATCCGTTTGTCCCATGTGGTAAAAACATTAAGCTGCTAAAGTCTGGAGTGGAGGGAAGGGAACCACTTTGAATGAGGTCACCATGAGGGCCAGAACCCTCAATCAGAAACAAGTGAAGGGGTGGTAGGTTGATCTGGGAGTCTGATAGCTGGACCCTTGAATCTCTCTCTTTTGGAAGGGAAATCAGCCCCAGATACTCCATGCAATTGTAACTAGAGGTCGACCGATATATCGGCCGGCCGATATTTGGCTTTTTTTACTTAATCGGCATCGGCTGATTGTGCTGATAAAAAAAGCCGATTCAGCGGGACTTGCAAATGACTTCTGTAATTGAAGTCAATTGCAAGTTGTCTGAAGTTTTCTTCTCTCCTCCTCTGGGCAGCCTGTCAAGTCTGATAAGAAGATACATTGTATCTCTTTCAGGTTCTTTTATCAATAGACTGAACTCCGTGGAGAAGTTTTCAGTTTAACCATTTAAAGACTAAATCTTTTCTGACACTTGTTGCTTACAAGTAAAAATCCTGTATTTTCTGCTATAAAATCACTTAGAACCCCCAAACATTATATATATTTTTTTTAGCAGAGACTCTAGGGAATAAAATAGCGGTTGTTGCAATATTTTATGTCACACGGTATTTGCGCAGCAGTCTTTCAAACGCAATTTTTAAAAAAAAAATACACTAATGAAATAAAAAAAAAAAAAAAAAAAAAAAAAAAGCAGTAAAGTAAGCCCATTTTTTTTCGTCCAAAAGTTTTGATTACCTGTTTTTGTGTATTTAATATTTAAGATATAGTTGTTTTTTTTTAATCTAAATTCTACATACAAGTGAACTAATTGGAGGTTTGTTTTGTTTAATAAATGTTTAAATATAAAAAATTTTCTGTATCACTTATTACTTAAGGCTGCTTTCACACTGGAGCGGGCATGCGTTGACGGTAAAATGCTGTTAATTTTAGCGGCGCTTTACCGTCATTTTAGCGGCGTAATTCGCCTGCTAGCGGGGCGCTTATAACCCAGCTAGCGGCCGAAGAAGGGGTTAAATGCGCCCCTGAAGCGCTGCTGCCGAAACGCTTTGCAGGCGCTTCGGCAGCGGTGCGCATTTATTTCAATGGGCAGGAGTGGTGGAAGAGCGGTATACACTGCTCCAAAGATGCCGCTTGCAGGACTTTTTTTTAACATCCTGCCAGCGCATCGCCTCAGTGTGAAAGCACTCGAGCTTTCACACAGACTGCAGGGGAGCCGTTTTACAGGCGCTGTTTTTAGCCCAAAAGCGCCTGAAAAACGCCCCAGTGTGAAAGGGGTCTAACTGTTAGATTTTATGAGATGAAGGGAAAAAAAAAAAAAAAAATCGGCCTAATATATCGGCCCTAAAAAATCGGCATCTCATATCGGCTATCGGCCACCGCGATTTCTAAATATCGGCTTTGGCATCGGCCAGAGAAAAACCCATATCGGTCGACCTCTAATTATAACCCTGGAGGGCAGACTTCTTAAAGCTGATCAACCATCCAAAATGTTAAAGGAGATGGATCATCAACTAAATGTTGGAGGACAAGACTACGGCTGAAAAGTATTTCAGCAGCAGGACACCTATGTGTCCTGTGAAATGGATGCCCTGAGATCTTAGCAGGGCCTGGAGTGGAGCAAGACTCATGGTGTGAAAGACATCCCTAAATGGAACGGGGGGAAATTGAAAGTGTTGGTCTCCAACAACAAAGGGTAGAAAGTTTTGATATGTGGGAAAGATGGGAATGTGAAGATAGGCATCTTGGATGCCAACTGATGCCACAAATTACCCTGATTCGGAGAAGTGATGACAGATCATGCAAACTCCATGTGAAATGTTTAGACACACAGATATCTGTTTAAGTATTTTAAATCTAAATATGGAATGAATGTCTCCTTTTGGTTTTGGAACCATTGATAGGTTTGAGGGGCCCCTTGTTTAGTGAGCGTGCCTGGGAGTGTGCAAGTCAACTAGAGGGCACCTACCCAGTTCCTCTGTTCCAAACCCCCCGTCTTTTCATTGGGCGATAGGACAATGTCCACCTTGTTTCATTTTAGGTACGTAAATTATATAACGTAAATTAGGATATGGAATGCAAGTGTAAAGAAAAATGTTTATTCAAAAGTTGCTCAATCCATTTATGTCTAGCAATCCTTTTTCTTCCTTTTTGGTTTATTTCTACTGTATAACAGTACTGTATAACAAAGACCAGAAGGACATGTGATGATATTGGTCGCTAAGATGCAATCAACTGGGCAGCTTAGCTTCATTGGTTGTATGGTACAGGTGGCCACTTGCACCACAATAATCAATGATCCTGTGCAGCCTGACAGCCAGCATCCTAGCAACCAATAAAAAGACAGAGGGGGTGGAAAGGGGAACTCATGTGTCTCCTCCCTATGTATGCCATATGGTGTCCGGTAAGTGCATGGAGACAGAAACAAGCACCATCAATCAGTTATTCATCACATTGCTAGCTGCTTGATCAGGCAGCATTGTGGAGGAAGGGGCATATTGACGACCACATAGAAAGACGGAATAAAATGCTAAATACACTTTAAACCTCTAGGGGACGAGGCGGCCCTGCATTCCCAAACATAGCCAAGTATTATCTAGCAGCTCAGTTACGTCCTGTAGCCTCTTGTTGTACCCTCCACGCTTATAATCGATGGACACAAATTGAGAAGCTGTGGTTGGCCCCACCCACCCGAATTCCATGTTGTGGAGTTCGAATGTACCGCCTGGTGGGTTACAGCTATTAGGGCCAATGGTGTTCTCACGAACATTATGGCGGCGTGCTAAATCGACGTACCCACTTACCACCACTTCCTCCCTGGTCACCTAATTTCTATTTACACCCAATGTCCCGGACAGCTTGATCTCGCAGATGTCTCACTTTGGATGGATAGGGCCTTATTTTGCTACAGTCAATTGGTGGACACCAGAACCAGAACCTTGCAATCCTTTCAAGATCTGCAAGGTGCCTTTGACTTACCCAGACAGGCCTTTTTTTAATTACCTACAAATATGCAACTATGCGCAATCTTTGGTAACGAACCTTCAATTCTCCCCCTTAACCGAATTTGAAAAAATATGTCTAGAGGGCTTGTCCCCTAAAGGTATGATTTTGCGCACCTACCAACTCCTGACCATGGATTTTTCGCCAATCGGACCTCAACATGCCTAAATGCGCAAGTGGGAGCATGCCCTGGGTGAGGATATACCCCTGAAGATGTGGCAGCTCATATGGTCACAGGCCTCTAAGAGCTCCAATCTGTACGCTCTATAAAGAAAATCAATACAAGATTTTAATCCATTGGTACCAAACCCCTGACCTGCTCCACTGCATATACCCCTCTGCCGATCCCCGCTGTTGGCGCTGTTGTAAAGATATGGGGATGTTATATCATACCTACTGGACCTACCCTCTAATTGTCCCCTACTGGCAGGCAGTACACTCTTTACTCCCCTCCATCTTTGGTTCCTGGGTGCCCTTCAACCCGAAAACGTTTCTCCTGGGCTTCCCACCCCCCTCCTTTTCTAAACTGTCTAAAAAGCTCTCAGCCCAGGTGCTAACAGCAACGTGGTGTTTGGTGGTCCTGAAATGGAAAAGGTGGGAAACCCCCTCCCTGTTTGAACTGCACTTCAGGATCACAGATGTTAAAAGGATGGAGTACCTGACAGACTATCTAAATAATACTACTGATACACACAATCGCGTGTGGGAGCCATAGGTTATGCTGGAGACCCCTACAACCTGATACCCTGATGAAGACCTCAAGGGGGTCGCTTGTGGTTGGTGTCCCTGGGCGGTGCAGAGCCCCTAAAGCGGGTGGTTGTCCTCTCCTATCCTTCCTCCCCCACTATTCTCTATCTGGTCATCTCCGCTTTCTCTCGCTTTTCTGATTCTTCCTAACCTTCTCATTTTACTACTCTTCTCCTCCACACGTCCACATGCACTTCTGCAGGTTAGACTCTGTGCTACAGAAATTCTGAATCCTACTCAACCTGATGATAGCACATACTGTCTCTGGATGTATGATTTGCATGTCTTAACTGAGTTTTATCACTAGCCACAATGTATGTTGGTAACTTGCCAGACATACGCTTTCTATAACAATGCACATTTCTTAAATTTTCTGTTGGAAATTTTAGAAAATCAATAAAATTGTCAGTTTTCAAAAACCTCTAGGGGACAGGAGCAACAAAATGAAAGTTAGTTAGATGACTTCTTTAAAGTGGTTGTAAACCTTTACATATATTCAGTTTAGTTGCTGGCCTCAGGTGATACACAGAGATGAAACAAATCATCCTACATTAGTTGTATCTGTCTATCTGCAGCCCTTTCTTCTCTACATCCGTTCAATTTTAAAGCTTGTATGAGAGTTCAGAAACAGGGGGCAGAGAGCTGAAGTTATACTCTGCAGAGCTCAGTAAGGAGAGCTCTGAAAGCTGATTGGAGGGAAGGGACACACCCCCTTCCACACAGCACACAGGAAAAGAGCTGAGGCTGTCAATCAGCTGGAGGCCCCTCCCCTGTCATTTTTCTCTTGGTGTCAGGAAAACTTGTCAGAAGTGATTCATGCTGATAGCAGAAGAATGAAGCAGGAGACAAAAGTAGCACCTAGTATCTTAATTGAGACCAGTACACACTATAGAGGGATATGTTTTATTCATATCTGAGGTTTGCAACCACTTTAACTGCTTCCTGCCCGGGTCACTGTAAAATGACATTCAGGCAGGAAACCTATGTCATATGACGTCCTCCCGAGAACAGCTGTGCTCCATCACTATTCTAACTCCGAATGTTGCGAAGCGATTTATCCCTTGTGAGACCTCTATGCCTGGCCAGTAAAAGATATAATCACTGAAGACAATCCTCATCAGATAGTTTGAACTCACCAAATACTGATTCCATCCACAAAGGTGCTTTTATTCTGATCATCAGGTTACAGCAGATGACAGGATACAGCAGATGAATAGGTTGAGGTATTTATGCGGTCAAAAGATGATATTGTCTGTAGCTTACTATGCAGAATACATGTGTCCTGCTACATGTGGCCTGTTAGCTGCATCCATGACACAGGAAGTACAATCACAGGAAGAAGGGTGGATCATTACATACAAAGGAAGTGTGTCATAGCATCAGGGAAAAAGAACATAAGAAAAAAAGTGCATTACCACAAAAGGTCACTAGATGGCAGAATGTGAACTAAATATACACGTCCATAGAAAATGGTTAGGAAAAGACTATATAAATTCTATGCCCCGTTGGGGTAGCACTCCCCGTCTGGCATGGTAAATGTCACTATATGCAACAGAACGGTAGTTATGCAACTGCAAATAACAAACAATGTAATTTGCTAGATGTCTTAAAGACCTGAAATACATAAAAAGAACATGCATATAATGCAATAAAAATAACTTGTAATTCAAGGCTTCAAGTTATGTCAACTAAAGTCCAAGACACTTTCTTCTTGAAGTCACAGGTAGGATCCAGCAGCGTAGGCAAACAAGTTCATTCTCCAAAGGGCAAGAGCAGAATAAGTTCCGTGATAGGTCTGATGAAAGTCTTTACAGTCCCTGGTCTTGAAACCTTCACCTCCACCTTACGTACCTTACCGTCATCACTAGGAACGCTCTTTACAATAAGTCCCATGGGCCATTCGATTCTTTCGGCTTGCTTGTCCTTAAGCAGAACAAGATCTCCAACTTGTATATTAGGGTCCATTTCCTGCGTCCTTGCAGAGTAGAAAGATACTCCATCTTCCAACGATTCCAGAAGCAGTTGGCGAGGTGTTATACTCGCTTCCACTGGTCATAGCACAGATTTCCTGCTTTAAAGTTCCCATCTAGTACAGAAACAGACCCAAGCTTCTGGGTAAGAAGAGTAGCTGGGGTAAGGATAGTTGGGATCTTTGGACACTGGAACAAGTGTTCTTGAATTGATTATGGCAAATGCCTCTGCCAGGAAGGTGGTTAGAATCGCGTGGGTAAGTCTTGTGGAGTTAAAGTCCATTAGCATAGAGTCCAATATTTTACGTGTGATGCCTATCATTCTCTCCCATGAGCCACCCATGTGGAAAGAATGAGGATTGAAAATCCATGTACAGCCTTTTTCAACTAAAAAGTCTTGGATTGGCCTAGAGTTGAGCTGTAACTCTCGACAGGCTCCAACTAAACTAGTTCCACAGTCAGATCGTAGTGTCTTAAATGGTCCTCTGATGCCTAGGAATCGTCTTAAAGCATTGATAGAATCTATGGATGCCTCAAGTTTCATTACTTCAATGTGTACTGCACACACACTCATGCAAGAACGGCCCATCGTTTGCTATTTGCTTGGCCACCTTGAGTTCTACGGGCTGTTACCATCCATGGCCCAAGGACATCCAGACCAACATGAGTGAAAGGTGGGTCAGTACTTAACCTGTCAGCTGGCAAATCTGACATTTGCTGTTGCTGATGTTTCCCTCTCAGTTTGCGGCACTGAACACAGCTGTGCAGTGTAGCTGTGATCTGTCTATTTGCTCCTATAATCAAAAGGCCTGCAGCTCTTATGGCACCCTCTGTGAAGTGTCTACCTTGGTGCTTAACCTCTTCTTGGTAGTGCCATATGAGCAAAGTGGTAATGTGATGGTGAGCAGGTATAATGAGATGATTCTGTTCTTGCTCACTTAACTCAGCCTTGTTTAAACGTCCACCAACCCTTAACATACCATCATTGTCAAAGATACTTTTCATAAAGGTGATGAAATGGTCCTTCAGTGTTCCTTGAAGTGAGTTGAATCTGGATAGAGCCTGTTCACGATTGGTTGGGAGTTTAACCCATGCAGCACGAAGAGGTAATGGTGCAACCCAGCTGTTAGATCCTGGAAGAATTCTTTTCCATTATTTTGATAAACTCTGTCTTCGACCGACAAGGCTATTTTGTTGTCATCACTTGTAGTGCAAAACACTGTGGTACCTAGGATGTCATCACAAAGGTTAGGAGTGACATAAGGTACTTGGATGTCAAGAGGCTTCTCTTTTACTTTATAATGGTGAGGGCACTGTTTGAAGTGGGATGCACGTCCGTTTCCTAACATGTAAGTTTTGAAGGAGTGGATCTCGGATGACGTACTCATTCTATCCAAGCATACGTCGCCCACGATTACCCAGCCTAGATCAAGTTTTGGTGCGTAAGGGGCATCATCAGGTCCATTGCACTGCTTGCGTACTTTGTGTACTCTGGGAATGTCTCTTCCTAGCAAGATCAAGATTTCAGCATTCTTGCCCATTGCAGGAATTTCATTAACAAGGTGCCTCAAGTGAGGATGGTGATATACAGCCTCTGGAATAGGAATTTCTTCCCTTTCATCTGGTCACACTCGACTAATGTTGGTAGGGGTATGCCCTCTCCCTTATTGATATGAGAGACCATGAACCCATCGGCTCTTCTACGGAAGGTCTCTTCACGACCAGAACAGGTTCTGAGAGTATACGGTGATGAATGTACCTCTATCCCAAAGATCTCAAAGAATTTAGGCTTAACCAGGGATCTGTTGCTCTGTTCATGTATTATGGCATACATCCTAGTAGCTTCCTCAGGTTGACCCTTTGGGTATATCTTGACTAGGCATATCGTAGCTCAGCCAAAATTAGCTGTGGCTGGAGCATGACCTTGTTGCTCCCCACCATGACTTGAGATAGGGCTGGAGGTAGGAGGCTGCTGTGAATTGTCTGAGGGTGGGCCTGGATGCATAGTTGTAACATTCTGTGCACTTGATGACAACTTTACAATCTTTAGCAAAATGTCCGTAACAAGCACAGCACCTGTAACATATTCCAAGTTTCTGAAGAATCCCCCTGCGCTCTTGTAGCGTCTTTGCCCTAAGCCCACAACATTTCTTTAAGGGGTGAGGCTTCTTGTGAATAGGGCACTGACGATTAGGGTCTTTATCTCTGTCACCCGAATCGCTCTGGTGAGCAGGAGAGAATACGGTTGGTGAGATATCTGTCCTTTTAACAGATATTGCTCTATTAAAGTCTCTACGTTTAGCTGCTATGTTATCATACCTTGATGAAGCAGATGAAGCAGGCAAGTTGGGTTCACTGAAATATGCGAATGGAGGAAAAGATACGTTATAGTCTCTTTTGTACCTTGAGCCTTGTTGTGCCCATTTCTTTTGCAGGCCGTATGGCAGTTTAGACACCACTGGATTGACACCATGAGCAGTGTCCAGGAAGCTTAGTTCAGATAGACGTGGGTCTGTCTTTGCCAACTCCAGCTCCATGAGAAGATCACTCAGATCTTGGAGCTTGCGTTAGTCTTTGTTCCCTATTTTTGGGAAGTTCTGCAGTCTCTTGAATAGAGCGCTTTCTATGGTTTCAGAGCTACCATAGGCTTGCTCATGTCTTGCCATGCAGCAACAAGACCTGCATCCGGGTGGTCTACATGCACTGTTCTCAGTCTTTTAACACAACCTGCAGATTCTGGTCCCAGCCACTTTATGAGCAAATCAAGTTCCTCCTTGGTGGTAAGGTTGAGATCACCAATAATAGCCTTGAAGGTTGATCTCCAGGCCCTGTAGCTCTCCGGACAGTCGTCAAACCTTGAGAGGGTAGTGTTAATGAGCTCACGGCGTACCATATATCTGGCAAAGTCATTCAAGTCTGGTCTCTCACTCTTCGGTGACAAAGTAACTTGTGGAACCCCTCGGGTGTGAAAGTTCTCTGGTGAAGGTGAGGTTTACCAGGATGAAATGATGTTGCAGGAGCGTTTAACTGTGGTGTAGTCCCTAAGGCTTGTGTTGGCTGTGGCTTGAGCTGCGGCTTGTCACTGGAAGTCACCTTGTTGTCAGCAAGAGGTGATGCGGTTTGCTGCATAGATGCACTTGTGTTGTAGACTTGAAGAGGCTCAGGCATTTGGAGATGAGAGGTCTCTGTGTTGAGAGTCAGAACAGTGTTAGTAAGACGTACAGGAGATAACTCTGTATCATTGCAAACATTATGCTTTAGTACATTTTCACTGGTGCGTTCAACTGGGACTTGCAATTCTGCTGGGATGGACCAGTCTGAGTTAGCACTTTCTCCCATTGCTTGTTCGAGGACTCTCAGCCTTGTTAGAGCAGCTGCTTCATCCCTTTCTATTTGCAGAATCTTTAATTGGGAATCTAATTGGAATCTGCCTCTGCCTGTTGAGCTTTCATCTTTGCCTTTTGTGTCTTTAATTGGGAATCTGCCTCTGCTTGTTGAGCTTTCAGCTTTGCCCTTTGTGTCTTTAATTGGGAATCTGCCTCTGCTTGTTGAGCTTTCATCTTTGCCTTTTGTGTTGCCCTTTGTGTTTGAGAATCTGCCTCTGCTTGTTGAGCTTTCATCTTTGCCTTTTGTGTTGCCCTTTGTGTTTCTATTTCTGCTTCTCTTCTGGCGAAGCAGTTTTGCACTTTTTTTGATTCCGCATCAGCATGGGCCTCTATTATCTTATCGCTTAATGTTGAACTTATGGAGTGAGAGGATCTAGAAGAACGTGTAGTGTGCTTGGTTGATGTGGATCTGTGAGATCTGACCAATGGGGAGTTCTGCCTTACACTGGGCATTTTGCACTAAGAGATCTCTCTGCTGGTTTAGTGCATCAGCCCTGGTCAGTTCTGCTGAAGAGTCCTCTATATTACAGTCCTGCAAGAAAGCTGTGTATTTTGCAAACAGCCGCTGGTAGTGTTCGTACGCGGCAGATAAGCGATCTATTGAGTCTCTTAGTTCAGCTGGTTGATCATTAAAGTGTGACAAAACTGACATGCAGTGTGAAGTTCTGTCCCATAAGTCTGACATATTGCTGGAGAACTCGTCTCTAGTGGCTTCATAGTTTTCTGAGTTTCTGTGTAGGTTGTATTGTACGTTTGGGTCCTACACTCTGTTCGGCAATATCTGCAGAATCTGCCCCCTGTACATCTGCGGGTTCAGAGGCATGATGAATCTGCGTTGGTTCAGCCACAAAAGGGTGCCCAAATTCTTGTCAAGACATTTTTCATGTTTTTGCAAGAAATTGTACGGTCTCTTAAAGAAGACGAAGAGCAGCTTAAACAGGTGGGGTAACACAGTTCAATGTAGAGAAGCAGTTTTTAACATTCACATGAGGCGCAGTAAACTTGTGCGACCATGTGCTTCACAAGATGGCGGATGGCACTGAGCTTGATTGCAGATCAGTTGCACATATATACACAGCAGGCTGTGGGAATTCTATACATCTTTTGACTATTCTGACTCTGTTGTGAAGCGATTTATTTCTTGTGAGACCTCTATGCTTGGCCCATATAAGATATAATCACTGAAGACAATCCTCATCAGATAGTTTGAACTCACCAAATACTGATTCCATCCACAGGTGCTTTTATTCTGAATATCAGGTTACAGCAGATGACAGGATACAACAGATGAATAGGTTGAGGAATTTATGCAGTCAAAAGATGATAGCTGTGATAGGTCACAGTGATCACATGGTTCAAACACGTTCAATTAGGCCCCTTTCACACGGGCAGATAGAACTGTGCATTTAGCTGCAGTAGATAACTTAATCTGTCCGCAGCTAAAAGCACAATTCTATCTGCCCGTGTGAAAGGGGCTTAATTGACCGTGTTTGTACCATATGATCACTGTGACTTATCACAGCCATCATCTTTACTATTCACACTTCCTCCAGATTCAGTCAGTGTTTCTCTTTTTTTTTTTCAGTCAAGGCACCCTTTAAAATAATGCACAAGGCACCCCATTCTAAAATGTAAAAATGTAACTAAAAGTTTTACATAATGCAACAACATCCACACACTTTTTTTTTTTTTTTAAAGCCTGTGGTGTGTGAACACACTCCCAAAAACGTGCACACACATAAAGAGTGATACACAAAACGTGCAATGGGTGTACACATGGTCCTCCAAAATCGAAGGACATTGCCCTGATCCCCCGGGGCATTAGGCTCCAGACAGGGACTGGGGCACTTACACTTGGTCCATCTGGCCAAAACCAGACGGACCCCATTCTTTGGAGGGTCTGCCAAAATAGACCCACCTAAGTACTAGGTGGGGCTCCCCCGAAGGGAGACCCCATGGGAGAGGGCGAACTAAGCCAGAAGGACATGTCCACCCCACTGGCTTTATGCAAATTAGGACATTTTGTAGGTATTTTGGTAAGGCATCCCTGAAGAAATGTGAAGGCACCCCAGGGTGCCTTTGAAAAAGGCTGCACTAAGCAGTTGCAAAGATTTGCACAGTTACACATACAAACACATATGTTGCAAAACTGGGTTCAGGCATTAAAGCAGTATTAAAGCAGGCATTAAAGCAGTATTAAAAACAAAATGTATTATATCGTAGCTTACCAATTCTCATATGTGGTGGCTGCATTCGTTTTCTTTTTAGGCTTTTTTTCATTATTTTCACCAGGTGATCGTGCCAACAATTCTGTTATTTTTCAACTTGCTTTAACAGCCCACTCTTTCCAGACAAAGTAGCGGTTAGAAAGTTGAGAAAAAACATTTAACACTGACAGGGGTGTTTGCAGCAATCATTTTGTTCTCCATTTATGTAAAACCCTTATCCCAAAAGAAAAACATTGTTGCTGTAACCACAAAAGTGCTAGCTGGAGTTTGGCTTTAACTTCTTAATCAAGTCCATCTGAATATGTTAGTGCATCTAATGCTACTTTCTTCCTGAATTGACATTGCTGCTGTTCAAGGGTGTATCTGTTGCTCCTTTATCCTGAGTGGAGGCACCTTAACACAGGAAATGTGTCACTGGGTAAATCACCAGGTGAAAGGAAAACAGCCTACAGAATAAAACTATTACAGCCACCACATTTAAGAATTGATAAGTTGCAATATTTATGTGGGTTTGTTACTGTTTTAAAGTGGAATTCCAGCTTATACCTAACTAGCCTTAAAACTGTCCCATCCCCTTCTAATACCCACTGTATGCTAAATAACTTGTGTAAGAAAGATGTACATACTATTTTCAGGCTGTTCTGGTCTGGTCACATGATCCGACTCCTGTGTCAGCCTGCGGGCCTTCAGGTGAGAGGAGGAAGTGCTAACAACAGATGGGCTAGTAAAGCCTGTGGGTGACATCACTGCTCCAGGCTTTACTAGACAAAAAGCCTGGTTTCCTATAAGACCAGTTCATGCAGCCTTTTTTTTTTTTTTTTTTTTTTTTATAGTGCAGTGCGGCGTGGTGTGATGCAATCCACTGTCTTGCCAGAAACAGAACTGAATGAAATGTCACTTGTGATGTTTCAATAAAGTTCTAACAAAAAAAAATACAGAAAGTCAAAAGTAAACAGTGTGATGCGCTGGGATCGACGTTTCCTCACAGCTCACACCAGCAACCGTGCCTTTAGCGTTTAAGGTCTAAGAAACAACACTATACAACAAATACATACAGTGCAACATATTAAAGTACACTGTCAGCTGCACAAGAATTCCTCCAGTGTGCACAGGGAGAAGGGGAGCAGACAGCCCTTTCCCATTTAGAGATCTAAATCTGTGTTTGCAGTCTAGATCAGGGGTCTCTAAAACAAAGGGCCAGTTTACTGTCCTTGAGACTTTAGGGGGGCCTGATTGTGGCCAGTGAGGGTAGGAAATGTCCTAGGCCTAGCGTCCAAGAGAATGAGCATTACCTCAGGATTGATGGTCAGTTACATAGCACCTGTGGTCAGTAGGAGGAGGAATAGTGGCCCATCATTGGTATTAGTGGGAGGAACAGTGCCCTATCATTGGTGTCAGTAGAGTTAACAGTGTCCCATCATTGGGATCAATGAGAGGAATAGTGTCCCATTAATGGTATCAGTTTAAGGAATAGGGCCCCGTCCTTGGTATCAATAAAAGGAACAGTGCCCCATCATTAGTGTCAGTGGCAGGAATTATGATCTGTTATTGGTGTCAGTGGTAGGAAAGGGATACGTTTGGAATATAAATAAAAAACAGTGTAAATTAAAACATGAAAAAAGCTGGATAAATATTGATGATTCTGCACAAATTATCCGGAGGCCATCAGTCTTTCAGTAAGCTAAATGGTATAAAACACAGAGGAGAACTCTGTCTGTCTTGTGGAGTGCTCCATGCACACAGAACAATAAACAGAAAGCAATTGATGTCAAATGTGGTTTACTATTCTGCTTCATGTTTGCAAAGCTTAGCTAAAACCTGACCACAAACACACACAGTCACTTCAAACAGACGCAAGCGGGGGGTTGTTTTGATACATCATATGGATCAACATTTATAACATCTCACTTGTTTTGTTCTCTCAAGTGCTATTATTTTCAATTTGTGTTGCATTCCTGGTAAATATTACTCAGATAAAGCAAAAGGCCACTAATCTTATTTCCTAGAGTTTTCTGTTATACTTACTTCTACTAAACAAATGTACAATATTTATGTTTTTGTTTAAGTTTGTAAGTGTGCACCAGGTAATTCTTGTTAAGCCATAGGGTTATTTAACAAATAACCTATAACAGTTTGTCTATATACGGTAAGTGAGTTGTGCAGACATTTATGGATCAGTGAAGTTTTATAAAAAAAATGCAGAGCTGCTATACATTTATTGGAGTTGATTTACTAAAGACAAATAGGTTGTTCACTTTGCAAGGAAATTTCCCTCTTAGCTTAGTCAATGAGGTGAAGAGCTGCGGACTTCAATCTAATCATGTGCAAGAAAAAATACTGTTGTGCAAAAAAAATACTGTTTTGCTTTACGTGTGATTGGGTGTCCATTGAAAAGTGAATTTCCACCACATTCATTAACCACTTGCCGATCCGCCACAGTACATACGCTGCGGCTGGGTGCAACAATCACGTACATGTACATCGTGTGTCAGCAGCAGGTTTAGGAGTGCGCTGTGATCCCTCCAGGACAACTGCTGTGTCCACCATACACAATGGATTGCATATCCCAGTACTCTGGGCCCGGTGATCATGTAGTGACTATGCGATCACATGATCACAATGTCAACACAGCTGTTATGAATTCATAACAGTTGTGTTGTCTATGCTGTGTTTGACCTACAGCTATTCCATGGTACCTGGGCCAATCACAGCACTCTGTACAATGTGATTAGCTGTAGCCAATCACAGATCACTAGTGATCACAGCTGTCATGAATGTTTAACCCATTCATGACAGTTGAAACCTTTGCTGTTACCATGATTTTCATTGTAACAATGTGGTGGAGTGTTTCTATGGTGACACTGAACTACTCTGATGAAAGTATTAAAAAAAAAAATAGTAACAAATTAAAAAACATGTTGAAAAATGAAAAAAAAGTAATTTTTTACATTTCTTTTTAACTGTCATCATGTCTCTGATCACCGCCACGTCAACTGTACTAGTCACAGTATGTAAAAAAAAATCAATTTTACTCAACTTCATTTTCAAACAAATTGTGACAAAAAAATTACAACTTCAAAAAACCCACCATGCTTACTAATTGAATCAGACTGCCTACTTTCCAAAAAAGGGTTATTTGGGAGGATTTTGTATTGTGCTGGCATTTTAGTGCCTCAAGAAATAATATATGCCGCCAGTGTATCAAGACTGATCAGTTTTCAAATATATATACCACAGTTTAGAGACGCTATAACTTTCACACAAACCAATATACAGTTATTAGTTGTTTTTTTTTATCAAAGACATGTTGCAGAATACATTTTGGCCTAAATGTATGACAAAATTTTATTTTATTGGATATGTTTTATGACAGAAAATAGAAAATAGTTTTTTTCCATATTTTTCGTTTATATTGCAAAAAATAAAAAAACCCAGTGGTGATCAACTAACACCAAAAGAAAGCTCAAATTGTGTGAAAAAAAATATAAAAAAATTGAATTTGCATATAGCGTTTTATGACCTCGCAATTGCCAGTTAACGTAGTGCAGTGCTGAATAGCAAAAAATGCCCTTTTCATGAAGGGGGTAAAACCTTTTGAAGCTCAAGTGGGTTAACTGAGGGAAAATTCCTCTGCAAAATGAAAATTCTGCTGCAAGCTAAACAGCCTAATTGCCTTTCGTAAATGTGCCTTGCAAATAAGTATTGTACATATTGTACTTCCCTCCATAGCTCTGTGAAGCAGAAGTCCCACTTCATATTGCCTGACAAGTCTGGGCCAGTACAGTACATCTACATTTGTCCCAACTCTCAGATATCCAGGTATGAAAACGGTAATTTGTTTTTACAGTATAATTTTTACAAACACATTCAACGTTTAACTTTGCCACATACTTATTGATAAAAAGCTTTACACAATCAAGTTAGTTGATGTAAAATTATGCACATCTTTCATGTACAGTAACAAGCGGAAACTCCTTAATCTGCAATAGCCTCAACCAAAGGTTTTGTGGCATAGGGATCAGATAATTTTGGACTGGCTGATCTAAACACAGGATTTCTGCTATCTCAGACATTCCATTAATTGATCCTGTTATCGGAATAATTCAGTTCAAAGTCCAAAAAACTCTTACAAATAGGAGGAACTTGGGAAACTATCACAAAAAGATTCTGTTTATAGAAAAGGCTACCCAAGCAGCTACCCGTTATATCAAAAAGACAGGCCGTCAATACTAACCAACAGCAGAAATGTAAACACGGCAGCATACACTTACAGACCACCAATATTCTGCAATGCCTGACCACTGATCATGCGTCTGCCACAAAGCCCAGCCAATGATCAAACACCAGCATACCGGTCATTCTAAATTACATGAGTCCAGTTTTATATCACAGAACACCTGACATTTTGCTATAGATCTCCCTGATGCAACCAAATTGTCTTAAGGCCTCATTCACAAAATGTGATTAGCTGTATGCCCCAGGCAGGGTTGTCTCTTACCAATACAGGGATGCACAGGTGTTGCATGCATCACTGTGCTAATGCCCATTATTGTCTATTGGAACATGTGGCTGCATGAACACAGCCTGTGTGTGTTCGGGGACCCACACGTCATATTGGGACACAACAGCTGTGTCTGTGCAGGCTCATGTTCCTATAGACAGCAATGGGACACCAGCACGGGATGCAGGCAACACCTCTGCAACCCTGTGTCAGTAAAAAAACAGCACTGAACAGAGCATGCAGCTAATCGCCTTGTATGAACGGGACCTAAGGAAGCAAACAAGGAATTATATTCCTTTCGCCATGCTTTACAGTTGGATGAATTTTTTTTTTGGTATGCTGTAGAACATTTCTGTCATGCAGTTCAAGGACGTGTTGGCACACTGGTCAATTTAAGAGTTACATTTGTAGGGAGGCAACAAATGTGTTGAATTACTTCCATTTGTAAACTGTAAACAATGGAGGTCTAAGTTTTTTTTAAATATTTTGTATGTTTCTACCATTAAATAATCAAAAACTTTTAGAAGATCCTACAACTCTTCTGCGTGGGCCATACTACACACACAAATAAATATATTGTAAAAGCCAAGAAGCCAAAATGATACTTTTGTATAGCAAGGCAGGTCAAGCCCACATCATAAATTAATAAAGCTGAGCCATTTGCAGACTTGCTTTGCAACGTGCTCAAAAATGTCTTGCATGCTATATTTTTGGTGTCCTGGGCTACGTTACAACTGAAGTCAGCATGTTCAAAATGCAACACATTTAAAATGTATGTCCATGTAAAGAAAATTAATGCATGCATCTTACTGTAAACATTGCTTTACTTATTACAGTTACTTATATAGCACTGTCAATTTGCACAGCACTTTACATATTTAATATGCATTCACATCTGCTTTATTGTAAAATCATTAAGCTCATACATTGGAACAAATAGATTTAAACTACATAACAAATATATGGTAACAGCGAAATCCTCAGACATACAGTACCTGACCACGAGATTGTGTTTCCACCGCGATCCCATCGCGCTGGTTCTCGGCGATAGGGTGCTGTGCATCTCGCGCTGGCTCACTCATCGGGAAAGGAAAAATGTATTTTTTCCTTTCCCGATGAGCGACACGCATTGCTGACAGGTGTCTGGTATGAATCATGAGGGGGAACGCTGCGCCAAATTTAAAAAAAAAAAACGGCATGGGTTCCCCTCCAGGAGCATACCAGGCCCTTCGGTCTGGTATGGATTTTAAGGGGAACACCCTACGCCGAAAAATCGATGTGGGGGTCCCCCCAAAATCCATACCAGACCCTTATCCGAGCACGCAGCCCGGCCGGTCAGGAAAGGGGGTGGGGACGAGCGAGGCCGCATGCCCTCAACATGGGGGGGTGGGTGCTTTGGTGGAGGGGGGCGCCCTGTGGCCCCCCCACCCCAAAGCACCTTGTCCCCATGTTGATGAGGACAAGGGCCTCTTCCCGACAACCCTGGCCGTTGGTTGTCAGGGTCTGTGGGGGCGGAGCTTATCAGAATCCGGGAGCCTCCTTTAATAAGGGGGCCCCCAGATCCCGGCCCCCCCACCCTATGTGAATGAGTATGGGGTACATCGTACCCCTACCCATGTACCTAGAGAAAAAAAGTGTCAATAAATAAAACACACTACACAGGTTTTTAAAGTAATTTATTAAGCAGCTCCGGGGGTCTTCTTCCGACTTCGGGGGTCTTCTTCCGACTTCTCCGCTCTCTTCTCCTGTTCTTTTCCCAGTGTTCGGCCTCTTCTGCCAGGCTCCTCCGCTATCTTCTGGCGTTCTTTTGCTAGCGGTGGCCCGGTCTTCTGCTCTGTCTTCTCCCCTCTTCTCTTCTTCCGAGGTTGACACGACGCTCTCTCCCGCCGTAATGCTGTGTGCGAGCTGCGCAATGACTTATATAGGCGGTGACCCCACCCCCTTATGACGTCACAGTCCCAGCATGCGTAGGGACTGTGGCGTCATAAGGGGGCCGGGTCACCAGGTGACATCACCCTGTGGCCAGGCCCCATGCCTATATAAATTGTTGCGCAGCTCGCACACAGCATTACAGCGGGAGTGAGCGTCGTATCAACATCGGAAGAAGAGAAGAGGGGAGAAGACGGAGCAGAAGACCGGGCCACCGCTAGTAAAAGAGTGGCAGAAGATAGCGGAGGAGCCCGGCAGAAGAACCGGACACCGGGAGAAGAGGCCAAACACCGAGAGAAGAACCGGACACCAGGAGAAGAGAGCGGAGAAGTCGGAAGAAGACCCCCGGAGCTGCTTAATAAATTACTTTAAAAACCTGTGTAGTGTGTTTCATTTATTGACACTTTTTTTCCCTAGGTGAATGGGTAGGGGTACGAGTACCCCATACTCATTCACATAGGGTGGGGGGCCGGGATCTGGGGGTCCCCTTATTAAAGGGGGCTCCTGGATTCTGATAAGCTCTGCGCGCAGACGCCGACAACCAATGGCCAGGGTTGTCGGGAAGAGGCCCTTGTCCTCATCAACATGGGGACAAGATGCTTTGGGGTGGGGGGCCGCAGGGCTCCCTCCTCCCCCAAAGCACCCACCCCCGCATGTTGAGGGCATGCATCCTGGTACGGTTCAGGGGGGGGGGGGGCGCTCGCTCGTGGCGTTCCCCCTCATGATTCATACCAGAAACCTGTCAACAATGTGTGTCGCTCATCGGGAAAGGAAAAAACACATTTTTCCTTTCCCGATGAGTGAATCATCGTCTCAAATCTCGCCGATAACAATATTGCGGTCACCTACTGTACTTAGCCTCTTGTATCAATCCTATAGTTACTGTAAAAGACAAATACAAGTATTATAACATTACTGTGTATTCGTATTAGCTGCTTTTATGTACCAAAAAAATGGCATTGTTCACAAGTGTGCACAGCCATTTTTTTTCTAACGAAGCCTAGAGTCTAACTGGCAGCATTCCTTTGCACAGTCAGCTTCTCCTTTCCCCATACACACCTTCTGATTGGTTCACCGTTAGATTGGCTCCTGGAAAACCCCAGGCTGACAGTGGCTGCCAAACTGGCTTTTCTCTGGGGTACCACATTCACTAATAGCAGTGCGAGAGCAGGATTCTAAAGGAAGAGCACAAATAAGGGGCTGCAGGCGGGAGTATGCAAATTTAACTTAACAAAAAGTAAATACTCAGAAAGCCATCAAGCACTGGCTGTGGCTGTCTGGTGGACTTTAGCTAGAAGCGCTGTAGCCAATCACAGCAGGGTGGGTGTGAGATTCTAAAACAAGAAAAACCATGGGCTGCGCCCAGGTAAATACAAGGACAGCAAGGCTGGAGTCTTTGCTAAGTGTCATTTAACACCCTTAACACCCTTAACTGCTTTATACTACTCCATTTTGCAGTGTAACAGGTTCACAATACTCACCCTACAGTGTTATAGGTTTACATCATCATAATATATACCTATAATGTGGGATAAATGAAAAATATTTCACTTGATACTATAATAACTGTATAGAGTTCTTTTCACTACTGCTGCACAATATGCTGCCATTGCACCAAGGCACAATAAGTCACTCGTCACCAGTTTATTAACATACAGCCACTGCACCGGAACACAATACATCATGTGCCACTACTGCACCAACATATGCTTCTGTATTCATCCCAGTAAATGATTGAGCATAATTCTACCTCATCACCACTATACCTGCGCACCAACCAACACTGTGTCTGTACCCCGATCACTACAATGTCAGCTACAATCCCCCCCTCCTCCCTCCCCTATACTACTGTGCCCTCTTATAACAGCCTCACTCTTTCTCCCCATACACTTTCTCACCATGCCTGCAACCCACTCTACCATTGCACCACCCTTCCACCACCACAGCTGACTGTGCACTGCACCCAGACTTTACTTTCACCACTGCACCTGACAGCAGTGCCATCATTGGTGTAAGTGGGAGGAATAATGTCCCAAGGGCCAGTTATATGCAGGCTGGGGGCTGCATCTGGCCTGTGAACTGCTGCTTAGAGATCTCTGGCATAGACAAACATCAAAAAATGGCTTTAACTGTCCTATAAACAACAAAGATTTACATTCAGATTAGAATATTGCACTCAAGATGATTTACACATTTCACTATCTAGTGCATAGTCACTTTATTAATGGTTACTGAGGTTTACATACTGTTTGCTAAAAGGCATATTTACTGTAAGCCAGTGCCTACACATCCAACTTTTAGGTGTTTTATACAAACACAAGTAAACAACCAAAACAGGGCCCCTCAAAAAAGTACAAAAAAATAGCACATGAGAATTTGCAGCACTGCATTTATTTTTGTAAACTCTTTGGTCGACTATGACAAGGGCTGCTTTCACACATTTACATCCTTGCACATTGCACGTTTAAATATCAAAATACTTCTAAGATTACAAAAGTCAGAATCAGAAAATCAGGGATAGACCTCACTTTTTAAATAGATGTGATTTTATCTACAAGACAAGTAAAAATCTGCAAACCGAGGGAAGTCTAGGCAGCCACAAAAATGAGGAACCCACGCAATATATACACTTTAGATTGGTGACGCTGCACTGAGATTGTACAGCAGGATCCTTACTGATGCAATCATACAGCTTTCTAGCAAACAGACTATAAAATATTTTACAGTGACATTTATTCCAGAAAACAGAAATTTTGACTTACCGACAATTTCTGTATCATGGCGTACAGTACAGGACAGGAAGTCATAGGCCATGGTTATATAACTGACTGGAGTGGAAACTCCCAAAAGCTTTGCTGGAAATGCTTCCAGTGCACACTCGTAAAAGCCCACCCATTCTGTGGGACTCCACAAGCCTGAAGAGCCACCTGATAAAACTTTAAAGCTACATTGCCCACATTGGACAGGTTAACTGTTCATTTTATTCTAGGGGAGAGGACAGGAGA
Organism: Aquarana catesbeiana; assembly: GCF_042186555.1. Classification (NCBI taxonomy): domain Eukaryota; kingdom Metazoa; phylum Chordata; class Amphibia; order Anura; family Ranidae; genus Aquarana; species Aquarana catesbeiana. The sequence continues at coordinate 498,511,189 of NC_133328.1, read as the reverse complement.
GATATACTTACTTGACCCGCCAATCCTTCCCACACAAGACCGGTCCAGCGCTCCAGCAGTCTTGAAAATGGACTGTTCCTGATGTCAGCACGTTAATAGACAGGAACAGTGGGGGAGCACGGTTTTCCGGAGGATCAGGTGAGTATAAACTTTCTGCTCAACCCTAGAAAATACGAGCAGTTGACCCATGCAGTGCAAGCACAGCTCCATTAAATGTGGGGGAAAAAATTGCCTGGAGTTGGGCATTAACCTCTTGCCAACTGCAATACCTATATAAGCGGCTGTTTAAGTGGTTACACCGGGATGATTCCTGCAGCTACAGGCATCATTCCAGTATTTTTTTTTTTTTTCAGTGGGCGATTCTCTTTTCTGTAAAAGCAGTCCTAGTAGCTAATTAGTCACTGCATTGCTGTTACAGGCAGCAGGAAGGGTCCTTCTTCCCCTCCCAACTCTCTGGGCTCTACTGTGCCACTGATGAGTCTGGACCAAAGCCGCCGCTTCCTCCGGATTACCATAGAGCTGATCGGAGACTGGAACATCCCTGATAATTTTTATGGTATACAAAACTGGAAGCAAAGAGTATTTTGTCATGTCCGGTTTTGTTCTTTTGTTTACCGGCCATTACCAGTTTGGGAAAGTTTTGGATCAAACTGATCCGAGTTTCATCTGAAGCTTTCAAGAGCAGTAAAGAGGACCTGTCACTGCCTATTGCTATCACAAGGGATGTTTATGTTCCTTGTGATTAAAAAAGTGAATTAAAAAAAAAAAAAAAAAGAGTGTAAAAACAAAAAAAAACAAATTTATATTCTTTTTGTTTTTTTTTTTTTTAAATGAAAAGTCAGAATCAATAGTAGAAGGTGAAGTCAGGGTGAACAGTTCAGGACACTTGGTCTAAGTTTATTACAGCAAATAGATTGGAATGAGTGTCTAGCAATGAGCATTTTAAGAAACAAAGATAAGAATTAGCTTCCGACACAGGAGACATATTGTTTTAGAGTAAATTCTAGATGCAAACTCACAAAAAAAAAAAAAAAAAGCTTTTTGTGATTACAAGTTAGTCCTTACTCCATCTTGAGTGTCCAGCACTGCACTACATTAGTTCATATATGGGTCGTGTGAATAAAATAAGCTACCGTTTAAGATGACATAGTATAGAGATTATTCAAAATTTGCATAGTTTACGCATGGGCTAATGCAAACTGCAATATCTCTCTCCACTGAGCAGCACTCGTGTCACTTTCAGTTCAAATCTTAATCCAGAGAGAGAGATGTGCATTTTGCCTGAAGAGAGGGATTTTGCTCGAAGAAACAGATACTGAGAAACGTGGAGTTGATTTACTAAAACTGGGGAGTGCAAAATCTGGTGCAGCTCTGCATAGAAACCAGCTTCCAAGTTTCTTTTATCAAAGGTTAATTGAAGAAGCTGAAGTTAGAAGCTGATTGGTTATCATGCAGAGCTACACTAGATTTTTCACTCTACAGTTTTAGTAAATCAATCCCTGTGTTCCTGGTTTGCATATTTGATTTGTGAGAACATTAACGTTGACAGCACCCTCTCAGGAATATAGGAGGCAGGATGAGGAAAAGTAAAAAAAAAAAACTTTAAGAGATTAATACTTTAATATGTCTAGGATGGTGTGGTTGGATTCTCAATAAACAAAGTCTGTTCGCTAAACTGAATGTCCCCCTTTGCATATACTGTATGCACAAAATATTTTATACCAGATTGTGCAAACGCCACAACAATGACCTGGTTCTGCATGCAATCAGAAACAAGCTGTGATCTATAGCAAAACACCTGAAAGACATAATTCATATAAATTGATTGTAAAAAGAACACTGCAGATACACATGGATGGCTGAAGGATGTCAGGATTTAGACTGGATTCACAGTATGTATTGTGTTAATGCAACAAGTTTTCAGTAGTTACAAGTGCACTGTGTTAAGGCAGGACATTCATGTAGAGTTGGGCTGGACGTGCACCTTAACACATGAAATAAATGCACCTGCACTTATTGTTTTCCATTACAGAACATTATACATCCACAGATGATTTCTGAAATTAAAGGAGCCAATATAAATTGTATCACAGATTCTCCCTTACTATACCATGCATGGAGGGTTTGATAAAACACCCTTCACCACAAAGCACAGGTCTGAATGGAGCCACAGAGTTGCATTAGTGTAGGGCTCCCAAAATACTTCAATGAAGCACCACATATGCCATCTACAAGCATACTTTACATGCTTATAATGGACCAAAACACCAAAAGTCTCCATGACAACGTTTCACATTTCAAAAACACTCTTTTTCTTTGAAAAAGTCTAAATCCTGCTTTATACACCAAAAACAGTCAACAATAATTGCTGCACCACAAACATATCAGAACATGAGGGGACAACCCATTATTATTATTTTTTATTTCAAAACATTGTTGCAAAGCAACAGCTTGGGTATTTTGAGTAAAGCAAAAAGCCAGTTTCCTTTCCTCAAAAATGTGGTAAATTTTGTTTTTCGGGAAGCTCCACCGTATAAACTCCTGAGTACCAATATATATATTTCCTCCTGTTACAGTTAGGTCCAGTAAAGTCATGCTCTTATGTGCTGTGCCAGCAAAACTAGCAATATTTGGCAGCAGCTGAACGCTTCAGGTCATGCTTAAGTGTAAACTAGTAAAATGTGTTCCCAATCTTTCAGTAGGTAATCCTGAATGGTGCACAGTAATATAAACCTCCCCAGACTTCCAGGTCTAGTTGAAGAAAAGCCATAGGGCAGTGAAGAGCATTGATGACGCACAAAGCATAGTAACTCACTGCAAACTAATTATTGGTTAAATAAATTCCACAAGCTAAAATATGATGTTTACTATAGATTACCAGCCCCTGCACATCATGGTTGCCATTTCAATGCTATGTGATCTGCAGGAGACTGTGGAGAATAAGCTAAAAAGTCTGTTAGTTACTATTAAATTGGTACTTCAGCAAAGAGAAAGCCAAAGGATGGTAGATGGTATAGATTGTTCACAAACAAGTAAAAAAAAAATGCTTATATGCCTTACAATTACCAACACCTAATCCTTAACAGATCTTGACAGCAATCAAGCAATTTACAAATGTCCACAAATAATAGCATACAAATTTACTCTATTGAATTTAGGCTCTGTTCACATCTCTGCGTGTGTGTTTTCTCATACACATCATGGGTAGAGTAGCCCATTCATTTCAATGGGTTGCTCTACCTGCGAGGAACGTGGAGAAAGAAGTCCCCGACCTTTTCTTGAAATTGCACCGCAATGAATCGCATGAGGCTGGGGAACCATGCAGTTTAGTGCACAAACAATAGCACCACAGCTGTCTATGTATGGGGGTGCTATTAAGAATTAATGGAACACCTACGTGTCTGCTATAGTGCAGCACAGCCGGAATCATGCATGTTCCTCATCCGCAGTGAACAGAACCTAGCCAAAGAGAATTGTATAGAAGTCATAAATGGGTATGGTCTCACAGGTTTGGATGGATTTATAAAATTATATATATAAAAGGATACATAAAAAGATTGCTTAAACCCATGATTGGATAAGTTGGAAGCAAGCTAGCTTCAGGCTTTGTGCAGCTAGCCAAGCCATTATACATTTGCCTAGTGTGGAAAGTGATTAAAACCAGTCAGGTTTTATTCTTTGGCATGTCATACAGGGAGTGAAAGGAACTCTCTCCACATAAAATCACCCACACAGTTGTCAACAGAATATGTGCCCCTATTGGAAGATTTCACCTTGACTTTCTATTTTGGTGACAAATCACCCCAGCATGGACACAAACAGAAAAAAAAAAAAAAAAAAAAAACTGTCAGAAGAGCTGATCTTTCCCTACTCCTTTACTAAAGCCCCATTCACACTGGGGCATCGGCGCTAAAGCGCAGCTATTTTTACCGTCGTTTTTGTGGGGGTTTTCGGCCGCTAGCGGGGCGGTTTTGACCCCCATTAGTGGCCGAAAAAGGGTTAAAACGACCCGCAAAGCACTGCTGCAGCGGCGCTCTGCCAGCGGTTCGGCAGCGGTGCCCATTCAGTTCAATAGGCAGGAGCGGTTTAGGAGCGGTGTATACACCGCTCCTTCACCCCTCCAAAGATGCTGCTTGCAGGACTTTTTTAGCGTCCTGCCAGCGCACCGCTCCAGTGTGAAACGCCTCAGGCTTTCACACTGGAGAGACAGGAGAGGCTCTTTACAGGCGCTATTTTTAGGGCTGTAGCACCTGTAAAGCGCCTCAGTGTGTTGCTTACTGTAAAATCCTTTTCTTGAAGAACATGGGACAAATGATTAGGTATTTCATGTACATGGGGTTATGTTTCTGCCTTCAGGAGATTGGACACTGACAAATTAAGCTGTAAGGGCCAGTTCCCACCACATGCAGTTCAGTGCGTTTTTTTTTTTCTGCATCAAAAACGCATGGAAAGTAGGTTATATGGTTTCCAATGGCATAATTCACACCAGTGCGATCAGTTCCAGGGCCTATGGTTTCTAATGGCATAGTTTGCACCAGCGCGATCAGTTCCAGGGCATTCCAGTTCCAGAAAAACAGAACATACTGCATTTTTCCTGCATCTGAATGAACTGGAACACATCAAAAATGCACCGGATTGCGTTAAAAACGCACATGCAGAATGGATCTGGAGTGGGTTTTTTGTGGTGTGAACCAGTCCTCACGGGCAGCCTAATTTAACCCCTCTTACTCCCAGCATACCTTTGTTTTGTTAGCAAGTAACAGTCGGAGTGGATCATATGAACGGGAGTGGGGGACCATTATCCCTTGATGTACTTCAAGAAAAGACAGTAGCAGTAAGTCAAAAATCCTATTTTGTTAATCATTTATTACGGGGCACAAGATAATATACTGTAACTCTGGTACATTAGTACATCCAAAGGCATGAAGGGTGGGCAGCACAGCAAATGAAAGCCATATGTCCCAGGAAACAAATAGGTTAACAGAACTCAACAGAGCCACCTGAAGAAACTTATGACCCAAAGTCAGCATCAGCTGAAGCGTGACCATCTACCTGGTAGAACTTTATGGATGTGTAAACAGAGGACCAAGAGGCAGCCTTGAAAATCTGAGCAATAGATGCCCAGGGGACACATCTAACCAAGCAGATTTGTGCTAGGTTTGATGTTATGAAGGGCAGGGGAGACAACGGGGTTTATTAGATCCCTAATGTCTCCAAGAAAACATGTCAACTGCCCAATGCTATCACATAAGGGTTTATTAACCCCTTGTGATAGCAATTAAGTAAAAATAAATAAATGGGGGAAAAAAAAACTATACACATGTGACTTTTGGTTACCAATGTTTTTCTGCGATATCACTGGCGCATGCAATTTGAAGACTTGGAATGTTAGGCATTTATTTACTCCATGCAACCTCATCTTTTAGATTTTACAAAAAATGGGTATTTTATTGTGTGTGTTTGCACTAAAATTCATTTTATTGTATTTTCTCCTGAAAATATTGCGTTTAATTAACAGTTGTGCAAATATCATGCGACATAAAAATGTCTTTTTTATTCTACAGAGTTTCTGCTTTCAAAAAATATATAATGTTGCAGGGGCATAAGTAATTATACTGCCGAAAATGAAGATTTTTACATGTGTGCAAATATGAAAAAAATTTGCTCTAGAGCCAAGCTAGTTCAGAGGGAGCTAGGCAGCTGTGATTACCATAAATAAGCCTTTCTGCACTATGTACGCATATCTAGATTTGAAAACTGTTGGTCCTAACAAAAGGTTAAAGGTGTCAGAACTGGACTTCTTGCACTGTTTTGTTAATTAGGACAGACAGGCTCACTCTAACTTTATTCAAAAAATGTTGCAGTTATCCATGACACCTCCTCCTGAGAAAGATCTATTATATACTGTATCTAGTGTATACAAAAGAAAACATAAAATATTTTAAAAAATTCCAAAAGTGGAAATATGCTTTAAAAATGCTTCTAGCCCTTTGTGCACCAGGTCTTTAGATATGGTGTCCTCAACAGAGAGCTCTGATAGGAAACAACTGGGTCAACATTATTTTTTTTTTTAGGAACTCCTGTGCCATAGGGTAATGCTGGGGAAAGTGCATAGAAGAGAAAAGAAGGTGTGAAGGCAACGTTCGCACACGCGCACAGTATGGCCACCAAAGGTGAAACTCATACTGGAGCAGATAGGCACAGAGACCACGCAGCCATGAAAGGCAGATTGCTCGAGCACCAGATTCAAAAACTGGCATAGCTCACCCTTACCGCCAAGGGTTAACCCCTCGGCAGAATCAATTTGTATGTGCCCTTTAAAAACATGGGCAAAGGCCCCATTAGCTGCAGCTGAGGTCCAACAGCCTTGTGGCACCCCCTCCAAAGGTACATCATGGGATAGAGAGGCAAGATCCAGGGAGAGTGTTGCTCCAGCTAGTCATCATGCTTCTTGCACACATACCCCTCCAAAGGGGTCTGCAGGGACATGGCTCAATCAGACAGGTGCAATGCAGCCCTGAACATGTAAAACACTCTGCAGCTAACTCAACACATTGCACTGTAGGTATCTAGGTGAGTGCCTAACGCACAGACCAAGATAATTACTAGCTGGTCCCGCTTCTGTGGCAGAACCAATAATTGTGGCTCTGAAGCATCTAAGAAAACATGCTAGCTATAAAGGAAAAAAAAAAAGGTATTAAAAAATAACTTTTTTCCCTCAATGGAGAGAAGACATCTGCTCATCTAGGACATTAGCAAAAAGACATGCTGGCAATGGGAGGAATAAACTGGGATGTCCTTACAGCTTTGTTTGCCAGGTTTCAATCTTCTAAGGACAGCAGCATAACCCAGTGTATCTAAATTACTTCAACCCATGTCCTGTAGAATAAGAAACATTCATTTGCCACAAAAAAAAAAAAAGAAAAGAAATCTAAAAGGTCTTTCTGCTTCAGCAGGATGGATTTTGTGATTTTTTTTTTGAATTGCATTATTCAGAATTTCTACTAGTCATGGACCAAAAAAATAATCAGCCAATCTGAAAACATGGAAGGATTCTGAAATCCTTTCTGATTTCTGGCAGAAAGAACGCTTTGTCCTGCCTAGCTGGCACAGGAAAGACACTGAGGCTCAGGAAGGGATGGGAAAGGGTTATCCTATTTGTGTTTTCTGAGCCTTATAAGAAGGTGCAGCAGTTTCTCACGTAAGGGCTGTTGGGTGGTTGTTCTTGGCATACCTACTACTGAATTGGGATTTTCACAGGGAATAGCTATCAGTGTGACATACATGCAAAGAACACTTCAAGAATAAGAAAGTTTGTTTGATAAAAATGCAAACACCGAGTTTGGTCCCTTTAACAGTCTGGGTATTAACTACTGCACAGTGATTGAACATCATTCCCTAATTCAGACATAAGTCCTGCCAATGTCTATATTTACTTAATAGGACAGCATCAATGCCAAAGACCAGTGTGACGCATAGCACAGATTTTTTCTTCTTTTTTGCACTGAGAAAACAAACGACACACATTTTGCTGGGAAGTCATTGATGTCACAGATCATAACTGTTGGGCACAGGCATACAATCCACTGCCAAAAAACAAGTCGGAACTCATTCATACAGCCAGAGTAGATTAAATGTTTTTAATTAAACAAAGAGAGCAGAACTGAAGGCATGCACAAGTGCATACACATGTGGGTTCACTTTATACAGCAGATATATAAGCTTTTACCTTGAGAGTATATATGTAGTTACTAATCAAATTAGTGACATCATCGTCATTATATTATTCTCTGAAGGTTTTCATAACTGGAAGAGCTAAGATACATGGGATATTGTTTGACACGATAAATTAAAGCACTCTTACCTGAAAAAATAATTTGTCAAAGCGCTCTACACTGAATAACAACAAAAATATCAACAGTAGCTGTTCAACTACCATATATTGTCAAAAGTATTGGGACACCTGTCTTTTTTTTTTTTTTTTTCTATATACACATGAACAAAGAAAGGTCCATAAAGACATGGATGAGCGAGTTTGGGGTGGAGGAACTTGACTGCCCTGCACAGAGTCCTGACCTCAACCCAGTAGAATCCCTTTGGGATGAATTAGAACAGAGACTGTGAGCCAGGCCTTCTCGGTCACATCAGTGCCTGACCTCACAAATGCACTTCTGGAAGAATAGTCAAACATTCCCATAGACACACTCCTAAAACTTGTGGACAGCCCTCCCAAAAGAGTTGAAGCTGTTACAGCTGCAAACCGTGGGCCAACTCAATATTGAACCCTACGAACTAAGACTGGGATGCCATTAAATTTCATGTGCGTGTAAAGGCAGGTGTCCCAATACTTTTGACAATATAGTATCTGTTCAGAGGCTTCAGTTATTGTATACATAGCAACATACACTGAATAGTCTCAGTGGTTATTTTTAAGATACATTGTAGCCTTACTGAAAAGAAGGCAATGTTCACACTGGTGCACTGCAGTTAAGGTGCAGTGCGACTGTATCCGCGAAATACCCACGGGTTTAGGTGCAATCCCATTAACTTCTATTAGACCGTGCGTTTTCTAAAAGTGCATCAAAGATGCAGAATACAGGACTTGGGTGCGCTTTCTTGAAAACACATGGTCTAATAGAAGTCATCACACCTAAAAACGCAGATATAACGTGCTGAAATCATGCTACACCCAAAATGCTACACACTGGAGCGAACCCCACTCTCAGACATACAGCAAAGGACTTAAAGTACAGCTGAACTTTACACTTACAATGTATGGTCCACAGACCTTCTTGGTAAGTCTTACACTCACCGGTCCCCAATTTAACCAGTTCCAGCCTATAGCAGGATGAAGCTGGTGGGAACCTCTCTTTGCACAGCGGCGCAATCTGTCACGGGCTGTGTCCGCTGGACCATTTTTCTAGGTAAATGTATTTCTAAAAGGTGTTATTGACATGAAATTTTCACATGCCGGTAACAACCCGTGCAGTCCACGCATACAAAGAAACCAAAACAAATACGTTCGGAAATTAAGTTATGTGTAATAAAATGGAATAACACAGGGAAAAAGTATTGAACACATGAAAAAAAGAAGGTGAAAAAAGACATGGAAAGCCAAGACACCAGCCAAAATCTATCAGCAATTACTAAGCAATCCTGCCCCTTGCCAGTGCAAATTAATATCAGCTGGTCCAGTCTCAACTGATGGCCTATAAAAAGGTGTCTCATTAACAAGCTGTCACACAAGAAACATCTCATGGTGGGTAAAAGCAAAGGGCTCTCTCAAGACGTTTGCATTCTTCTTGTTGCAAAAAATACTGATGGCATTGGTTACAGAAGTAATATAATGAATAATGTGGCGCTTACTCAGTGTGTAATGTAATGCATCTTCAAACACAGCAATATGTCAAATCTACAAATATGCTAATTCTTAATGTGCAACTATACACAAACAATAAATTAATAGTTTTTTCTTCACACACAATAGGGGCAACAATTCCAAAGTGACAATGCAGTGAATAAATGATGAACGTGCCTAATCTCGAAGTTCATAAATAAAGTGCTTGTGCAAAAATGGAATGGAATGGAGGCTGGGGCAAACCACTGGCGCACTACGGATTTACTGGATTCCCTTTTTGCACAAGCACTTTATTTATGAACTTTGAGATTAGGCACATTCATCACATTTATTCACTGCATTGTCACTTTGGAATTGTTGGATTTTATTGTGTGCGAAGAAAATGCTATTTATTCATTTGAGTATAGTTGCACATTAAGTATTAGCATATTTGTTAATTTGACATATTACTGTGTTTGAAGATACCACACATTACACATTGAGTAAGCGCCCCATTATTCATTATATTACTGGCACTTTGTGGGAACACCATTTATGTTGGCAGCTGCTTAGTTTGGTTTGTGCATTAGTACTTTCACTTGATTGGTTTCTTGATTCAAAATTCACTTGATTCAAAAAGAAAACAATAAGTAATGCACTCCATTGCTGAAGAAAAAGCATGTTGAAGCTTGTTTAACTACTTAACCACTGCGCCATAGCCAAATGACGGCTACAGCGCGGCTCGATAACTCTGGGAGGGCGTACATTGACGTCCTCCCAGAAGGGCGCGCACTTTGGGAATATCAGTAACTTTGGGATGGCGTACATTGACGTCCTCCCAGAATCGCGCTCCCGTGCACCCCCTGGGGCGCGCACCTGGGAATATCCGTGACCACCAGGTCTTGTATCACGGTAAATGGCCGCTGACAGCGGAGTTATCATTTATAAACAAACCGGCGTCACGTCCGGTTCCTCTCTCCCCTCTCTGCGCTGCTGCAGCGCTGTGGGCTGGATGTGTAGTGCCCAAAGCGCTGATTTGTGCCCACTCCAGCCATCCATCCATGCTCAGCCAGCCATCCATCCATCCATGCTCAGCCAGCCAGCCACCCACCCTCAGCCAACCATCCATACTCAGCCATCCATCCATACTCAGCAATAATCATCCATCCATCCTCTGCCATCCCAGCCACCCCCATCCATACTCAGCCATACTCATTCAGGCTCAGTCATCCCATCAATACTCAGCCATCCCCATCCACGGCTCATCCATCCCCATTCATGCTCATCCATGCCACTAGAGTGCCTCACAAAAGTGTAATAGGTAGTCAAATTAGATTTGACATTTATGCCCCTAGGATGCCTGATGGTGCTCCCTGCATGTTGGGCCTCTCTATTTGGCCAAGCTCAGGAGGAGTAGGAGAATCTATTTTGAGGTGTAATTTTTGGCATGTACATCCTATGTGTTAGAAATATTGTATAAATTAACAACTTTGTGTAAAAAAAAAAAAAAAAATGCGTTTTCATTTTCTTTACACATTTTCCAGAAACTTGTAGAAAAAAATGACATGTTCAAAAGACTCATTATGCCTCATAGATTATATGTTGGGTTGTTTTCTTTCCAAAATAGGGTCATTTTTGGGGCGTTTCCATTGTCCTGGTGCTCCAGGTCCTTCAAAACTGTAAGAGGTAGTCAAGAAATTATATGTGTAATTTATGCTCCAAGAACGCCTGACGGTGCTCCCTGCAAGTTGCGTCTCTGTATGTGGCCACGCGGTGTAAAAGTCTCACACATGTGGTATCACCGTACTCAGGAGTAGTAGTAGAATGTGTTTTGGGGTGTAATTTGTGCTATGCATATGCTGTGTGTGATAAATAACCTGCTAATATAACAATTTTGTGAAAAAAAAAAGAAAAAAAAATCTTGGTTTTGCAAAGAATTGTGGAAAAAAAAATACAACTTCAAAAAACTCACCATGCCTCTTACTAAATACCTTGAAATGTGTACTTTCCAAAAAGGGGTAAGGTCTCAAGAAATGAGGTCGTCAGTATATCAGGTGTGATCAATTTTCAGAGATTGGCACCATAGCTTGTGGACTCTCACAAAGATCAAATAATATACACCGATTTGGGTTATTTTAATAAAAGATATGTAGCAGTATACATTTTGGCCAAAATGTATGAAGAAAAATTACTAATTTGCGAAATTTTATAACTGAAACTAAGAAAATGCATTTTTTTTTACAGAATTTTCGTTTTTTTTTTTCTTTTATAGCGCAAAAAATAAAAACCCAGAGGTGATTAAATACCACCAAAAGAAAGCTCCATTTGTGGAAAAAAAAGGACAAAAATTTCATATAAGTACAGCGTTGCATGACTGAGTAATTGTCATTCAAAGTGTGAGAGCACCGAAAACTGAAAATTGGTCTGGTTAGGAAGGGAGTTTAAGTGCCCAGTGGTCAAGTGGTTAAAGTTTGCTGCACAACATTTAGACAAGCCTGTGAAATACTGGAAGAAAATAGTCTGGTCAGATGAGACCAAAATTAAAGTCTTTGTATGCCATAATACACACTGTGTTTGGAGGTAAAATGGCACTGCACATCACCCCAAAAACACCACACCAACAGTGAAGTTTGGAGGTGGGAACTGGTACTGTACTGGCAAACCCCATATCATTGAAGGAAGGATGCATGAACAAATGTACCAAGGCATTCTTGATAAAAATCTGCTGCCATCTACCAGGATGATGAAACAAGGGTGAACATTTCAGCAAGACAATGATCACAAACACAAAGCCAAGAAACTTCTCAATTGGTTCCACAGAAAGAAAATAAAGCTGCTAGAATGGCCCAGCCAATCACCTGACTTGAATCCAACAGAAAATCTATGGAAAGAACTAAAGATCAAAGTTCATAGAAGAGGCCCACGGAACCTTTAAGATTTGAAGACCTTTATGTGGAAGAATGGGCTACAATCACACAAGTAATGCATGCAACTAGTTTTTCCATACAGGAGGCATCTTGAAGCTGTCATTACCAACAAAGAATTTTGTACGAAGTATTAAATACATTTCAGTTAGCGTGTTCAATACTTTTTCCCTGCATCATTCCATTTTATTACACATAACCTAATTTCTGAACGTATTTGTTTTGGTTTCTTTGTATGTATGGATTGCATGGGTTGTTACCGACATGTGGTGAAAATTTCATGTCAATAGCACCTTTACAAACCCAGAGAAAAAATGGTGCCTCATTCAATATGTATTTTACCCGCTGTAGATAAAGATTATTTATTTGCAAAGTTTTATAACAGAAACAAAGAAAACCACGTTTATTTTTTATTTTTTTTTTTTTCATTTTCAGGCTTTTTTGGTTATTTAGCAAAAAATAAAAAACCCAGTGGTGTTTAACCACTTAAGGACCAAGCCTGTTTTTCAGACTCGGTGTTTACAAGTTAAAAGCAAGGTTTTTTTTGCTAGAAAATGACTTGGAACCCCCAAACATTATACATTTTTTTCCCTAACACTCTAGAGAATAAAGTGGCGGTCATTGCAATACTTTTTTGTCAAACCATATCTGCGCAGCGGTCTTACAAGTGCACTTTTTTTGGAAAAAATTTACTTTTTTGAATTAAAAAATAAGACAACAGTAAAGTTAGCCCAAATTTTTTTTTTTATATTGTGAAAGATAATGTGACACCGAGTAAATTGATACCCAACATGTCACGCTTCAAAATTGCGCCCGCTCATGGAATGGTGTCAAACATTTACATTTAAAAATCTCCATAGGCGATGTTTAAAAAATTCTACAGGTTGCATGTTTTGATTTACAGAGGAGGTCTAGGGCTAGAATTATTGCTCTTGCTCTACCGACTCTCTCACTCGTATCCATACCAAGGAAGGAGAAGGACCCGATCACCTCCGCCGCTACCGACGGCTCCGGTAAGCGGCGGAGGGTGCGGGAAAGTGGCGGGAGGGGGGCCCCTTCCCGCAGCCGATAACGGTGATCTCGTGGCAAATCCGCCGCAGAGACCACCATTATCGTAAACAGAACCGCCCACTGAAAAGACGGACACCTCGGTTGCGGCAGCAGCTGCTGCCGTTACCGCGATATACATCTTTAAAGTGCCGATGTATATATACAGTGGGCGGTCGTTAAGTGGTTAAATACCACCAAAAGAAAGCTTTATTTGTGTGAACAAAATGATGAAAATTTAGTTTGGGCACAGTGTTGAATGACTGTGCCATTGTTATTCAAAGTGTGACAGCACTGCAAGCTAAAAATTTGCCTGGGCAGGAAGGGGGTAAAAGTGCCTGGTATTGAAGTGGTTAACAATATATCAAGTGGAGAATGAACACATTCAAGAATTAAATGGAGAGGAAATTTGTGCTTACTTATCTGGTTAAACGGTTGTTATTGGGACAGTAAGTTAGGGAAAAATCCCCCTAATAGAGCCCCAGATCGCAGTAAAAATTTATTGGGGGTAAAGAACTGCCTCACTCTATCCAATACTAGAAAATAAAATGTCAGCTACACATTTTACTTGTGGAAAGAACTATAATAGGGCAATTACTTAGTCTATAAAGTCATGTTTAAATGCATCTGTACAATACTACCTGTAAACAAAAGAAAGAACTTTACTATAACTTTGGGTAGAAATTACATGCTTCATAGGGGCATTCCAATTCACAAACGAGTCATTAATCATAACCCAAATTAGCCTATTTTTAACAAATTCCATAGCATAATCATTTTTCTCCAACTTTTCTCTTAAGCAGTTTTAGAAGAAATTGAGTACCTAGTGTTTTCAGGGATCTTTAAATCAAATTGATTCAACAGAGTGAACCCAGGTGATTTGGGTAGGTTAATACAGCCTATTTCAACCAAGGTGCCTTTTGGGTTCTTCAGGAGTGCTTTGGCAAAATGCCTAAAATATGCCTCAAATTGCCCAAAAATTGTCAACAAGGCAGGGGGTGGCTCAAGCCCACCTTTTTGTTAACCACAGGTTTTTATTGTGCAGCATTACAACCTCGGGTACCATGTGGGCCAGCTGCCAGCATTCTAACAACTGATTATGTCATTGGTTGATGAGGAGGACTTCTGGCCCCTGCACAACATCCTTGCTTGCCCCCTCTTTTAGCACTGGGGTCACATTAGCTGAGTGAGGGAGAGAAATTGAGGGAGAGGAGAAATGCTGGAATACCATAAGAAGTGGCTTTCTTTGGTGGCACATGGAGGAGAGGAGGAGCCGAGAGCGCTGGCAGGGGACCCCAGAAGAGGGTTTGGGTCCGCACTGTGCAAAACCACTGCACAAAGCAGTTAAGTATAAAATGTTTATTATTTTTTTAAATGAACCTCTACTATTACTATAATTTTTTTTATTATCACTTCTTTCACAAGAAAAGCATATTATATGAAATGCTATGCATTTCTGTCATTTGACAGCCGTGCAGGAGCATGAGCATGTCCTAAATGCAGATAGTAAAAGTCCATGACCACTCTGATCGGCCAACTTACTTCTCACAGAACCGACAATCAGCAGACTAAAATTTACTGGTAACAGATGCCTGGTTACAAAGGGCAATGAGCTGTGGAACTCCCTTCCAGCGTTTCTAAGGTCCTTACCCTCCCTCCTGAGTTTCAGGAAGGGTTTAAAAACCTTCCTCTTTACCCAGGCCTACGAATAATCTAATGAAGAATAGAAATTGTACCAAAACCCCCCCGGTTCTTCTCTGTTTTTACTCTAACTCTTTCATATTGGGCACCCTAGGCTCCTTTTTTAACGTTCTTTTGGAAATCTCACTTGATATTAGGGTCTTTGTGCGCCTAGACGCGCTCCTAATGGAGCGCATTCGGTGCAGTACAAATCCCATATCAAATCAAATCAAAATCAAATCAAATTAAATAGTGTGCATTCAGAGACACACATCAGCAAGGCTGTCAATTTGGGACCAACAGCCGTGTCGGTGCAGCCGCTGTTTCCCAAAAAACATGCATGCCATTTGCATGGAACACCTGTGCCTCCCATGGAGCAAACATAGGTCTTCGCACAGGTGTACACTTAAGTTCGCTCCCATGTGAACAAGACCTTATTTATCAATCTGGTATCATAGGTTTAAAATGGAATGGGTGAAATATCACTGGGGCCAAATACAGCTTTAAAAACCTGATAGCAGTTCTAATGCTGGCCATACACTATATGAAAAATCAGCAGAAATTCGGTCATTTGGCCAGTTTGTTCATTTTTCGAGTCAGTTAATGGGCACAAAATCGGAAATTGTTGGGACGTTTTTGAGCCAAAAAAATGAAAGACAAGTTTGGAAATTTTCTACTGAACAAATGATAAATTGAAAAATTAATATGTTTCACGCCCAAACTGTTTGCACAAGGTATATGTAAAAAAAAACTTACAAAAAACTGATTCATTTATGTCCACTGAACAATTTATCGGTCATTACATGATTCGTTTTTCGAAAATGGGTTCGGCCGATATTTCGTATAGTGTATGGCCAGCATAACTTTCCCTACCCTTTTCAAAAGAAAAAAATATATGGCTGGAGTTGGGCTGCAATACAAAAGGAGAGGAATTTATTGCTTAAAGGGAACATACCATAGAAAACGCACACACTCTATAGCAAATAATGACACTACATTAACGACCGTTATCACTAAGTCATTATGCTATCCATGACCACCAGGGGCTTTGATTTTGCTACCGCTAAGAGCAAAAAAACCTGTTTTAAACATGTAAACACCTAAAATCCAAAGCGAGGCTGGTCCTTAAGTGGTTAAAAGAATTTTGAGGACAGACATGCACCTTTTAGAAACACTCCAACATGTCTACAGCTGTTTCAACCACTTGCTCACATAATTTCAATTAAAAAAAAAACCCAGAAAGTACAGTTTTTCACCTATTTAACAGACCCTAACGTCTTAATGGTTCTTTTCTGAAGGCCATACCATGCATATATAGAGGTCTACTACACTATAATATATATTCTATCCAAGAGAAAAAGCTAAGCAAATCTTTAACCACTTAAAGACCGTCCACTGCATATATACTCTGGCAGGGCGTCTCTTTTGCACGAAACAACGTACTTGTACTTTGTATCATTCAATAGATACTGTGGGCATGTGCACGCTCACTGCACAGAGGGGGAGTCAATTAGAGGGTACGCCAGTCACCTGCAATCACTACACAGAGAAGCAGAATGGGGATTTGCCTATGTAAACAAGGCAGATCCCTGTTCTGACGGGGAAGTATACAGAGATCTTCTGTATCTGTAATCCGGAACAGCAATCTCTGTGTTCTTCCTGTCAGTCTATCCCCCCAAACAGTTAGAAAACACACTGAGGGACAACAATTAACCCTCTGATCGCCCCTGATGTTAACCCCTTCCCTGCCAATGTCATTTTTACAGTGATCAAATAGAAAAAACACCTGGTGGCCAAGAGTACGGTGGAGAGAACCCCTTAGGGTCTTTAATAGACAGACCAAAACATGAAGTATAAAAAGTATGAATTTACTGAAAATTGATCAAAATATATATGTAGAAAAAATACATTAAAAAAATACATAAGAACAATATCTGATACCCAAAATGATACAGTTTATTAACTGGTCACTGTCCTGGTGCAAAGTGCACTAGTGGAGGTAAATACAGTATATAACAGTGGTCATCAACCCTGTCTTCAGGGCCCACTAACAGGCCAGGTTTGCAAGATAACTGAAATACATCACAGGTGATATAATTTGCTGCTCAGTGATTGCAGTATTCTAGTCTGCATCTCCCCAAGGTAATACATAAAACCTGGCCTGTTAGTGGGCCCTGAGGACAGGGTTGATGACCACTGGTATATAACACCTTACATGTTACGAACTACAAGTCCTTCTTCAGAAGTTTTGTTATAGATTCAGATGGATTACTTACATTGTAAACAGTTCAGACAAAGCACATCTGAAGAGAATAGGATGATCAAATCACTCATGAGTAAACAAGGACAGCTATTTCCAAGGCACCACAGAATACAGGGCCTAAGGAAGGGTAGATAACATGCTTTGCTGCGAGGACTCTAGCTAGTGGAACCGCATCGTTCCATTTAGTGCTGGGCCAGTGTAACTATATGGGAGGTATGAAATAGCATAATAATTAAACACCATACCTAGTGCCAGGATTAAGCACTAGGATAGCAGAAAAGCAAAGAGATTGTGATCATGTAATTATAGTCTGCTATAGATAGGGTAGTAAAAGTAAACCTACCTCAGAAAGAGAGTGTGCTGCACATGTGCCTTGTGCTCCTTCGGCGTCTGCCGGAGAGGCCCGAGGAGCCGGAATATGAGCGGTTGTGGAGAGGCTAACAGCCAATCATGATAATAATTGTGATGGCTGTCAGCTTGCACAGTGGAGGGGAGGAGTGGACCGGCATATTACACTGAAATAAGTCCTCCCAGAGTCCCCCAGCAAGACGGGGTGGGGCGGCGTCGCACGTCATCACGCCTCCAACCGCCTGTGCTTCAGGTTTGAGCGCACAGCGCTGTGGACACTGGAAGGGTCCAAGTGAGGGGCATCCCGAGCCGTCCCACCAAACAAGTGGGGAGACGGAGACTGGCAGGGGACTCCCGCGCGTCGAAGCAGGCCAAGCCCAGACCCGAGCCTGCGTGGGTGGAATGTCATAGAACAGGGGGCACAAAGTAGTGTTGAACATAATGACAAAGGCAACATATATACATAACATGATTGAAAAGGGGGAGGGCAAAAAAGGACCTTGGGGAGAACAATGCATACATTTTTGATACAGATCGGCACACATACCTAATAAAATATAGGGTCAATAAAATTGTTACTTATACATAGTAATTGAGCAATACCATCTAAACAACATAAGTTGATGTTTATGGAAGAAGAGCTGCGCAAAAAAAATAAAATGAACAAGTGATCGTGGTAAAAAGAAAAATTACAATCTGAGTACCACTGAAAATATTGAATATAAATAGTCTTTAAAGAATCATAAATATTCCAATGATTGCATGCAAGTGAAGTGAACTCTTGAACAAGACACCACCAGTAGATGTGAACCTCCACCACATGAATTGAGCGCTTACCAAAAGGTGAGCCAAACAAGCCTGTATGTAGATCAGTATCATAGTGTAAATCTGACTACTATGAAATTTATTGGAATAAAAGGTTACACTTACAGGAGAACGAAGATAAAAGCATCAATAAAAAGTTTTGCCGGCCGGCTTGCAGACAGCTGTCCGCACACAAGGTACACCACGATGACGTCAGCACGTCAACCTCCCAACGTACGTTTCGTCATCCAAAGACGTCGTCTTGGGGAACGGGCGACGCACTGACTAATCGCATTAAATAGTAACACAGAGAACCACGCCTCGTTTTGAATCCTGAGTAGTGGAACCTGGTCACATTAAGACGAAGCTCAAAGGCTTACTGTAAACAACATTAAAATCTAGATAACAAAAAATAATATAACCTTAAAGAGGAAACAGGAATGTTGTGTAAACTGCATGTAGGAAGATAACCAATATATGCAGAAAACCCAGATTGTCAAGAAATAAAAAAACAATAAAAAAATAAGTATATACTGCCTCCACTATGCCTGCGGTGGTGGAAAATGAATATAGCCCCTAACGGAGGCACGGAAAAACCCTCTTAACTATGTCTCCACTAGTTCGAAGTTTGTTAAACCATCCAAGAATGACACAGGTATAATACCCAATTATGCCTCCACTGGTGAAAGGTAATAATGTCATCCACAATTCTATTATATGGAGGTTCAAGGTCCCCAATGATAGGGCAAAGATCCCAGAAAAAATCCCTAATAAAAAACATTGTGACAAAAATTGAATTAAATAAAAAAAAATAGATAACAAAGGGGGAAAGAAAAAAAATGGCTAAATGGGAAAAAAGAAACCAACAATGAATCACTTACAATCAAGTAGGACCTGCCAATGTTGTTAGATAAACATGTGAAAGGTATTGCTACTAAGGTGTCACATCAAGTTTACATTGAAAAAATAATAGAATAAAAATTAAAAATTAAAAAATTATAATAACCTACCTATGAATTGTCAATAAATGCATTTAGGTCCACATCGATGTTCAACCCAAAGGGGGAATAGATCTTGATCCTATATATCCATGACATTTCGAGTCTAGATATACTACAAACCAATGAGCCACCTCTCCATTGTGGGGTGTACCTATCGATCCCCAAAAAATGGTTTTGGCAGGATTCCTATTATGGGCTTCTAAATAATGCCCTGAAACTGAGTGTTTCTGAAAAACATTTTTTATATTCGTTATGGAACGTGCTCAGTGGAGCACGTACTAAACGGCTTAATTTCAAATTCTTTTGAGGTGTTTAATGATGTAAATTTATGAGTTCTTCTATGTATGCATCCACTCAGGGAGCACACCCTACACCTCCTACACTGGTAGAAGCCAGTCAGATTCTCAAAAAAGTCCCTCTTCACTGCAGGGGGGGTCAAGAACATTCGGTGCCACTCTACCCCTAAGGGTGGAGGCTCCCTTATAGATGACCTGTGGTTTATCAGATAAAACAGTGTTCAAAACCTGATTGTTGGTAAGAATATGCCAATGTTTTCTAATAAGTTTTTTGACACTCATTTGCTGCACGGAATAAGTTGTAATGAAAGGGACAGAAGGTGTGCTATCATCTCTATGTGGTCTTTCCCTGAGTAAGTCACTCCTATCAATTAATGCCACTTCATCCAAAGTGCTTTTTAAGGAGGCATTTGAGTAGCAATTTTCTATAAACCGTCTGGGTCAGGATCTCTGCCTGTATCAGGAATTCTCTATTATCAGAGCAATTACGCTTTAGACGTATGTACTGGCTCTTCGGAACTGATCACAGCCACGCCTCATGGTGGCATGGTGGCAAAAATATAAGAATTTCTGTCCGTGCTCTTGAAGAATGTTGAGGTTGTAAACTGGTCACCATTCACCCCAATTTTGAGATCCAGAAAATTTATTTCCATTTGGCTGGCTTCAAAATTGAGAAAGATACCTCTAGTGTTCCTATTTAATTCTGCAACAAATAGGTCCAAATCATCTCGGCTGCCATCCCATAGGAGGAGGATGTCATCTATATACCTAACCCACAGCACCCCCTGGGGTTTCTGATGGGCATAGATGATATCCTCCTCCCATAGGGCCATAAAGAGATTCACCAAACTAGGGGCATACTTCGCCCCCATGGCAACCCCCCTATCTTGGCTATAGAACTGGCTGTTAAACCAGAAATAACTATGTGAGGCCGCAAATTGAAGCAATTCCATGATGAAAAAATGTGTTCATCAAATACATCTGAATCACGCCTCAAAAAATATTCACAGCAAATAAACCCAAATCATGCGGTATAACTATATAAAGGGAAGTAGAAATAGGAAACCGCGCTAGACTGGAAAATAAAAACCAAAAGCAGCAACTCAATAGTGGGATAACAAAGATAAATGGAAAAAAAAAAAAGGAGCTGCTCTCAAACAAAATATGAGTAATGAAAAAAATGTGAAAATTAAATAGTGAAATCAGTCCGTAAATACTAAATCAATAGTCCATAAATTGATCAGGTACCACCACAGTGACTTCACACAAATCAGAAAGTGCCCGACCACCATACGGATTGCCTGCTTACCGAATAGCAGGAGGCAAGAAGAAATCGATCGTAACTCAGCCACGGCCTTTAACTTCCAAGGACAGCTGATGGACTGACACGGACTGCCCCTAGTCATAGGTCTGATGATAACAACCCCCTAGGCATCCCACTGGATCGAAGCTGTACTGGAATGTACTCCGGGGAAGCATGCAGGGTTATTCTATGATCCACCTGATGTCACCACTGGCTGGAGTATCAAACAGAAGAGGTCTTGGGGGGACCCGTCACATGGTAGGTGGAGCCCTCGAGCAGCATGAGAGTCATCCCAGCCTAGTCCTTTCTTCTCAGCTCACTTCCAGTAACTGCAGTACAGCTTCGATCCAGTGGGATGCCTAGGGGGTTGTTATCATCAGACCTATGACTAGGGGCACTTTCTGATTTGTGTGAAGTCACTGTGGTGGTACCTGATCAATTTATGGACTATTGATTTAGTATTTATGGACTGATTTCACCAATTTTCACATTTTTTTCATCATTCATATTTTGAGCGCAGCTCTTTTTTTTTCCATATAAAGGGATGTGACGTCCGCCGTCACCAACCACAGCCCTATTTTGGGTGTATGCTCTGCTAACAAGGTGATCACATGACGTGAGTCCTTGGCATGTAAGGGCATCCTAGTTACCAACGGTTGCAAGAAAAAAATCGATATACCTGCCCACCCGGGACGTGATTAAATCTATACCACTCACTATGGGACGTCCCGGGGGGCAGATAGGATGTTTGTGTATCTTCGGTAGATAGTAAATTACTGTTGTATGTGGTGCCTTAGGCACCAGGTACAATTTTTCTTTTTTATCTAAGATACCCTGTTCAAAACCTCTCTGAACTAAATCCTCCAATTCTTTATGATACTTAACCTTAGGGTCTGAAGGAAGAGGGGTATAAGTATCATGGTCTCCTGGGATTCTGTACATCTCGGTAAAGTAATTTTTCCTCTCAAGAATTACAATCCCCCCCCCTTTATCTGCTGGTCTTATAACCAACTCCTTGTTTGCGCAAACCAATCAATATACGCCGATTGGGGTTTTTTTTTACCAAAAAGATGTAGAAGAATACATATTGGCCTAAATTGATGAAGAAATTATTTTTTTACATTTCTTCTGGATATGTATTATAGCAAAAAGTAAAAAATATATTATTTTTTTTTCAAAATTGTCGGCCTTTTTTTTTGTTTAAAGCGCAAAAAATAAAGACTGCAGAGGTGATCAAAAACCACCAAAAGAAAGCTCAATCTGTGGGAAAAAAAGATCATCAATTTTATTTGGGTCCAACGTCACACGCCCACACAATTGTCTGTTAAATTAACGCAGTGCCAGCGGAGCCTGGCCGTGGAGCAGTATGGCCGCTTGAACTAGGAGCTACGACGGGAAAAGCAACATACACAGCAGCGTCTCCTCCACAAACACCAGGACCTGACAGCCTTCAACCCTCTGACACCTAGGGATGTCTGTGAGCGCCGCTACGTGCCGATCCTCACACCTGCTAACAGACTATTTCCACGGGCTCGGCAACATGGCGACTTCAGCCGATGGAGGGGAGAGCAAGATGGAGTCTGCACCCTCCTCGTCTGCTCCAGGCACACAGGTCCACGCTGCTGCTGTGAATACAGCCACACAAAAGGAGGACAAAAACTCCCAGAAAAGACCTGCACCATCGCCTGCAGCCTCTCCTCTATCCAAAGGGAAGTTGAGTAAAAAGCAACTGGCTGCCGATGAGGATAATCTTATCATGACACACACATCCCCTCAGTCACAATCTCTAACACTGCATTCCCAGCTTCGGATCAGCCTGCCTCAGAATTCACCATAAAGGAAATTATCCCTTAAAAATGATTTGCAGGCAGACCTAAATAGAAACCTGGCCTCTTTACAGTCACACATAGAGCACGTGGAGGAAAGAGTTGATACAGTTCACTAGGTGAACATGCAGATTCCTATAATAGCCTGTCAGCAGAATTCCAAGGACATGACACTGACATACAGTGGCTGAAAGCCAAAGTTGCAGACCTCGAGGACCGCTCCCGATGGAACAACCAGGGCATCCCCAAATCCGTCAAAAAACCCACAACCAACTCTATACCTACAACTCCTTAAGGTCCTGCTCCCTATGGAAAACCCTAAAGATTTTGTCATCGACAAGGACCACAGGCTGGCTTCACTTCCTGACACCGTCCCTAGAGATGTGATAGCCAGGATACATTTCTTTTACATTAAAGAAAGGGCTGTTGCAGCTGCACAGAAAATGGGAAAACTCCCTGACCCTTTCTCCAAATTTCAGATCTTCACCGATCTCTCAATGGCAACCAAGCAACAATGCAAGCGATTTTCTCCCATAACTATGGGAACGGAAAATCACCTCTCTACCCCACCAAACTAACCGTGACACATCAAGGACACGCTTATATCCTCAAATCACCAGAAGAAGCCAAAAAGCTTCCTCCCCAGTGGGGAATCTCCCTGAAAAATAGCAGCAAACCTGCATGCACCAGATCACCCCAACGCATCTGAGGAGGCTGGTCAGTGGTTGGAAACACCTGACAGTTCTATCTCAGTCAGTAATGCCTTATTAGCCATCATAAATAATTATGAACACTTACTGTTCTCATTAAGGTTATTATGAACACAAACACACCAGTTGGTTTTTTAGCACCACATCCCAGGGTTGGATAATGAAAAAACACAAAGATTGGGACTTTGGAGGTGCAAATAAATAGAAAATAATATCAAATATAATATATAAAAAATTATTTTATTTTGAGGAACAAAATAAGAATTCATTTGTATTAAAAAGGAAAAGGGGATACAGTGATGGCTAGTACAATGGTTTGTAATTACGACAACACAGCAGTGAATGATGGACTTCCAAACATGTTTTACCCATAGAACGGGCTTCCTCAGGGGATGCTGGTCATGTGCAAGGTACAATGCCTTCTATATCTCCTAAACGGGAAGGGGGGGGGGGGGGGGGGGACCAAGAACTGCCAGGATAACTGGATGTTTTACTGCATTAGAGAAACCATGCCCTAAAGTGGCCGTAAATGGTAAATAAAGACCAAAAGGGCGGGTTCAGCAGCTCGCTAAATACCAGGGGCCACACGCCTTCGTATCATCAAATAGAGGATATCTGGATAGGAAGAAACAGCATGCATATGTCCCCTGGTTCCCGCGGGAAAGTATTGGCACTTGGTCTTAAAAAAGTGTTATCGGTGCAACCCTACTATGAGTACTATGCAATCAGCGTGTTTATACTTTTGACTACCTCTGATACCATTTTTCTGTTCTTGCTGTATGTCCGAATGTATATTATGACTTTAGCTGAGTTAACCATGAAGTGCTACCCCATGCATCCTTCCCAAATGTTCAATGTCACTTAAGATAACCTCCCTCAACGTCAACGGCCTCAACAGCCCATTTAAGAGGTCCATGATGTGGAAAGAGGCCGTCTCCCAAAAATGTGACATATTTTGCGCCCAAGAAATGCATTTGAAAGCAGATTCACCACCTTAAATTTCCCATCCTAACTTCCCCCATTGCTTCTTTGCAAACGCAGACAAAAAAGCACGGGGAGTCTTGATCACGATCAAAAACTCAGTCACCTTCACCCAAAATTTGTAGAAACAGACCCAAATGGTCAGTTTATTATCTTAGGGGCACTCCTTAATCACTGCCCCTATACCATTGTCACACTATATGCCCCTAATACTAAACAAAAGGCCTTCCTTAACAAAGTAATGAAAAAAATATGGGCTCTTTGGATAGGTCGTCTCATTGTATGTGGCGATTTTAAAGTGTCCGATTCTGTGCTAGACTCCACAAGCCACAACAGGCGCCCCTCACATACCTTGTCCGCCCTACTGAAAAATGATCATTTGTATGATGCTTGAAGTTTGAAAAAGATTATACCTTTTATTCAGTAGCCCTAGAAGTGTACTCTCGCATTGACCTGTTCCTGGTAGACAGGGACACCTTACTCCAAACCAAGACCTCCCAGATTGGCCTAATCATATGGTCAGACCATACCCCTATCTCCCTAACTTGCATAATATCGAATTCACCAGTTCCAAATGGAGTATGGAGGCTTAACACATCAATTTTACATAACCCCCGCTACCAGGAGCAGATCAGTAGGGAACTAAACAATTTTTTCCAATCTAATGTTGGGTCAGTTGAGAATATTCAACCCTTGTGGTTCGCCCAAGAAGCGTAAGAGGACGTTGAAAATAACAGAGATAACTGAGACCATACACTCCCTAGAATCCCTAAACAAAACCCAAACCTCCCCTGATAGGAACATGCAACTCATGGACCTTCGCCATCAACTTTCTCATCTTTTCATTGCCCAACACGACTTTCTCCTAAGGCCTCTTTCACATGAACGATCCGTTCAGGTCCGCCTGTCAGTTTTTTAGACGGACCTGAACGGACCCTCCATAGACCTCTATGGAGCGTCGGATGTCAGCGGTGACATGTCCGCTGACATCCGACCCATTCCGATCCGAAAAAGTGTAACGGAGGAAAAACCTACTTTTCCATCCGTTTTCGGATCGGATCGGGTGACGACAGACTCTACGGTCCGTCATCATCCGATCCCCAATAGGGGAGAGCGGCACTCTGACATGTCCGTCGCTGCACAGTGTGCAGCGACGGACCTGTCATCTGCCTGCTCAGCGGGGATCCACGGAGCGATCGCCGCTGAGCAAGCGGATGTTCACAGGGCGGATCATCACGGATCCGTCCCGTGTGAAAGGACCCTAAAGCAACTTAAACTAAATCATTACACAGCCGGTAATAAAGTTGGCTCATACCCTGCAAGACAAATTAAAAAGAAGTCAGCCAAAAACCGCATAGCATTCCTTCTTGACTCCAAAAACAACCAAATTACCGGTATTAACCCGGCGCATATCGCTGAGAAATTTGATCAGTTCTACTCTAACCTCTATAATATAAATAAAGATAACCCATCAAAATTCCCTAGTGATGCACAGATCCAAAACTTTCTTGCATCCCTTAAACTCCCTCGATAGCCTCTCTGTACCCTTCACCATATCTGAGATCCAACAAGCCATACGAAAGCTACCCCTACACAAATCCCCAGGACCAGACGGATTTGAGAACAAATACTACAAATCCTTATCACACCTCCTGTCCCCATATTCAAACTCAACGGATCAAAAACAGAACTACTTCTCCTACAAGCTAACAAAAATTCCAAAATAAAGACTACATGGACACCTCCCACCATCCTTGGACAGACCATCTCCCCAAGCACCAAAGTCAAGAGTCTTGGAGTCATTTTTGACTCAGGAATGACAATGGATGCACAAATAGGATCAGTGGTGAGCGGATCCCACCATCTCCTCCGCCAACTACGCAGACTAATCCCCTTCATCCCAGAAGAGGACAAAGCGGCAGTTGTGGGAACAATCATCAATTCCCGACTCGCCTACGCAAATTCGCTCTACGTAGGACTACCCCAATATCAGCTTGCGCGCTTACAACTCATCCAAAACACGGCGGCAAGACTGTTAACAGGAAAAAAACCCTGGGAATCCATCTCCCCCTCCCTAAAGAGCCTACACTGGCTAACCGTGAAGAAACGGATCACATTCAAGACCCTCTGCATCACCCACAAATGCGTACAAGGAAACGCCCCACCATATCTCCGCGAGAAAATAAAACACTACACACCGAATCGCAGTCTTCGATCAGCTAACCAAAACCTCCTTACCATTCCCAAATACCGCTACAAAGCAAAGGGAGAACGAAGATTCGCAGTCCAAGGACCTCAACTATGGAACGCTCTTCCTACCAACATCCGCATGGAAGAAAACCACCAGGCCTTCAGAAAAAAACTAAAGACCTTCCTTTTCTGAGAAGCTGACATCAGAAAATGCATCCAGCGCCTTGAGGCGATTCAGTTCGCATTTGCAGCGCTTTATAAATCATTCATTCATTCATCTACAACAGCTATATGACCAAGCTGCCACCCAAGCGTCCTTCCATAGAGAAGGACTTGAAGCATTAATAGTAACTTTGCCAAAACGAGACAAATCACCAACCTCCTCAGCCAATTACAGACAAATCTCTCTATTGAATTTTGAAATTAACCACTTGCTTACTGGGCACTTAAACCCCCCTCCTATCCAGACCAATTTTCAGCTTTCAGCACTGACGCACTTTGAATGACAATTGCGCGGTCATACAACACTGTACCCATATGAAATTTTTATCATTTTTTTCACCACAAATAGAGCTTTCTTTTGGTGGTATTTGATCACCTCTGCAGTTTTTACTTTTTGTTAAAAAAAATGTAAAAAACTGAATAAAAAAAAAAAATGTTTTTATTTTTTTTATATTTTGTTATAAAAAATTTAAAACAGGTAATTTTTCTCCTTCATTGATGTACGCTGATGAGGTGGCAGTGATGGGCACTGATGGGTGGCAGTGATGGGCACTGATCAGTTACACTGATAGGCAGCACTACTGGTGGGCATTGATAGGTGGCACTTGTGAGCATTGATAGGTGGCACTGTTAGACCGATGTCCCTCACATCTGAGCCGGTGATCGGCTTTTTTTTTTACTCATGCTGTCAGCGTGAGTAGAAAAAAAAAATGATTACCGATCTTTTGTTTATATCATGTGATCAGCTGTCACTGGCTGACAGCTGATCACATGGTAAGGGGCCGGGACCGGCCCCTTCCTTGGATCGGTGATCACCCGAGTCTCAGTGACTCGGTGATCACAGCGCGCTCGGCGCGTGCACAGGGGTGGCCGTCATATGGCACCATACATGGCACCATAGCAAACAGGAGAATGATAGCTGCTGCCTGGAAACGAACTGAGCCTCCGGATCGCTCTGTTTCTTCAACACCTGAACACTAGCACACAATTCGAACTGATGTTTGCAGTTAAAAATGGCAAACGTGCATCCCTTCTGGAAGCATTGGCATAAATGGCTGAATCACTCAGACTGCACAGTAAGCATTTAATAGTATAGATTATCCTGGCCTTTTTTAAGGCAGGATACAGCCTATCCTAGGTATCCCGTAGAGGCCTTTCTTCTTCATCCAAAGTTTTTGTCGTCTGCAAATTACCATGTTGGTAATAGCACTATCGCTCACAGGTTCCCCCTCCTGTACTCCTTAACCTCTCTTTGCATATGTACCAGAATGCTGAAATGTTTTAGTATTGTACAAGCTCTGTAATTACCAACTTTGGCGCTGTTTGACGCTGTGTTTGTTACCTTTCTTCTGCGTACATCCTTAATAAAAACTAAAGATTTAAAAAAAAAAAAAAGTAATGCAGTGCCATATCGCAAAAAATGGCCTGGTCATTAAGGGGGTAAATCCTTCCAGGACTGAAGTGGTAAAGACACTGATTAGTGAACTGAAACAATGCTAAACCTATTTCTGTGATATCCATAATTAGCGGAAAACACAAAAAACAAGAAAAATGGTGGCTATTTGACTGCCCTAGTTTAAAATAGTAAAAAATGGCAGGTACACACGATCCGATAATTGGACGAAAAATACAGCTTTCGATGCAATTGCACGATAATCGGATCATTAGTACAGAGCTTTCGAGAGCCAATCACGACAGGACAGTTCATCCGATATTATCCGATGGGACAAGCACAACATTTTTTCTCATATACCAGATCGTACGATTTTCGTTTAATCAATACAGTTGTCGTCCGAAAACACAATACAAATACACTACAACACATGACATCAGCTGCAATTTTTTATTCTGTCGTAGGAGAATTTTTGTAACTTTAGTAAACTCTCCATCTTTGATATGCGACTAGCATGCAAAAAAGACCAGGCGATCTGTCGTCCGATTTTCGGATCGTGTGTACAGGCCACTAGACAGAAAATTATACAAAAGCAGCCTTAAACAGATCAGCTTGCTTTCCAATAGTTATATACTTCTCTGTTCTCAGTTTTACTTTTTTGTGTGAAAACAGATACGTGTATTAAGTCATTAGAAGCTTTGCGAACACAAAGGGTGTAGAGTGCAGGGACTGATGACTAAACATCTCATGACCTCTGACAGAGGTAGAAGCACTCATTCACCTCCTGGGTTTTCCCCTTCTCTTTCCCTGTACTCTAGAAGGGATGTACTGTACTGTAGTATTCAAAAGGCGGCATCCGAAGTGTCTGTGTACTTTACAGACTTGGCCTGAAACCAAATCACACGCATAATTACAGAGCTCGCTTTTTTTTCCCACTGAGCAAATATGCCAGAGGGACATTCTCCCACCCCTTCACTAATGTTGTCGTCAGCAATGACTTCATGCAGGAAATGTGATCCAGGGCAAGGGTGTGTTACCTGAACTGAGAACACAGCCACTACACCTGCACATTAATTAAGATCTATGAATGCGCCAGCACTTCCTGCTAGGGACTCTTAAGTGACTGGATTTGTACAGCATTCAGGGATTACTGAGCAGACAATGCCTTTAATTGCACACTCCCAATAGTAAAATATAAAAAACTAGAATTATTGGGTACTTGTACAGCATACATTTTCCAGTTCCTGGGTGATGCATTTTTTGGAAATGATAAACAAGTCACAAATAGATACAATTCAAACGTTTCTCATTAGTTTTTATGTTTTATTGCTTACTTTGGATGAAATTGCATATTATAGTTCAAAAGTGCATTTTTTTTGTTCAATCAGTGGGTTGAATGGAAAAAAAAATGAAAAAAATTGACAGATGCCCACATCAGCACACAAACTGTGTGTGATGTAGGTATCTGACCTGGTGCTCTTTCATATTCTGACAGGGAGGAGCCCCTCAAGCCCTCGCCCCATCAAAATACACAGATCAGAGCTCAGACATAAAAAATAAACAAAGCATATCCCGCTATAGTGTGTACTCAATCAAGAGCACGAAGTGCCATTTCTGTCTGCTGCTTCATTCCTCTGGTATCAGCATGAATAATTTCTGACAAGTTTTGCTGACACCAAGAGAAAAATGGTGACGGGGAGGGAGCTCCAGCTAATTCACAGCGTTAGCTCTATTCCTGTGCTGTGTGAAGGGAGGGGGGGTTTCTCTCCAGATCAGCTCTTTAGAACTCTCCTCACTGGGCTCTGCAGAGTGTAACTTCAGCTTTCCGCCCTCTTTTTTCTAAACTCTCAGACAAGCTTATAAATTCTGGACTTTGAACGGCTGTAGAGAAGAGAAGACTGCAGATAGACAGATACAACTTACATAGGAGAATTTAATCTCTGTGTATCACCTGAGGCCAGTCACTTCACTGGGTATATGCAAGGGCCTACAACCACTTTAATTTTACTTGCTCTTTTCTGAAAGCTCTGAAACTGAAGTTTTCTTCTGCTGTACTGTACAGAGGGGGCTGGGGAGTTAATGGGCATGGGGGGGCACCCATGTGGGCTCGCTCCCGAGTCCCGCTGCTGCGTCCATTGACATACAGCGGGACTCGCCCCCAACTATTAATCTGTCCAGTGAGGAGAGAGACAGCAGCTGGAGCCACTGGGCTCATGCACATCGCTGGATTGGATCAAGCTCAGGAAAAAAATAAGGGGGGGAGTCTGAGGTAGCTGCAGCAAAGAAGGTTTTTCACCTTATTGCATGTGTAAGTGATCCTTGGAGCGGCAGATGTCGGATAGCAGGTTCACATATATGATATACTGTTAACTATCTGCAGTAACCCCTGAGGAACACATCTCTCTTTAGAGACTCTTTAAAGCTCCAATTACCATTTAGGAGTTACAGGGTTGTGACTTGTCTTTTCTTTGCCTACTCTACTATATTGTGTTATGCATATAACTACTTCTCAACTGGGGATTAATATTCCTCCTTGATGATACGTGTCTGCTACACCCACCGTATTCCCAGATACCTACCTGCCATGTTTTCTATCCTGGCGCCAAATTCTGTGTGATGTTTGCACTAATGTATAACTAAGCTCCTGAAGAAACATATATATGTGTAACATGTAGAGCCAAGCTACTGCACAACATGATCAACTCTCACCAAGACTGACAGAAAAACTATTTGTTACCGTAACAAGAACACTGTTATGTTTATTCAGGACCCATCCTTTGGTGTATGAGTTGTGTGTGGTATCAGAATCTAGGCAATCTTTACTTTGCAAAGTTTTTTAATCATTGTTTGATTGCTTCGTGTTTTTAATCAATCTAATAAAAATATTTTCATCCATAATATTGTGTACCTCAGTGCTTATAAAGATCAGTACCAATCCCTTACTATTATCTCCAATCAAAGGGACGTGGCACATACATAGACCATTTTGGTATCCACAGTGCCATCCTGTGGTGATACCACTAATCTATTTTTCGAGTTCAACTCTAGGGCATATTTTCTTCCATGGACCACTGAGCTTGAGGCATTTACTCCAAACTGAAAAAAGTATTTTTTACTGCGCTATCCCAATAAATCATATATAATGGAAACAAAACCATATATAATGAAAGAACCATATATGATGAAAAAAGCTGCAACTATAATGTGAGACACACACACTAGATAAAACATAAGAAAAAAAGCTGCGCTGTGTGATTTTAGTGATCAGAAAATAAAGAGACTTGAAAAAAATGTTTTCCTTCTAAATGAATGGAGATATGAGAACTCCATACAACACACCGTGACATAAATATTTGAAAGCAATCACAAAGTAAAAATGTGCAAAACAAATGAATAAATATAAAAATAAAAAGCAAAATGAAATTTCCAATAAGGTCAAGTCCACTCCAATGGGCTATTAAAAAGAAGCCACACTGAATAAACAGTTCATAGTGATCTTCCAAGGGGTGATTTTGCAACCCTCTAAGTAGTAGTGACATGCGACCGCAACACCAAGGGAAATGTGATGGGGTGCGACAGAAAAGGTACCTCCACCTGTAATAACACTGCCGCTTACCAGCTCGTTGGATCTCTTGTTTAAGGAGATTGTGCATGCCTGTGGCTCTTAACCCCAGCCCTGGGTTTTTTAAAGTGGATGTAAACCCGATTTTTTTTTTTTTTATCATACTGTAGAGCAGGGTTTCTCAACTCCAGTCCTCAAGGCGCACCAACAGGTCATGTTTTCAGAATTTCCCTCAGATGAAACGGCTGTGGTAATTACTAAGGCAGTGAAAACTGATCAAATCACCTGTGCAAAATAGTGGAAATCCTGAAAACATGACCTGTTGGTGCGCCTTGAGGACTGGAGTTGAGAAACACTGCTGTAGAGTATAAGATTTGCTATCATTTGAGCCCAGTCTTGCCACACAGAGTTAATCCATCTCTGAGCAATCCCCTTTTATTGTTCAGTGAGACAATTTTTGACAAACTGAGAAAAACTTTGTCAAATACTCCCCCTTGCTGTGAGTGACAGGTGATTTACATCTCGTGCATTAGCCTAAGAGACATGCATTATTTTTAAATTCCCTCCCCCACTCCTTTCTTCAGCAGCTCTGCAAGGATTGGCTGTTCCACACCTCAGCATGATTTGGCATGCTGAAGTCATGTGGTTACTTTCCTGTCTTTTCACTGGATGTTAGAAATCATAGCAGAAGTTCAGCAGAAGTTCAGTGTAAGAAATACACAGGAGAATATGCATATTGACAAGGGGAATGTAGAGGTGGGCGGGGAGTCTACTGACATCACGACTCCACCCACCGAGCTCCAGACAACAGACCCACCCACAGAATATGCAGTTTTTCGGGTCTCATAACAGACAGAGGGGAGACATTTGACAGATAAAGATACATGCAGGAGGCGTGTATATCCTACTAGATAACCCCTATGGCAGTAGTTTAGAAAGGATGACATTGGGTTTACATCCACTTTAAGTTTAGATGGCTAGATGTCCTCAGAGTCTCTGCTCAGAATTTCCTCTGTACGGTAGATGTGCACTCATTCCCCATGAAAGGACATAAAGACTTCCATAGCGTAACACGTTTAAAAATATTTATTAAAAGAAAACAGTAATGCACTTACAGTTATGCTGAAACTATACAGTGTTTGGTATAACACACGAGCCGGCCGGCTCTCGATAGCTGCCCGTTGCTTCCGGGACTAGCGCGGTATGTGGTGACGTCAGCACGCCGCTCCTCCCTACGCCGTTTCGTCACAGATGATGTCTTCCAGGGGCACGGGCGGCGTGCTGACTCACCGCCATATATACAATGCACAAGAAGTGAAACGCCCAGTTCTGAGCTCCTGGTGTCCCTCGATTAAATCCACCATTTTAGAATAGGGCAAACGCCCTTCAATGGTATAACCCAGGAATTGTTCAACTCTGAAGCTTACTAGTGCCACTTCTAGCTGCTAGTACTAAAAAGCAAACAAAGTATTATAAATAAAATATTCCATTAACAAACGCCCTCATCTCATTCTGCTTGAACAGGAGAACAAGATGATCGATCAAAAAATTATGGTTGATTCTAAGAGTATCCCCAAAGATCAACTTAACCTCCGTGTCCAATATCAATTAAGGGTTATAGAATTAATCTACACAACTGGCACTATATGTGTGTAAGCGCCAGCTGTAAATAGATACCTATAGGTAACCTTTTGCTCCCATTGCCCATAAAGAATATTTATTCGTGATCTGGGGATAGTTGATTCATATAGAGCCCCAGTAAACAACTGGTCTCCCAACTCCCAGGAGCACTCCAATCATTTACTGATGCATTAATTGAATTTCGACAACTATTGTAAAAATGTATAAAAAATGTATAAAAAAATGGAATATCTAAAAAATGATGATAATAGTAATTACCAAAAAAAAGAAAAAAAGGGAAAGAGAAAAACTCAATTCCCACAAAGAGAAAAAAAAAGAGAAGAAAGAAAAAATATAAAATAGAGAATTGTTATTTCTCCATCTCATACTCTTTATTCACTACTATCATCAAATATCATTTTTAATTAAATTTTATTTGTATTGTCTGAATTATAGCATCATAATGATGTGGTAAACTCCCATCTCTTCTGTGTAATATTCAGAAAGAGGAAGAAAAAAACCCATACCGACATCATATACCAAATGAAGTAAAAAACCTTCATAGGGAAGAATTAAAAATACATATCTGTAAATCTTACATATTCCATCTTGATACCAATGAGGTCAACCAGGAACTCAGAACAAGTCGATACCATGATATTCTAGCCATTATCAATAAACGCATTAACATCTGTATCGACATTAAGACCATATGGGGTATAGCAGCGTACCCTATGGATCCATACCATCTCAAGTCTGGATGATTCCCTAATAGGGAACCCCCCCTCCAATGAGCACTAAATCTGTCTATCCCCAAAAATAGTGTATTGGCAGGATTGCGACTGTGGTGAATGGCGTAATGCTTGGAAACGGAATGGAATCTGAAACTATTCTTAATGTTAGTGATGTGTTCCCCCAAACGAACCTGCATAGACCGCTTCGTCCTGCCTATATATTGAAGCCTGCACGGGCATTGTAATAAATATACAACGCCAGTCGAGCTGCATGTGATAAATGGCTCAATTTGGTGTTCCCTGGATGTGCTACTTGAAACAAAAGACTCAGTTTTCCTCTGTTTACTTATATTCAATGTGCAAATCTGACATCTGCGACACTGATGATATCCAGAAAGATTCTGCAAAAAGGATACTTTTTTAGTGAGTGGATTCACTAATCCTATTACAAAGAGACGGAACCCCCCTGAAAATTATTTGTGGATTAGCAGGTAAAAAAGTCTTGATAATCCTATCGTCGCCCAGCAAGTGCCAGTGCTTGCGAAGAATGTTTTTAATTAAATAATGTTGTGTACAGAAGGTTGTGATAAATGGTATGGCTGGTCCCTCTTTAGCCTTCCCAGGGCCATCACTCAGCAAAGTAGCTCTATCTATTGCTGCTACCTGTTCCATCGTTCTTTCCAAGGAGTCTGTGTCATAACCCTTCTCTTCCAATCTGCCTTGGGGGCAAAGTATGCCCCCAGCCTGGTTAATTTATTTATGGCCAAATGGAAGGAGGACGTCATCTATAAGGACCGTAGCCCATATTTGAGACTCTGGGCTAGGTATATAGATGATGTCCTCCTCCTATGGGATGGGACCAGTTCTCAGTTGGAAGATTTTTTTTCCTCTATCAACACTAATGATAGGGGTATTAGGTTTGTCTATGAGGTGAGCCAAGAGAAGATCAATCTTCTTGATCTCACCATTTCAAAAAGTTTAGATACATTTAAAACAGTCTCGTTCTTCAAGAAGACCGATCGTAATGCCTTCATACCTCTGGGGAGTTGTCATCATGACTCCTGGCTCAAGTCCATTCCGAAGAGTCAGTTCATAAGAATGAGACGTAATTGCACTGATATAAGCGATTATAGAACTCAAGCTGGTATTTTAAAAGGCAGATTGGAAGAAAAGGGTTATGACGCAGACTCTTTGGAAAGAACGATGGAACAGGTAGCAGTAATAGATAGAGCTACATTGCTGAGTGATGGCACTGAGAAGGCTAAAGAGGGACCAGCCATACCATTTATCACAACCTTCTCTACACAACATTATTTAATTAAAAACATTCTTCGCAAGCACTGGCACTTGCTGGGCAACGATAGGATTATCAAGACTTTTTTACCTGCTAATCCACAAATAATTTTCAGGGGGGTTCCGTCTCTTCGTAATAGGATTGCCCCTAATGTTGTGGATCCACCCACTAAAAAAGTATCCTTTTTCGAGAATCTTTCTGGATATCATCAGTGTCGCAGATGTCAGATTTGCACATTGAATATAAGTAAACAAGAGGAAAACTGAGTCTTTTGTTTCAAGTAGCACATCCAGGGAACACCAAATTGAGCCATTTATCAATGCAGCTCGACGGGCGTTGTATATTTTTTACAATACCCGTGCAGGCTTCAATATATAGGCAGGACGAAGCGGTCAATGCAGGTTCGTTTGGGGGAACACATCACTAACATTAAGAATGGTTTCAGATTCCATTCTGTTTCCAAGCATTACGCCATTCACCACTATCGCAAAAAATTGTGATAAATAGATTATTGTCTTCAAATGATATGTGAAGTCCACCACCACAAGTCAACAAGAATGCGCCCTTACCGGAAAGCCATGATCCCCCATCACAGGGGATCAGGGAAAGCGTATGTAATACTGAACATCAGCTCCATGGACCAGCAAACAGACACCAGATGATGGGAAGTCACTTTGCAGCGGCTCGGATCAACAGGGAAATGTCGTAGTACATAGGAGGAAAAAATGCTCCAATAGAGTAAAACCAATAATTGTTTATTAATAAGAAAGGAAATAAACTTACAAGAAAATAGATGTAAAAAATCTGAACGTCTGCTGTTTAGTGCCCATCTGCAGCCTCCCCATCTCCCATTAATGCCGCCTGATCAATGCATATCTGCAGCCTGATCAATGCAGCCTGATTAATACCATTTTTTTTAGCCTCACTGCCCATCTGCAGCCTCACCATATCTCTTCAAAGCAACCTGAACCGTGCAGAAAATCACTGAGCTGTCATCTCCTGTTTACTCGGCTCTCACACACACAGTCCCGTCTCCGCCATCGGCATTGGACCAGCTTCTGTGATAGACAGAACACTGGTCCAATGTCGGTGGCGGAGGCGGCACTGTGTGAGTGACGTGAGAGCTGAGTGGGAGAGTAAACAGGAGATGACTGCTCGGTGAATTCCAGCGGCGCTCGTCTCCCTCCTTCCCCTCCGAGGTACACTATTGGTGTATAACAGGCACCCGTGATTTTCCCCCTATTTTCAGGGGAAAAAAGTGCGTGTTATACGCAGATAAATATGGTACTTGTCACACTGCATGTCGTCCATAGACTGCAATAATCTTGAAGCAGATTTTTTTTATCTGATTTTGATCAGATTATTTAGATCAGTTTAAGGCCTCATGCACACTGCAGCTGATAAACTCACGTTTTTGTGAGTTTGGGCCTTTTTTTTTTTTTTAACAGCCCATAAACTCCCCTCTATGTCAGCCTATGTGTCCATGCACACATGGATGTTTTTTGAAGTTTATCAGCACGAGAATTTTTGGGCTGTTGTCAGAACACCCTAAAATCACATTCAAGAGCAGTTCTTCCGACCACAAAAAAACCCTCGTTAGACTTACCAGTAACGATATTTCGAGGAACCTTCCAGGACAGCTACTTGAGAGATGATTGGATCCGCCCTCTACAGGAAACACAAATCAGATACAATTTAAAAGGCCCCTCCCTTTCCTCTGACCCTCAGTTGTTTAGAAGATCAAGTAAACCTCCACCAAAAGTGCACTCGGCAGAGGAAAAAAACAGAAACTCATAAAAAAACACCGCCACCAGGTAAACAAGGTCAACCAGTGAAAAATTAGAATAGGGTGGGAATATAGACGCTGTCCTGGAAGGTTCCTGGAAATACCATTACCGTTAAGTCTAACAGGGGTTTTTCCCCCCTCATCTTCCAGGACAGCTACTTGAGAGGATAAGCAAAGATTCTATACCTTAGGGAGGAAAGACAGCCTGAAGCACTTTCCTACCAAAGGAGAGGTCCTGGTTGGAAAGCATCTGTACTCTATAATGTCTGACAAATGCATGAGAGGAGGACCAGACGGCAGCTTTAGAAATTTCTTCCCATGACGACCTGACGCTTTGTATGCCTCACAGATAGCTCCCCTAATCCACCTAGCAATAGAAATTTTTAGACGCTTTGGACCCCTGAACAACACCAACAGTTGGGAGGAACTCCTAAAACCGCTGGACTTTTCTAGATAAAGCAGAAGACATCTCTTCACGTCTAAAAGACTAAACCTTTCCTTCTCCTCATTCTTGGGAGAGGTACAGAAAATAGGAAGGACTATCCTGGGACCTATGAAAGTTGGAAGAAACTTTGGGTAAATAGAAAGGATCAGGTCTAATCACTACCCTGTCCTCTAGAATCCTCAGGAAGGGGTCTTTTACAGGAAAGAGACTCTAGACCAGAAATCCTTCTCCCTGACGTAATAGCTAAAAGGAAGGAAATATTCAAAGAAATACATTTCAGGGAAGCCTTGTGCAAAGGCTCAAAAGGAGCCCTTGTTAGCGCATATAATGCTAACAACAGATCCCAGGGAGGAATATGTTTGATGACCTTGGGAACATGTCTAGATCTGGCTGAAAGGAACCTCCTGACTAAAGGATCCTCCGCTAGTCTTCTCTCTGTAAACAAAGATAGGGCAGCAATCTGAACCCTAAGGGTGCTGACAGAAAGTCCCTT
The DNA here is from genome assembly GCF_042186555.1 of Aquarana catesbeiana. Lineage (NCBI taxonomy): Eukaryota > Metazoa > Chordata > Amphibia > Anura > Ranidae > Aquarana > Aquarana catesbeiana. Next base: position 498,472,930 of record NC_133328.1, on the reverse strand, counting down.
TTCCACTCCCCCCTGCAAAATATCCAATATACAGGGAGTGGAAAAAGAATCTAAACCAGTTTTCCTTTGCCAGGAAATACAAGTTTTCCAAACTTTCCCATAGATTCTTCTTGTGACCAACTTATGGCTGTCCAGGATAGTTTGAATAACCCTCTCTGAACACCCCCTTAACTGTGGGATGCGCCGCTCAGCCTCCAGGCTGTCAAATGAAAGGTCTGAGGGTTTGGATGCAACACCAGTCCCTGATGGAGCAGATCCTTCCGAACTGGTAGGGGCTAGGGAGGATTCACAGAGAGGGCCTTCAGAGAGGAAAACCAACTCCTCCTGGGCCACCAGGGGGCAATCAGAACAACTTCTGCCCGGTCATGAATAATTTTCCGAACTACTAGAGGTAAGAGGGGAAAAGAAGGGAAGGCGTAAGCCAGAGTGAAAAACCCAGAAAGGAAGGAGAGAGCATCCATCCCCAAGGACTCTGTCTCTCTCTCCAGAGAGAACAACGCCGGCAGTTTTCTGTTGAGACTGGAGGCAAAAAGATCCACTGTGGGAAGACCCCATCTTAGCACCACTTCCCGGAACATGCCTTGATGTAGTTCCCAACCACTGGAACTGATGCTCACCCTGCTCAAATAGTCCGCCAGCACATTTTCTGACCCCCTGATGTGGACTGCCATGTCTGAAGTAACATTGATCTCCGCCCAGGACAGAACCTGCTGTGTTAACGACAGAAGCCACAGAAGTTCTTTGAAATTCGAGGAGCGGCCTGCCTCCTCTGGCAACCAGGCTCCCTGGGCCTGCCAGTCCTGTGAGTGAGCACCCCAACCCAAAATCGTCTAGATATGGGACGATTGATACACTTTGAATCCGAAATAAGGCCATGACTTCGGCCATGATTTTTGTAAAAATTCTGGGTGCTGCCGAGAGACCAAAAGGAAGGGCATTGAACTGCCATTGACTTGGCTTGTTTCCCATGAGAACCGCAAACCTGAGGAACCTTCGGTGACTCTGGCAGATTGGTACATGAAGATAAGCAGCCTAAAGATCCAGGGTAACCATGAAGACCCCTGGCAACAACAGATTCTTTACAGAATAAATGTTCTCCATTCGGAAACGTCTGTAGACTATGTATTTGTTCAGGACGCTTAAATTGATGACCATATGAAAGCCGCAGGAAGCTTTCTTGACCAGAAAGACAGAAGACTAAAATCCCCGGAATTTTTGAATTTCCGGAACAGGAGAAATAACTCCCTCTGTTTCCCACACAGAAATCAGATTTATTATGGCTTGCCGTCTCTCTTGGTCTCTCGGCAGATTGGTAAGAAAAAACCTCTAGCGGGGAAGACTTCTGAATTCGAACCTGTAACCCCTTTCCAATGTTTGAAGAATAAAGGAATTTTTGGAAATCTCTGCCAATTCCTTGATGAAATGGGACAACCTTCCTCCTACCCCTATCCTGGCGTCACTTGGGATTTTTGGAAGGGGCTAAAGGAGCAAAGAGAGCCTCCGCTTTTTGCTTGTCTTTGTTAAAAGACCATTTCTTCTTTGCCTGTTGGCTTTACAATTAGCCTTGTTTTGGAAGCTACGAAAAGGCCTCTTATTCTGGGGTTTATACCTTTGGGAAGAAGGAAACTGTTTACTCTTTTTAGAGGAACGAGCTAGGGCCTCCTCTAAGGAGGAACCGAATAAGAGCTTGCCTTCAAAGGGAATGCCGCAGAGTTTATTCTTGGAGGTAAGATCACCTTCCCAAGATTTAAGCCAGATAGCTCGCCTAGCTGAATTAATGAGAGCAGAAGCCCTGGCTGCAGATTTCACCGAATCTGCTGCTGCATCAGCCAAAAAGGCAACTGACTTGGCAATGAGTGGGAGAGACTCCCTAATCTCTTCTTTGGGGGTGTCAGATGAAAGAAGATCATCCAGACGCTGAACCCATACGTCTAAATTCCTAGCCACACAGGTGGATGCTACCGCCGGACCTAAAAAAAACCTGAAGCATCCCAGGCCTTACGTGGCAATGAGTCTGCCTTTCTATCAATTTATTCCTTAAGGACCCCAGAATCTTCAAAAGAAAGATCTGACTTCTTTGACACCTGTGACATAGGGGCATTTAATCTATGACACTTAAAGAAAACCTCCTCAAACTCAAACTGAAAAGGAAACCTTTTGTGTCCTCTGGACTAGAACAACCTTTTTTCAGGTTCTCTCCACTCAGAAAGAATCATGTCCCTAAGTGACTGGTGTACCAGAAAAGCTCTTGATTTCCGCCCCTGTAGACCCCTATACATTTTATCCTGTACAGATTGGGCTTGCTGTGGCTTCTCAATCTGCTCCGAAGTATATATTGACTTTAGTAGTTCGTCAATATCTTCAACTGGAAAAAGATATTTAGATGAGCTACCCGTATCCTCCTCTGATGCAGATTCCTCATCAGATGAAGAAACTGGATTCTCACCTTCTTCCAGATTAGAAGTATTGCATGAACTAACAGTCTCAGACACTAACAAAGGAAGGGATCTAGCAGAGGCTAAAGGCTCTTGAGCTATGGGTCTAGACAAGGAAGGCCCTAGACCAGTAACCCTGTCATTAAGGGACCGAAAGGAGTCCACTACCTCCTTCATAGAAGACATTAACTCTTTAAAAGAGGAAGTCTCTGAACTAGCTTTGGATGGAATACAATCCTCACAAAATAGTTTTTTATAACTATCAGAAAGCCTGAAGAAATGTTCCCACAATTCTTCTTCACCGGTTTGGCATAGAAAAAAAGCAGAAACAAGGACCATGAATAAAAAAGTTCCATACAAAAAGCCCCCTGCTGTAGAGCTATCCACAGACAAGGGCTTACCTTGGGGGCAGTATGGGACCCGGATGCTGCCACTGGTTCAATACGAGCGGACGCTCCATCCTCTGACCTGTCCTCAAGCTCCATGAAGCAAGTGAAGATTGGTCGTAGAGTAGACTGCCGCTGTACGGCTAAATGCGCCTCGGTGTATCCACACCGTGCTTCCTTAATAAAAAAAAGGCTTCCGGAAGTGCATCATGTGACTTCCGGTTCCGGGGCCTTGTCAAGTCACTGGAAGTCCTCCAACGCCATCTTGGTACACCGCAGTTAAGCATGAGGAGGACACAGTTCCACACAGCAGAGCTGGGGAAAAAAATGGAAGGGAGTTGCCACCACTCACATCACCGGGTAGGCAAATAACCCCAAAAATAGGGAACCCTTCTGGTAAAAGTACAGACTATCACCCAGGACTTGGCCACAACTAGTCCTGGGTGAAACCAGAGAAGGGGGGTCCACCAACCACAGTTACCAAACCTAAGAAAACAAAAAACACGTTGGTGCTCCTGGAGGGTCTGGAAACACAAAACAACTGCAGGTTAAAGGAAAGGGAGGGGCCTTTTAAACTGTATCTGATTTGTGATTCCTGTAGAGGGCGGAGCCAATCATCTCTTATGTAGCTGTCCTGGAAGGTGAGGGGGGAAATGCTGAACGCTGAAAAACGTGCAAAACCTGATTAAAAAAACGACGGTAAAAGCGTGTTTTTAAGGGAGCATTTTCCTGCCAGCAATCCGACGTCCAGAAAGACTTTTTTTTGTCCTGTGTGCATGGAGTCCACAATTGCATTATTATCCATTCCAGCTACAGAAACTGAAATAACTTTCAACTGCATCATGCAGCTGTTTAATGTCATCAGTTAAAGACAGTAAGCAAAATGACCAAGACAATGAGCTCTATATATTTAAGCAGGAAGTTAACAGCAGAAAGAGAAGTAGAAGCTATAAGTAGCTTAGCTGCTTGCATGCATAATTTGGCAAATGTATCAACACTTTTTTTTTATAGTCTGTTCTGTGTTCACTAATGAATTTAGTTTTACACCAAGAAAAAGAAGAAGACTCAACAAATGAGCAATGAGAAGCTACTATGGCAGAGAATTAGGTTTTTTCTTCACTGTAGTAATTTGACTGAGAAAACTATCAACAAAAAACACGATAATGCCCATGAGACTATTACACAAATATCAAAAATGTACCGTAACAAAAACAGGAAATTAAAAAACACTATAAGGTTCCCTACTGCCACTCTGCTGAAGAAAGTAAACTGGCTAGTGCCCCAATGGATCATATTATAACAGAAATTTACCAAGCATGCTTACTGCCTACTTCTTGTTTTCTCTCTCCCATATGTCACTACTAAGACATTTCTTACAGCCACCAAATTTAAACCTGCCCTGGAAGTTTGAATATACTTAGTGACAACGGAAACCAAGAAACATAATTTGGGTAGCATGCGTTTGAAGAACTACATTGCCAGTAACCTTGTGAAATTATTGCTGAGGTTTGATTTAGAAGACTACAGAAAACTCAGCATGCTTTTTTTTTAAATTTAGTACAATTGTAGCATTTGCTAGACAGCATTAACAGTTCCACCGATTGCTTTCGCTTGTTGTCTGCAGCTTTCTATAAGAAAAAGGGCCTGATAATAGTTTTGTTCAAACAGTAGTAGAATAGAACATTCAAGCAAATGCTGGTATATATCTTCATTGTGCTATACTCAGTATATGCATTAGACGTTTCGAAATCAAAACTGCTGCCATATTTAAAGGGTTTCATCACCCCCATTACATTACAAAACAGCAATATAAGGCCTAATGTTTACATCATAAGTACATAATACAGCCCTGGGACCAGGTAGAGTTATGCCTCTGTTGCTACAATACTGGCGCCAACCCAATCATCAGTGGTGGGTTCAACCATACAGGATAATCAGTTAGGATGACTGAGAATGACAAGTTTTGCAGGTCATTATTGTAGCTGCTTAAGCTAACTCCAAACATTTTTGTCACTTGAAAATACTTTTCATATTTTATAAAGTTCCCTTCCTTTATTCCCAAAACACAAGAGGAAGTTCTCAAATTTTCACAAGAGGTAAGGAAAATTCTAAGCACAGCAGATGGTTCAGATCAATTTAGACTCCAATGTGTGGACTTATTTATTTATTTTTTTTTATAATAAATTCCCCAAATTACTAATTACGGATTCAACTGATTACACAATTTCCCAAGCCAACTATATTTGCCTATGCAGCAAAAAAATGGTTCAGTAAACTTAGATTTCTAATGTTTATTTCTAGATTGTGTCTCTGAAGAATGAGTGGGAGGCTGAATCCCTTTGTGCAATCAGTTAGTTCTGAGTATATACTTCAAGTAAAGAGGAGTAAAATGATGCCGCTGACTTAATGGTTACTTTAAAACAAGGAACATCACTCAGAATAGAGAAATCTTCAACACTCTGCAGATCTATATCACATATAGGGGGGAACTAAAGTAAAAAAAAAAAAAAAAAGTTCTCAAACAGAAGTAAAAAATGGTAATATGCATATTTGTTTCATCCAGTTGAGCCCTGTACACTGTTGGACCTCACAGAAGATGTCCTTGATACATAACTAACTTTTTCATTTGGTGCCAATAATGAATATAAATATACAAGCCTATTCAATAAGGTACTATAACAAGGAATGAAAATGAGCAACAGCAGTAATGATTTATTAACATAAGGATTTGTCTGTTTAGGTTTTAGATAGAGTGCCTAAATATTAGAACCCCTCAGGTTTTTACTACTCCGTATCAACTTCCTGTTCTCTTGACTGGTTTACCGTCTGGGGCAGACAGTGAGGGAAATATGAACCACCCAAAAGGGTAGGCTCTGCTTATCTGCCTCCCCCCCCCCCCCCTGCTGCCACATTTGGCACCTTTTGGGGGGGGGGGGGGGAGCAGGTACCTAGCTTTGACAGGAGCCTTAATGACAACATAAAGAGGATATTTTTTTTGGCCACTGCTCTGGACACGATACATTACAGACCATTTAATTAGAATTTTACACTTTAAAGTTCAGGGTAGTATACATTAAACACTTCTATGTCGACATACCAGTGAATTATCATCCACATAAAGTTGTTACTGGCACTGATGTTATTACCAATGTAATATGGTTATTAAGCAAAAGGCTCTATCACTTTAATAGGTGCTGATGCTCTTAACAAGTCACCTGATACTTTTCCATGAAAGAGACCTTTTACCTTGTACAGTAAGACATAACTCTACAAACACTTAAAAATAGTTCTAAAGTCAGGAGATTTTTTATCTTAATGCATTCTATGTGTGCAGCAGCCCCCCCAGTACCCCTAATACTTACCTGAGCCCCATCTCAATCCAGTGATGTTGCACAAGAGCCTTGGCTGTCCAGAGACTCTCCCTCATTGGCTGAGACAGCAGCAGGCGCCATTTAAAAAAGTTTAAAAAAAAAACAAAAAAACCTTTAGTATTACTTTAAAGCTCAATTTTTTATACAAGCAAAAAATCAGTCCCACCATATCCTTTTGTAACAATGATCTGCTCTCTCACCCTATATATAAATATTAATTATCCTTACTCTTAGCCCTGGTTCCCACTGATGCAGGAAACGCACAAGATCCGCTGTGTTTCCCCGCATCACACTTCATAGCAATCCCATGGCGTTCATGTGATTTGCTGTGGGTGTCAATGTTAGATTAACGACACCCCGAAACAAATTGCAAAATGCAGTGTGATTGGCAGAATCGCATCACATGGGGTGAACACCCACACAATGCGATTCAGGTGCGGAAAAAATGGTCCTGCACCATTTTGGTGCGGATGCGATTTGAACCATACAAAATGTATGGCTCAAATTGCACCGCACAGACATCACATGTGATGTGCACAGGAATGCGGTGCAATTCCTGTGCGAATCACATGCAATGTCCCGCACCGTACAAGTGTGAACCCAGGCTCAGTCATCTAGACTTTTACTTTTTACATATCTATAATTTACCTTTGTTAGCAGAGAAACACAGGGGATGATGTTGCAATATAAAATGACAAACAATCCCAATTACCCTTAGTGGTGAAGCTTGTTTCAAGGGTATGTAAGCAGGGGTGTATGAACACAGCTAACACTCACATTTCTCATCACTGAAGCCTCCCAACTTGCAGAAAGCCCCCACTGAAAACAAAAACAGTGGCACTGCAGGGCACAACGTTTTTCAAGACATCACTTGCTTAAGGAAATGCATCTGATAGGATAAATATGTGGGTAACACAGTGGCTTAGTAGTTTGCACTGCGGTCTTATTTCTGATCCCGGCCAGGTAACTATCTGCATGGAGTTTGTATGTTCTTCCCTGTACCTCCAGGTACTCCAATTTCCTCCCACACTTCAAAAAGATGCTGGTGGGATAATGGGCTCCAGTCTATACTGACCCTAATATAAGTTAATGCAAGTTAATTTATTTATTTATTTCGGGTACTTCTATAGCGCCGTCAATTTACGCAGCGCTTTACATATACATTATACATTCACATCAGTCCCTACCCTCAAGGAGCTTACAATCTAAGGTCCCTAACTCACATTCATACATACTAGGGACAATTTAGACAGGATCGAATTAACCTACCAGCATGTCTTTGGAGTGTGGGAGGAAACCGGAGTACCCGGAGGAAACCCACGCAGACACAGGGAGAACATGCAAACTCCAGGCAGGTAGTGTCGTGGTCGGGATTCGAACCAGCGACCCTTCTTACTGCTAGGCGAGAGTGCTATCCATTACACCACTGTGCCGCCCAATGACTTTAAATGGTAAGCTCCTTGAGAGCAAGAGCTAAATGTATAGTATGTAAAGCACTGCATGTCGGTACTTCATAAATACTTGCAATAAATACGCTCTGTTTTTTTTCAAACCCCCCAAACTTTTTAACCCGCATTTATTTGTTTTGTGATTTTTTTAAGGAGCTGTTTAAAGGTCTGATTAAGTTACTAGTACAAAAATAGGATTTCTGTACTCAACCAAAAATTCCTTTTCTTGATCCACTGAAAGATCACAGGGGGTAGCTTGATACAGCAGCCATTCATAGAACGCCTGGTAATGTGCCTCTGACTAGAATTTCCCTCCTTCTGGTCCCCTGCGGGTAGAAGCGAGAAGCAGGAGGGGACTTCTAGTCAGAGGCAGGTTGATGCAGATTGGATCATATGATGATTTGAACCAAAACGAACGACAGATTGCAAAAGATAGTAGGACAAATCCCAAAAAATTCTTGAAATATATTAATAGTAAAAATGTCAGGTCTGATCATGTAGGCCCTTTACAAAATAATCTAGAGTGGGTGACTGGGGACAAAGAGAAGGCAAATTTATAAAAAAACTTCTTCAGCTCTGTGTATACAAAAGGAGCATGGGGGAGCTCATGTCCATAATGGGGGTGGTATAGTGACACAGCCCCAAATAACCCACAATGACTCAAAAGTGATATGGTACAGAAATATTTAGACAGAATAAAGGTGGATAAAGCACCTGGACCAGATGGCATCCACCCACGGATCCTAAAAGAATTGAGCTATGTCATTTCAAGGTCATTGTTTAATATTTAGGGACTCGTTAATGACTGGAATGGTACCACTGGATTGGCGCAGGGCCAATGTGGTGTCCATATTTAGAAAGGGATCAAAGTCTTTACCAAGTAACTATAGACCTGTTAGTAACTTCTATAGTCGGGAAGATATTGGAGAGTTTAATAAAAGACCACATAGACTAGTTGTTGCTGAAAAAAAAATATTTTAAGCAACAGACAGCATGGATTCATCAAAGATAGAAGTCAAACAAACCTGATTTCTTTTTATGAGGCAAGTAAAACCTTGGACAGAGGGGTGGCTGTGGACGTGGTATACCTGGATTTTGCAGAAGCGTTTGACACAGTTCCCCACACACAGCTCACGTGTAAGGTAAAATCTACAGGCTTGGAAAGATCAATTTGTAAATGGATAGGAAACTGGCTAAAAGACAGAATTCAGAGAGTAGTGGTTAATGACTCTTACTCTAAATAGTCTAAGGTTATCAGTGGTGTACCCCAAGGTTCAGTGCTGGGAACCTTACTTTTTAATAACTTTATAAATGATATAGGGTCTGGTATTAAAAGTAACATTTCTATCTTTGCAGATGACACAAAGCTATGCAGTGGAATAATGTCCTTACAGGACGTCTCCAATTTACAAGCCAACCGCAATGCACTGTCTAATCGGGTAACTAAGTGGTAAATGAGGTTTAATGTTGATAAATGTAAAGTTATGCACTTGGGGGCTAAGAATATGCATGCATCATACATACTAGGGGCAGTACAACTGGGGGAATCAATGGTGGAGAAGGATCTGGGGGTTTTGATAGATCATAAGCTCAATAATAGCATGCAATGCCAAGCTGCGGTTTCCAAAGCAAACAAAGTCCTTCCTTGTATTAAGAGAGGTATGGACTCCAGAGAGAGAGGTATCATTTTGTCTCTGTACAAATCATTAGTAAGACCTCCTCTGGAATATACACTTCAGTTTTGGGCACCAGTTCTCAAAAAGGATATCGGGGAACTTGAGAAAGTGCAGAGAAGGGCAACCAAACTGATAAGAGGCATAGTGGAGCTCAGCTATGAGGAAAGATTGGAGGAACTGATTCTATTCCCTCTTGAGAAGAGGAGATTAATGGGGGGATATGATCAACATGTACAAATACATAAGTGGTCCATATAGTGAACTTGGTGTTGAGTTATTCACTTTAAGGTCATCACAGAGGACAGGAAGGATTTTTTTCCCCTGCTGTAACAAATTGGAGCATGCTTTGCTGGGGTTTTTCGCCTTCCTCTGGATCAACTGTGGGGGAAGGATTGTGTATATGGGACCATAATTTAAAAAAAAACAAAAACTGATGGGCACTGATAGGCACCACTGATGGGCACTAATAGGTGGTACTGATAGATGCCATGTTTCCTGGTGTGTCTCTTTAAAGTGGTGTTCCGGCCGAAATTATACTTTGTAAATAAAAATACCCCTATAATACACAAGCTTAATGTATTCTAGTAAAGTTAGTCTGTAAACTAAGGTCTGTTTTGTTAGTTTATAGCAGTAGTTTGTTATTTTATAAACTTACAGCAGGCCATGGCCATCTTAAGTGTGGGCGTCTGAAGCCAGACTGTATTTCTTCCTGCATCTCATCCTTGCAGATCTCGCACATGCTCAGTGCAGCACAAGCAGTGTAATAGGTTTCAGGTCAGGTTTCCATAGCAACGGCAGTTTCAGAGGAAGTTGCCGACCCTTCCCAGAAGGCATTGCAAACAGGAAATGATGCGATGGGCTGCGGCCAGGGAGGAGGAAGTGAAAAATGAATACAGCAGCTATACAGTAGGTGCTGAGAAAAAAAATTTAAAAATATCCAATTTGTTTACAGTGCACAGTTTAGTGAGGGATGCTGAAGAGTTGTAAAAGTGGGTGGAATTCCACTTTAAGACTGTGCTAAGTGATGGAGCCAATTAAAATGGGAGGTATCTAGTTTACCCTTTATAAACTCCAGTTCTGGACTTTCATAATGCCCTGATGAAACTCACGTCATGTGAGTGAAATGCATTGGTGTTTCAACGTCATCTAATCCAGCCTCACCTGCATCTGCAAGGCTCCTTTTATCTGCCTCCCCACCTGATCAATTGATCCACTCTCAGCACGTACAGCCATCTGCTTTCATGGCGCGCAACAAGCTGTCTGAGCTTTGAAGATTGGAAAAGTGCTATCAGCATCTTATACACCTCCACGTCTGCATCAGCTCTCATGCTGATCCGTTGACCCGGCAGTCTGTGGAACTCTGAAAGAGACTTTACTGGCGGGCCCACTACCTACATGAACAGATCTGTCAGTGAGGAAGGAGCAGCAGCGTGGCCTTGGCTGAGCTTGTTCCAGGGACTTGGTTCCCGTTATTTTCATCCTTACTGCACCGCCGCTTCCACCGCTGAGTGGATGTCCCCTCACCTTCACATATCAGGCTGTAATATCAACAGTTAGTCTCTTCTGCCTCTGTTAGCTTTTGTACATGCTAGTTGATCTGATCTTTCAACTTCCATTAAGCGCCTGCAGGCGTTTAAACAATAAGCAGTCCACACAATACGGATGGGTTGGTTCCCCTCATTGTTTTCAAGGACTATTTTTGATGTGTTTAAACCAGGGGTCTCCAAACTTTCTATACAAAGGGCCAGATTATTGTCCTTCAGACATTAGGGGGGCCAGACTGTGGTCCCATTTGAGAGTAGCAAATGCCCAGAGTCCATGAGAGTAAACAATGCTTCTGACTTTGTGCCCAGTGGGATTAAAAAAGAAAAAAAGACATAGCACCTCTGGTCAGTAGGAGTGGGAATAATGCCCTGTCACTGGTATTGGAGGAATAGTGCCACATCGTTGGTGTCATTGGGAGGGATAGCGCCCCATTGCTGGTATCAGTGGGAGGAATACTGCCCCATTGCTGGTATCAGTGGGAGGGATAGTTCCCCATTGCTGGTATCAGTGGGAGGGATAGTGTTCCATTGTTGGTATCAGTGGGGGGGATAATGCCCCATTGCTGATATCAGTGGGAGGGATAGTGCCCCATTGCTGGTACAAGTGGGAGGGATAGTGCCCCATTGCTGGTATCAGTGGGAGGAATGGTCCCCCGAGGACCGGTTAAAGGCAAGCAAAGGGCCGCATTCGGCCCGTGGGCCGCAGTTTGGAGACCCCTAGTTTAAACCATTGGTCTAGCTAGATTCATAATTGTTTCAGCAATTCCTTGGGCATCAGTGCTTTCAACTCAAAGTGCCTCATCCCTGCATACGGTTGACTGCTGGTATGATAGTGAGTAATGCATGTGAGCACGGGTCTTTTTCTTTGTTTTTAACACTATTGACAATGTTGTCTTTATATATGTTCAATTTTTGTGACTATTACACTGCTGTGTGTTTTCCTTTGGAGTTACTCTCTCTTGGTATATTTCTATATCCAAGTCCTCCCCTCCTTTTCAGCACTGGATAGGCAGCATTGATGAGGAGTCACTGAGTGGCATCTGAAGGGCACTGACAGGCATTACTGATGGGGCACTGATTGGCACATTTATGGGCACTGATTGGCACTTTGATGGGCACTGACAGGCGTCCTTTATGGGGCACAGGCTAGCAGCTGATGGGCAGTGATTGGCAGCTGATGGACACATCTGATGGGGGCTGTGCTGATAATCAATGTGGTGATTACCCCCCCCTCCCGACAGGGAGAGCCGCCGATTGGCTCTCCCTGTCAGCACGAACCGAGCAAAGCCGTTTACCGGCACTTCCTGGTTCATGCGATGATCAGCTGTGATTGGTCACAGCTGATCACGTGGTAAGAAGCCTCCATCAGTGGCTCCATACCACAATCAGAGATATGGTGTGTCAGACTGACACAAAGCACCGCCGATCGCCACGCTGTGCTCCCTCGCGCGCGTGCGCCGGCTTTGTTATCCTGAACATATCTTAAGATCGTCCAGTCAGGATAACAGAACCACTTTGCCAACGTCATTTTGCTATTCGGCGGGTGGCAAGTGGTTAATCAATTAATTTGAATACAATGCTATGTAATTATGTATTTTAATTATATCCCACTATTAAAGACTAAGAGGGTCAACATGTACAAGTTAGCTAGAGGCATTACGGACACCAAGCTATGAATGCATAATTCGGCAGCTTAACAATTTTTGCAATTAATTTTTCAGCGAAGACTGCTTACAAATAGACCCCTTTCACACTAAGGCGCTATATTGCTAAAAATAGCGCCTGTAAAGCTCCTCTCCTTTCCATCCAATTTGAAAGCCTGGGGGCTTTCACACTGAAGCGGCGCGCTGGCAGAACGCTCCAAAAAGTCCTGCTAGCAGCTTCTTTGAGGCGCTGTAGGAGCAGTGTATACACCACTCCTAAAGCGCTGCTGCCCATTAAAATCAATGGGCAGCGGCGCTTTTAACCCTTTTTCGTCCGTTAGCGGGCGCTAGAAAAGTAGCCATTTAGCCGCTAAAAAATAGCCATTTATCGCCGATGCCCGGCGCTGCTCAGTGTGAAAGTGCCCATAATGTTTAGAAACACAGTGCTAATTCTGTTTTCACGAATCACAGGTAATGAAATGACAAGGTCTGCATTTTAAAGTGTTTAGCCTTTCTAGAGTAATGGACCCATGACAAATTATGCAAATCACTTTATCATTAAGTAACCAGATTACCACAGTATCTTATTATTAAAATGTAAATATGGAGAGGGAAAAAAGGGCAGTAACCTGCAGTTAAGCAGAGCCCTGTTTATCACTCCTGCAGTTGGAAGGAGAAGTGAGGGAGCAGGTGATATGTATAAGGCTCGATTCACACTAATGCGTATTTTGATGCATTTTGCAAAAATGCAGGGAAAATTTTTACATTGGCTCCTATGGAACATATTCACATCGCGTTTTACTTTTTTTTTTTTTTTTTTTTTTTTTTTTTTAGCTGTACATTCACTGTTATGACTGGTTGCTAAGGAGGGGGCCGGGAAGCCTTATGCCACGTACACACGAGCGGACTTTCCGAATGAACAGACTTGCCTACACACAATCAACCAAAGTTCAACGGATTCGTACGTGATGACGTACGACCGGACTAAAACAAGGAAGTTCATAGCCAGTAGCCAATAGCTGCCCTAGCGTAGTTTTTTGTCCGCCGGACTAGCATACAGACGAGCGGACTTTTCGACTGGACTCGAGTCCGTCGGACAGATTTGAAACATGTTTCAAATCTAAGTCCGTCAAACTTTTGAGAAAACAAAGTCCGCTGGAGCCCACACACGATCGAATTGTCTGACGAAATCTGGTACGCCGGACCAAGTATGCCGTAAAGTCCGATCGTGTGTACGCGGCATTAGTCTTCTTTGTCCGGTGTTCCTCCTCTGTCACTGACGACCCTCCTCTGATGCTGCGTCCTGCTCCCGCCAACCCTCCACCAATGCGGCATCCCGCTGATCTGTCTGCACCGATGTCAAGCATGGCTTAGATAACAATGGGGGATTGGCCATCGAATGACATCATCCTGGAGGACCGCCCCCTTGTGACGCCACAGACCCATCATGCCCCGGGCGGTGTCATCACAAGGGGCTGGGCCTCCGGGCAACGTCATCCGATGGCCACACCCCCATCGTTATCTAAGACATGCATGCTGGACCTCGGCTCGGACAGATCAGCGGGACGCAGCATTGGAGGAGGGTCGTCGGCAGGAGCAGGATGCAGCATCGGAGGAGGGGCGACGGCAGCAGAGGCAGAAGAACAATGGACAAAGAGGACAGGAGAAAGAAGAAGAGCGGAAGAAGAAGCAGCGGGAGAAGGAGAAGTCCAGAGGAGGAAGATGCGGGAGAAGATGGAGGAAGACCGGAGGAAGAAGTGGGGAAGAAGATATTTTTAATAAAAAAGACTTGTCAAAAACTGTCTACTGTATTTTTTCACACTACACTACTTTTTTTGGTGAATGGGTAGTGGTACAATGTACAATGTCTTAGTGTACAGTTGAATATTTTTTGTAAGTAGGTCTATGTCCACTCTAGGGCTGAATTATGTTTTCTGCTATTTCAAAAGCATTGTGGGCTACGATCACCAGTGGAAGACTAGGCTCCGTTGTGCATGGAAGTGGCCGCCTAGCAGGAATCATGAGCTGTCCTTCATATATTGCAGACTCCTGAAGGTTCTGGCATCCCCCTGACTCCTGTAGGCTCCCACGTCAATGCATATGAGGTGTAGAAGAGCAGCCACCAATCCCAAGAATACAATAGGTTAGTATTACTTATAATTTAAACATAATAGAGAGACCCGGATTGGGTGGCCTTTTCACTCGAATTCCATCCAGGGCTCCCACACAATTCGGAAACTGAGTCTTTTCCCACAGTTTATCATCCACCTCTTCTCACATTTCTTCCGTTAACTGAGGCATCACATCATTATTTAACTCCTCCCGCAGTGCCATGCAGGTTTCCCAGGTTACTTTTGTCATCGTGCTCACACCCATCAGAAGGTAATGGTGTAGTGAAGCAAATGTTTGTCCTGTGGCCAGAAACTTAGAATAGAAAAAAATTATAACTAAAAAAACTGACCATAAAAAAGTTACCAAGTGAAAAAAGCGAAAAAATATTTTAAAAGGTAAATTTTAAAAAATGTTATGGGAAAAACAGGACCGTTTCTTGAATACCCCAAAAAAATGTTTTACAAAATAAATACATGTGACTTTCACATAATTACATACCTTAGTGTCACCATAAGATGTTCTTCAGGTGGCATGCTCACCCTCATCTGGGTGTCCATCTGAGTTAAACTGCAGACACACGATCGTATTTTCTGACGGGAAATGTGTGATGACAGGCTGTTGGCGGAAAATCCGACCGTTTGTACACTCCATCAGACAATTGTTGTCGGATTTTGGATGAAATGTTGGATGGCAGGTTTTAAAATTTTATGCGGACAAATGTCTGTTGTCGGATTTTCCGAGCAAGTGTACACAAGTCCATCGGACAAAAGTACAAACACGCATGCTCAGAAGCAAGGATGAGCCAGAAGCGGTCGAACTTGTAAACTAGCGCTTGTAATGGAGAATTAACATTTGTGACGTGGCAAATTATGAAATCTTGAAATGCAGCGCACATTCTCTTTTTCTTTAATGGGATAATAATGAACACCAACACCATTATCCCATCGTCCCTCGTCAATTTTACATTGTATTTTTTTCAATGTAACCGCCTACTCCTAAATGGTCATTTGAAGCAAAACACATAGCCAAGTATTATTCTCCACAATTTTTTTATTGTGCGTTAAAAAATAAATAAATAAAATTAGACATGCTATCTGCCAAAAGAACTTAACCAAAAAGTGCATTCTATGCATCCAAAAATATAGACAATATAACAATTCAAATTATTAATTTTCAACCAAAAAATAAAATAAAAGCCTTATGCATGTGTCCTGCATCTTAATATAGGGGGTCAACAATGCCAAGAGTTGGTAAAAGCAGGGGTCCGTCATCCGGAGATAATTTCGAAAATCATCTGGATTATTCTCCTGGAGCTCCCGCAGCAAAGGCATATGACATAATTGGTCACGATTAATAAAGCAACCAATTCTTGGTCCAAGAACTCCTCCTCCTCCTGGACTGCACTTGGGTCAAAGCAATAACTCCAAGGCCAATAATAAATAATACGTTACCTCCTCCAATTCCTCAACATGTCTGGTTGACGATGGCCATTCAGAAACGAACTGAAAAGCACAAAATGAAAAGCGCAAAATGAAAATCGTGAATCAACACTCACCAAACTTCTACTAACATGAAATTAGCAGAAGGAGCCCAAAGGATGGCGCTATAGAGCTGAAAAACCACATAGTACATCACTACGTTCGTGTTTGCTGGCCGACAATTCCTTGCCGTTTGTATGCAAGACAAAATCCAGGCACACACATTCGGACAAAAGTCAGGTTTTGTCTACGGAAAATCTGATCGTGTGCTTTAGACGGAGTCGCAGCCTCTCCAGATCAAAGGTGCCTGAGGACATCTTATAAAGTTAAAAAACTTGTCTGGATAATTCTGAAGCTGAACGTACAAGTTGGCCAAAAATCCCAAAGATATGTATTGAGCCATCAACAGATGCATTCAGTACCAAAAAACTCTGATCCTCTCATGCAATTCTCTCTGTCTCCTGATTGACTGCAACAGCATGTGAAGGAGTATTTCCTCAATCGTATTCATGAGTGGATCCATGGTGACTGCAACCAGCAAAAACAGTTGACTTTGTTCACTTTGCTCTCACAAAATGGCTCCTAAAGTTAATAACTTTTTTTACAATGCATTGTGAGAATTTGGGAGTTTAGAGGGTGCTTTTTTACAAAAACGCTAATAAATAGTGGTGTGGCCAATGTGCATAGACACGCATGCAAAACTCGATTAAAAGAGCATTTTTTTATCCGCGTTTTCCTGCCAGCAGTTCTGACATCCAGAGAGTGTTTTTTAAACACCCTGTGTGCATGAAGTCTTATGCCCTGTACACACAATAGGATTTTCCGATGGAAAATGTGTGATAGGACCTTGTTGTCTGAAATTCCAACCGTGTGTAGGCTTCATCACACATTTTCCATAGGAATTTCTGACACACAAAGTTTGAGAGCTTGCCATAAAATTTCCCGACAACAAAATCCGTTGTCAGAAATTTTGATCGTGTTTACACAAATCCGACGCACAAAGTGCCACGCATGCTCAGAATAAATTAAGAGACGAAAGTTATTGGCTACTGCCACGTTTATACGTGTTTTACGTCACCGCGTTCAGAACAATCGGATTTTCAGACAACTTTGTGTGACCGTGTGTATGCAAGACAAGTTTGAGCCAACATCCGTCGGAAAAAATCCATGGATTTTGTTGTCGGAACATCCGATCAATGTCCGACCGCGTGTACAGGGCATTATAGTGAGAGATGGAGTTCTGATATATAGAAAACATAGTAGAAACAGGCCACTTCATAGGTATAGCTGTATGGTTTTTCATCTTTAGTAAAACTGATCCTATTGATATTGCATATACAGTACATGCCTTATTTATTCATCTTGGCTGCCTATAATTTAAAAAAAAAGTGATAATGAAAGAAAGACAGGCTTGCCAACCTTACTGAAATGCTCCTACCTAAAAACAAGATTTATACCGTTCATTCACATATTTAGGCTACCTTATTCTTTTCAAAACCGTCCATAGTAGAATGTTGAAGGCTTGTATTATACAATATCAATTCAAAACAATGTTTGCACTAGTTTATGTAATGTTATAAGCAGCTTGCAACAAGGACTGATATATAAAATCCTTTACAGTTGATGTAGAACAATTGCAACTTTGTATACCATAATGCCATATAAAGATACTCTTGATTATAGCATTACTGATACTTTAATGGTCTTGTGCTAATGTCTACTGTTGAAATTTCCAGAAGCAGTGAGGTCGTTTTCTAACTACCGCAGGTAGTCATACTATATAAAAGGCTTCCTCTAAAAGGTTCAACAAGGTTAATAGTTTTTGTGGATGCAGAACACCAAACAGTATTACTCATCACTATTTAATAGCATTAAAATAAACCTGGCACAAACAGGGAAAAATAATTATATAATGAAAACATGCATAAGCAGGTGGTTTCCTCCAATGAAAACTGCATAGCATAACAATCAGATGGCTCAGCTAAATTAACATGCAAAATTTTAACTGTAAAAGTTTAGCCTGGCTCTGTCCCTCTTGCCCCATGTTGGTCCTGTTAATATTTTGGGCTAGGCAATAAACCAATCAGGAGGATTCAGGGTACTGGAGGAGACAGGGTCAGATTCCACATTTGCTAGAAAATAATCAAATCTTACAAAGGAAATCTGTACAAAGTGTATATTGCCATTGGCAATTAGCCAAATGTTATGTTTTTCTAAAGTTCTGACTGTCCTCTAACTTCACTGGTCACGTGCTTCTTTCGGAGAAATTGGGGTGCGGAGACAGCCAGGGAACTAGCATTTTTGGGAGGTCAACAATGGCAGTCTCTGTATTATTCAGGCTTCCTATGCTTTTTACCTGCTTATAACTGACTACTAATTGTTTTATTGTGTAATTTTCACTGACAGTAACATCTGCATATGCACTTTTTCATCACAAGATGAGTGTACACTACTTTAGTTTACATTAACCACACACACCAAAAATCCATACATTATACCTCATTCACACTAACAAGTAGGTTAATATACAAAACTTCTTGTCATAAATTATGGAATATTGCATAACAAAAGTCACTACCAATACCCATCTTAAAAGAACATGTCCACTGATAACTAGAAAGTACCAGGAAAGATTTCCAAAATTACATATTTAAATAACATACATTTAAAGCATATCTAAACCTCCAAAAATTGTAATGTATTGCAGTTTTTAAATGTGGCATTTGCATTCATTTTTTAGACTTTTTTAACCTTTATTTTTACCTGATAAAGCAGCCAGTGACACACTTATGCCCCGTACACACGGTCGGACTTTGTTCAGACATTCCGACAACAAAATCCTAGGATTTTTTCCGACGGATGTTGGCTCAAACTTGTCTTGCATACACACGGTCACACAAAGTTGTTGGAAAATCCGATCGTTCTAAACGCGGTGACGTAAAACACGTACGTCGGGACTATAAACGGGGCAGTGGCCAATAGCTTTCATCTCTTTATTTATTCTGAGCATGCGTGGCACTTTGTCCGTCGGATTTGTGTACACACGATCGGAATTTCCAACAACAGATTTTGTTGTCGGAAAATTTTATATCCTGCTCTCAAACTTTGTGTGTTGGAAAATCCGATGGAAAATGTGTGATGGAGCCTACACACGGTCGGAATTTCCGACAACAAGGTCCTATCACACATTTTCCTTCGGAAAATCCGACCGTGTGTACGGGGCATTACTGTGTTAGGGTGGATCCAGTCTATGGCAGAGCAACAGAGCCACCCTTAGATAGTAGCGCTAGTTATACTAGCAAATTTAGATGGACTCATAGTAGAACTTTACCCATAACAACTTGATAAAAAAATAATACTCTGTAGCAAGGTACATACATTCCACATTATTATTTATGCTACCAAAATCAGTGCTTGCTGTATATCCCAATTTTTCTTGCTGGAGGATGCCCTTTTGCTGAAGCCCAGAGACCCTGAACAGCAGTGAATCTTTAGGCTGTCAGCAAATCGGCCTATACAAATCAGCACAGTGCCTAAAAACAGAAAGCAACTGAACATGTGCAGAGCAGTGTGAGACAGTGTATTACTTGATTTTAAACAGTATAGGCACCTAATTTTGTTTGACATAGCTATATCTGCAAAACAGGCTAGCCTGAAGTGATCTAGCAGGACTTAAAGTGATTGCAAAGTCTCGTTTTTTGTTTTTTTTTCTATAAGGCTGGGTTCACACCTATGCAAATTGGATGCGGCTTTCCTGGCATCCAATTCGCATAGCAGGAGATTGTGAACGACTCTCCATGGAGCCGGATCACACATCTCCACAGCGGCTCCGATGCAAATTGCACAGGAGCCCTTTGCATCTTTTGATCCATGTCAGGCCAAAATTTTGGGCTCAAATCGTACCTGAAACGCTGAATGGAGATGCACCGTGAGCCACTGCAATCTCCAGTGTGAACCCAGTCTAAAAATAACAAACATGTTATACTTACCTGCTCTGTGCAGGGGTTTTGCACAGAGCAGCCCAGATCCTCTTCTTCCCGGGTCCCTGGCTGGAGCTCCTGGCCACTCCCTCCTGTCGAGTGCCCCCACAACAAGCAACTTGCTATGGGGGCACCCGAGCCAAGCTGCAACTCCGTCTATCCATTCAGACACGGAGCTGTGGTTTGGCCCCACCCCCTCTCCTGATTGGCTAACTGATTTAATTGACAGCAGCGGGAGCCAATTGCGCCGCTGCTGTGTCTCAGGCAATCAGAAGAGAGTCCCGGACGGCCGATTCACTCATGGACATTCCGGGATAGAGATGGGCTCAGGTACGTATTAGGGGGCTGCTGCACACAGAAGGCTTTTTATATCTTAATCCCTAGAATGCATTAACCACTTCAGCCCCGGAAGGATTTACCCCCTTCCTGACCAGAGCATTTTTTGCGATATGGCACTGCGTCGCTTTAACTGACAATTGCGCGGCCGTGTGACATTGCACCCAAACAAAATTGACATCCTTTTTTTTTACCACAAATAGAGCTTTCTTTTGGTGGTATTTGATCACCTCTGCGTTTTTTATTTTTTGCGCTATAAACAAATAAAGCAACAATTTTGAAAAAAAAGCAATATTTTTTTACTTTTTGCTATAATAAAGATTCCCAAAAGATATATATAAAAAAAAATTCTCTCTCAGTTTAGGCCGATATGTATTCTTCTACATATTTTTTGTACAGAAAACCCAACAAATCGCAATAAGCGTATATTGATTGGTTTGCGCAAAAGTGATAGAATCTACAAAATAGGGGATAGATTTATGGCATTTTTATGATGATTTTTTTTTTTTATTAGTAATGGCAGCGATCTGCGATTTTTATCGTGACTGCAACATTTTGGCGGACACATCAGACACTTTTGACACTATTTTGGGACCATTGTCATTTATACAGCGATCAGAGCTATAAAAATGCACCGATTACTGTGTAAATGACACTGGCAGGGAAGGGGTTAAACACTAGGGGGTGTTCAAGGGGTTAAGTGTGTCCTAGGGAGTGAGTCTAACTGTAGGGGGGATTGTCTCGCTTGAACATGACAGAAATCACTGCTCCCGATGACAGGAAGCAGTAGATCTGTCATGTTGCTAGGCAGAACAGGGAAATGCCTTGTTTACATAGGCATCTCCCTGTTCTGCCGCTCCGTGACATGATCGTGGGCACCCGGCGGGCATCGAGTCCGCAGGACATGCGAGCACACTCACAGAGTACGCAGCGAGTGCGCCCACTATGCCGCAATTTAAAGGGAACGTACCTGTACGCCTATTTGCTCAACCGTGCCATTGTGCGGACGTACATCGTTGTGCGCTGGTCGGCAAGGGGTTAAGATAAAAAAACCTTCTGCCTTTACAATCACTTTAATTTTCCGACAAATTGAACACTAGGCCCAGCTAACACGTTTTAAACAGTTACAGCAACAGTTGTTTTTCCTTTTGTAATATAGGTTTTACATAAATGTATAATAGCTGACCATTAAGAACTTCTGTCAGTGGCAACTGTCTCAAGCATATAACTGTCACTTTTTCTGGATAACTTGGTCTATTAAAAGGAAGTTGAAAAATATCAGACTTGCTGATTGACAAGTGACAGTGAAGGGAAAAAAGCCTAAAAGAGAAAACAAATCCAGCCACCACATTTATGGCTTTATTTACACTGGCACTCATGAGTTTAGCTTTTGCAAAGCAGGATAAAAGTTATGTACTGCCGATGTGCAATGAGATTATATATATTACACATATACACACACACACACACTTTTTTTCCCAGTGACTAAAGAACAATCAAGCAACAAAGTGTCATGCTAAAAGCAATAGGTAGAGAGATAAATGGTCACAATTGCTAAAATTAGAGAAAGATATACAAAAAAAAAAAACTGAAAAAAAAATTCATGTGATGCATATCATTCCTCTAGCAATGCTAAAAATAACTCGGTACATCAGAGCAACAGTTTTTTTAGAATGTTTTGCCAAGAACTCGCAGACCTCCCAATAAACTGTGCCTTGGCTGGAGCACTCTTGAGGTCTGCAATGAATCAGCATATCTCAGGCATCATGGAAATTTCCCTTAAATTACCATTTACCACTTCGGTGAAAAAAAGGATTCATGTGAGCAATTAGTAAAAGCTCACCTAAGTTCATCAGATGTCAGTAATGTAGCAATCCAGGGTACATGCACTACAGAGAGATCTGTAGTGAGCGTGGTCCTGTTCCCTATGTAAACCTATACAGTCATATCCTCAGTACTGGGTGAATTACCTGAGGCTGCTTTTCTTTTTTTATTGATTGAAGACCGAAAATCTATTTTTTTTTTTCACAGCGCTTTGAGATGAATTACCTTAGTGAATTAATTTTGGACATATTGACAGAAATGTTTGCGCCAGAGTCTTGTTAGCTCATTTATTAGCACGATTTAGAACAGAATGGCTTCTGAATTGCATTGAGCACTGTTTTGTAAGTTATACAATCCATGGTTGGACGACTTCTGTATTTTTCCTGGCAAAACACTTTCCAGGTGTAGGAAATAAAAGCATATTTTTCTAGAAGCAATTTAGTTACCACCAGGAAATTAAGCTGTTAAAGTACATTTGATCGTGAACCAGCATCACAATCTTTGTCTAATGAACAGGTAGTTGACCTAGGATGCAGTACAGTTGACCTGCTGAACCAGAAATAGCAGAGTGACTTTATAGACAATGGCAAAGGTCTGTGCTGAGCATATTACAAGAATGTCATAAAAATATTTTTCTTAAAGCGGAGTTCCACACAAAAATGGAACTTCCGCTTTTCGGAACCCTCCCCCCCTCCGGTGTCACATTTGGCACCTTTCAGGGGGGAGGGGGGTGCAGATACCTGTCTAAGACAGGTATTTGCACCCACTTCCGGCATAGACTCCCATGGGAGTCTATGCCTCTTCCCATCCCGACCGCGCTGTCTGCTGGGAACACACAGCTCCCAGGAGAGAGTGGGGACCACTAGGGACACGCAGCGCGACTCGCGCATGCGCAGTAGGGAACCGGGAAGTGAAGCCGCAACGCTTCACTTCCTGATTCCCTCACCTAGGATGGCGGCGGCAGCTGCCGAGAACCGAGCGGGTTCTCGGCGTCCCCTGCCGACATCGCTGGACCCTGGGACAGGTAAGTGGCCATGTATTAAAAGTCAGCAGCTGCAGTATTTGTAGCTGCTGGCTTTTAATATTTTTTTTTTTTGGGCGGTGTGGGTGAACCCCCGCTTTAAGTGCCATATACACACAGTAAGGTGCAACCCTCATATTACCATGTACAATGGGGAGCTGGCTGAAAAGTATTCCCGAGTCTGTTTCCAAAACATGTACTTTTTTTTTGAGAGAGACACAGCAGGGAAGGTTTTTATTTCTGTCTATGCCCTGCTTGCGAAGATTTCCTCTCACTTTCCCAGGCCCAGTGGTTGGAAAGGAGGTGGAGTTGGCTTGCTTCTATCTCCACAGAGCACCTTTCAAGTCCTTCCCACCCCTCCCTCTCTACTGCGCTCCTTTTTCGAGACTCACTGTGTTCGTCTGCATTCTCCCATTTCTGTAAGGATTGCAGTGACCTATCGGCCTCCTACACCGGTGCCACGCTTTCTTGAGGACTTTTCTGCCTGGCTACACTACTTTCTCTCCTCTGAAATAGCCACCATCATTCTTGGTGATTTTAACATCCCCATTAATGTTAACAGCCCACCCTCATCCCAACTTTTCATCTCAAACTCATCTTTTAACTTCACACAATAGACACAGTCCTCCACTCACTCTGATGGTAATAGCCTTGACCTTGTGTTCTCCCATCTTTTCACTCCCTACAACCTCACCAACAACCCCTTCCCTCTCTCTGATCACAACCTCATCACTTTCACACCGAAATCCTCGTCTTCAACCACCTGCCTCTCCAAGCAGCAAACAATTACTGGTAGAAACCTTCACATTTTAATCCTTCTCTTTTCTACTCTGCAACCAAACACCTCTATGAAAAAATCGCCCCCCTGTCCTGCCCTGATTTGCCCACTTCTGTCAACAACAGTTTATTCTCATCCACACTGGACTCACTTGCTCCTCTCACTACACAAAGTATCAAGCTCCAACCATTACAACCCTGGCAGACTGACATCAGAAATCTTAAAAGACATAACCTTGCACTGGAGCAATTATGGCGTTAAAAAAAACAATTCCCAGCAGGGATTCACCCTATATAAATCTGCCTTCTTAAAATACAATTCCTCCCTCCATGCTGCCAAACAAGCCTACTTTGTACCTCTCAATAACACTGTTATCCAGACCTCATTGTCTCTTCTCTACTTTTAACTCTCTACTTTCTTCACCACCACCTCCACCCAGTAACTGGCTCATGAGATTATAAATCACTTCAAAAACAAGATTGATGCAAATCATGGAGGCATCTCCACTGCTCAGATATCTATCCCACTTAACATATCCATATCCTATACAAAACCAACCTCAACACTTTCCTCTTTTGACCTTGCTACTACCGAATAGGTTGCTAAAGTTCTCTCAGAAGCCCGCCTTACCAACTGTCCCCTGGATCCTGTTGCCTCACAACTACTACATTCACCCTGTTCTATTCTATGCTCCCTCACTCACATCTTCAATCCCCCCCCCAACTGGTACCTCCCCCTCCCCTCAAAACATGCTTGATCACCCCCACACCATACTTAACCCCTTTGTGCCTTATGGCCCGTACACACGATCCGAATATCATACGAAAACGGTCATCCGAGGAAGGATCATACGATATTCGGATCGTGTGTACACTACGCTCGACAGCAGATCACGACCGTTCATCCGATAATATTTGATTGGACATACACGAAAATTTTCCTCGTACGATTCCAGATCGTACGATTTTCGTTTAGTCAGTATAGTTGTCGTCCGAAAATACAATACAAATACATTACAACACATGACATCACTTCTGATTTTTTTGTCTGTCTTACGAGAATTTTTGTGACTTTATTTAGCTATTCAATTTCTACTTGTGACTATTAAGCGAGAACGGTCGTACAATATTCAGGACGTGTGTACGAGGCATAAGGTTAAAACAAATCTTAATGCATAAGCACAATTTTGACATGCGTTAGTCAAACCGTACAAATCATAACTACTTTGTGCATCCAGGTGGATTATATCCTGTTTTTTACAGCAAAATTGGGCTTTCATTTGGTAGTAGATAGTTATTAATACCTTCTGATTTTTTTTTATCAAAGGATAACTGGCCAAAAAAAGTTTAAAAAAGTTTAAAAATAAAAAGTTTTTTATTTAGCTGTAGATTCTTTGTTACTACCATAACTTGTTTTGTGTATCGTAGTACAGCCCAGAAACAATAGCGCACAATGTCCTACCTAATACGCATTGACACTAACGAACACGGATGCCAATTTAAAAAAAATAAATAAATCCTTCCCAACATATACTGACCTTGACCTTTACTTGACCCAAACACTAATCCTTTCTTAATTTTTTTTTTTACAAACACTTTTTTTTTTTTTTTCAAAGAAAGAGAAAGATTTATTGCATCTTTCCTCCCTATTCACAGAAAGAAAGAAAAAACACAAGGGGGGGGGGGGGGCTTCACAACGACTGATCACTGTGGTAGCTAATCAGAGGCTACCACAGCGATCAGGTGACTCGGAATCGGGAGATCCTGGTCCTGATCATTAGTACGGGGGGCCCCAGGCTCTCAGTGAGACCCCGGTCTCTTTGCTGGGAGCACGCCATGCGGCATGCGCCCAGCACGAAGGGAGATACGCATAAATGCAGCCCCATGAACAAAAAAAAAAAAGTCCACTTCTGTGAGGCTGCATGTAGGTGTTACGTCAGTGTGAAGGAGTTAAAAAGTCTTCACTGGACCCCACCAGCCTGAACAACTTAAGATCCTTGCTCCCGTTTACCTCTAGAATGCTTAATCTACAACTGTCTGAGCTCCTACCTCACTGACAACCTTCTTAACTCCTTACAGTCTGGTTTTCGCTTACTACACTTCACTAAAATTGCCCCACTAATACCTTACTAACTGCTAAAATCAATGGCCACTACTCTATACTCATACTACTAGACGTCTCTGCGGCCTTTGATACTGTTGACCATCCCCTCAAAAAAAAACCTCCACTCTCTCGGCCTTCAAGATTCTGCTCTCTCCTGGTTCTCCTACTTATCACAGTACTCCTTCAGGATTACCTGTAACTCTCCTCCCCTCCACTTCCTCTTTCTGTAGGGATCCCCGAGGCTCTGTTCTCAATCTACACCTCCTCCCTTGGTCACTTGTTAAATTTCCATGGTGACGACACACAAATCTATCACTTTATTCCTCACCTCACTCCTTCAGTCTCCTCTCGCATTACTAACTTACTGACATATCAGCATGGATGTCGCACCACTTCTTCAAACTCAATCTTTCTAAAATTGAGCTCATAAAATTCTCCACTGCCTGTGCCCCCTCCCATGATTTCCCCATCAAGACAATAATACAACCATGAATCCCTCCCCTCATGCCAGGGTGCTAGGTGTAATCCTGGACTCTAACCTGTCCTTTTAGCCCCAAATCCAATCACTGTCCAAATCTTGTAGCCTTCACCACCCTAACATCTCCAAAATATGCCCCCTTTTAACTGTTGAAACAACTAAGCAACGTATTAACTCACTTGTTATCTCTCACATTGACTTCTGTAACTTCCTCCTGATAGGCCTCTTCGCAGACTTTCCCCTCTTCAGTCTATCATGAATGCTGTTGCCAGACTCATCTGCCTTACCAACCGTTCAGTGTTCGTCACTCCCTCTCTGCCAATCCCTCCTCCACTGGCTTCCCATTGCCCAACGAATAAAATTCAAATACATTAACCACAACATGCAAATCCATTTACAACTCTGCCCCAAGCCACATCACCAATCTTGTCTCCAAATATCACCCAAAACATCCTCTCTGCACCTCCCAAGACTTCCTGCCCTGTAGTTCCCTTGGATCCTCCTCCCATGCTTGTCTCCAGGACTCCTCCAGAGCCTCTCCCATCCCCTGGAACTCCCTACCCCAATTTGTCTGGCTATATCCTACTCTGTCCACTTTTAGGTGATCCCTGAAAACCCATCTCTTTAGGGAAGCCTATCCTGCCTTCAGCTAATAACTTCTATTTCCCCCATCACTTCATCTCTCACAGTTCTTACCTTTTGTTCCACTAGCCCCTCCCTATTAGATAGTAAGCTCCCAGGAGCAGGGCCCTCCTAACCCTCTTGTATTTAATTGTATTGTTGCTGTATTATCTCCCTTAATATTGTAAAAAGCTGTGCACACTGTTGGTGCTATATAAATCCTGTATAGTAATAAATATAATAATTTAAGTCTGTATCACTGGAACAGAAAGTGAGGGGAAATTATTCCATAGGGGGTCAAGACAAACAACCCTTTCTTTTTACTAGAGTTTTGAAGAGTTACAACTCTGACAGACCTTTGTTGCCGTGTCCACATTGAGGAGGTTATCCTTCACATTCTGTCCTGGTAACATGTTACTGGGACAGACAGTAAGAACAAAACTTCACAAGGTGGTTGTGAACAGAGTAGAGAATGGGTAAAACCCATTGGCTTATGTTTAGCTGTGTCTGCCACTGGGGATATTTCTCTTCACTTCCTGTCCTGGAAACGCAACAGGAAATGTGAGCAAATATCCTCAAATTGAGGGAAATGGCTACCTTACACAGTTGTCACCATAACAATTGCCCCAACTGGAGGACTGACCCTCACCTCTTGCTCTGGTGACAGATCTCCCATAGTTGAATTTCCCCTTACTTTATATTTCTAAAACCATGGCGAGCAGTACAATGTGTAAATTACAATATATTAGATCAGTGTTTTGGGTTATCACGACTGTGCAAACTCAGCAAGGAAAGTGAGCACTTTAGGAAACAGATGTCCCAATTACATATCTCTTCTACCCAGCTGTCTCTTTTCTACAACAATTACATATCAATGTATAGTATTTGTTTTAATCATGAACAACCTCTTAACCACTGAATATTTATCATCATTTGCCAAGCATTTTCAGTTTGTTTCTTTATCAGAAACAACCATTTCTCGGTTAGTAGGACTGTATGGTGGCTTTTAACACAACAATAGATTACTTGATTACAACAAATGTCTACATCCCCTGGACTGGCAAACATTGTCACTATAAAATTAGATCACTGTGGTCAATACCTTTACTTTTCTTACTTCTATTCATCACCTACTAATAAGTCTTAAGTAGATTAATAGGTTGTATCACATATAAAATATGCCATCAATGCAAGCTTTGCCTATCAAATTTGAGAGACATGGATAGATGGGCAAATAGAAAGCTGGGAACTGTTGTCAGGGGTACCCAAAGAGAATGCATTCAAATAATAATTTTCTCTAGTATGCAGCATAATATGGAGGTCTACCAACTTTTTTTTTTTTTTTTAAGCGGTAGTAAACACCTGCTTGGTGACTTGTACCAAATAGGAAAGCTTAAAATAAAGCATTCCTGTACGTACAAGGAATGTCCCCTAAACGTGCACCGTTTAAGAGATATTCACAATTTCTGCAGCCAGTGACATCACCACTGCGCTCTGAAGGGACAACATACTGAGCATGCCATCCCTTGAGAGCACTGTTCCGTGATCATGGCTATTGTGCCCATGCACAGGTGTGACATCATCATAGCTCGGCCAGTCAAACAGCCACAGCCCTCGAACCTGAAAGGAAGACTTGTGAACCTGGATGGACATCTTTAATAATGAGATACATACTAGCACATTATGACATTACCCTGCAAGGGGAAGGTTTTTTTTTTTTAACGCAGAATCTACTAATGCTTTAACAAGCCTAAAGTTCAGCTTAAACTCTTTAACTTATACAACCTAGTAAAAGTAGGAACCGATTTAGGAAAACTGAATAGTGGGCAAATCACCAGTTGCTACCAGATTACTTGTTCATATAAATTAGAATAAGAAAAATGTAGGCAATAACTTTAAAATGTTTTGGGTAGCTGCTTTAAACTTGTTTGAGATAAGTGCACAGAGCTGGAAGCAAGCTTTGAAAACCCCAAAATATATTTTATACAGTCACGGCAACTACATACTGATGTCAGCATATCAATCTGCTTTATTAAATTACAATCCGATAACACTCCTCACATTGGTGTGCGGTTGCTGTGATAATTGGCATTTCCATTCAGGAGCAGAGATGGGCTAATCAGTGGGACCAACACCTGGAAATGAGCATGGGAGTCAGAAAGGGTTTAAATCAGCATTGATCTTCTGTGCCCAAAATTATTAGCCAACGAAAGGTATTGCTGATATTTTTACTTTCCTTATTGCTAACACAGCACATTTTACTGTCTCTTTTAAACAGAACTAACGCTTAACGATTGATTTAAGCAGTTGTTCCACGTTTGGCCCAGGATTAAAATCCAAAGATTATGTAAAACAAGCAATCCTGACACTAGCGACAGCTCATCTGTGACAAGACCCTGAACAAACCACTTTCCTTTTCATAAGGAAGTCACTCCCTTGCTAGCCACATCAATGACTTTAAGACCCACCATTAAAAGTACAAAAGTCCATCTTTAAACCTTCCCAACATATTGTAACAACACGTATGTTGCTTTTTTTTTTTTAACACACAATGCACATTAATTATCGAGAATAGCTGAAGTGGATGCATGTAACCCTATAGTCTTAAAAGCAACCTTGGTTGCCTTTTACACCATAAAAAAAACTAACTTTTTAAATACAGCTCTTCATCAACACATTTGTGTGATGGTATAGCTGAGAGCACAAAGTATGAATCTATATTACAACTTGCATACTTAGGTTAAGCTATCAGATACTTGTTAGCAGGTAGAACCTGTCACATTCACGTTATGTGATTTGGATGCAGTTAAAAAAGGCATCCAATTCGCATATATGTGAACCCAGCCTAAAACTGGAGCGTGCAAAATCTGGTGCAACTCTGCATAAAAACCAGGTTTTAGGCTCGGTTCACAGTAAGGCGACCTGTCAGGTGACTTAGCTGCCTGACAAGTCACGCTCCATTCAGTGCAATGAACCATTCTAATCGGAGTGACTCAAGTCGCTCCAATATAGAAAAAGGTTCCTGTACTATTTGGGAGGGCGACTTTGGAGCGGCTTGCATTGACTTCTGTTAACAGAAGTTGCTTGCAAGCCACGCTGAAGTCACGCTGTGTGGGGCAGATTCAGAGTGGGGTGACTTTGAAGCCATCCCAGTGTGAACCGAGACGTATTGTTAAAGCTTAATTGAAAAAGCTGAGTTTAGAAGCGGATTGGCTACCATGCACAGCTGCACTAAATTCTGAGCACTCCAGTTTTAGTAAATCTCCCCCAATATGTTTATTAACGTGCAAAATCAAGAAAATCCTATCATGTTCATAAAAGGGGTACAAATATCCACTAGATGCCCGAAATAATAGGTGTTTGTTTTTGAGAAAGTACTTAATCATTCCAAAACCTCCTGTCTGCTGCAGGAAATGGACAATTTTTTCCATTTTATTACAGGAAAATAGTAACATTTAAAAAAGTCTTTGTCTGCTAAGTCTGTTTTTAAATACTTAGTAAGGAGATTAAAGTGATGATGGCCAGTATTCCAACACATTTAACATTCGTGCAGCATCAGAATGTACTGACATCTGGTTTGGATTTACAGTCTGACGTTTTAATAGAGGTACCTCCCCCACAAAACTTTCTTTTCCTTTCTTTAATAAACTGTTCTTTTAGCCTCTACGTTTTTTCCCTGCTCCCCCTCATAAGCAATGCGTTTCTGATTCTTGCTGGAAGCTGCCTGATCACTGCCAGGAAGAGAAATGCAAAACAATCCCAGGAGCAGCTCCTGACGTCAGGACAACATTCCTCCCTCCCCTCAGTCAGAGCCCTCTGGAAATTCCAGACTCCAGCAGGACTAAATCCTGGTGATATAACAGCAGAGGGCCTGCAGGACCACTCATCTTGTCCCATACTGCCAAAATAAAAGAATTAACCTCCACATCCGACTGTCCACGTAAAAAAAAAAAAAAAAGAGAAAAAAAAACTTTCCATTTTCGTTTCCTCTGCACAGTCCATAAAACTTGGCTTTTTAGGGTTTTTTTTTTAATACTCAAGAATAGGCTCATGATATGTACTAAAACCACATATTACCCATTTGACATTTAAAGCAAAATTCACGTACATTCTAAATGCTATGACAATAAACACAGAAAGCAACAAATAAAAAAAAATGTAAATAGAAAGAGCTCCCTTCCCCACGGGTGCCAAACTCTGAAAGTACTAAAGCCAGAGACATCTAGGTAACTTAGAAGGAAGTCAGCAACAGCAGTCCATGGATTTCTTTCACAACTTTTTTTTAAAGTACCTTAAAGTGAGACTAAACTTTGGTTTAAAAAGAAAAAAAAAAATTATATTCAAGTTAGTATTCTCAAAAAAAGTACTTTTTATTACTCTCAGCCTTCGTTCTCCACGGTCCCACTGTATATAGGAACGTTACCACCCTCTCTTGCTAGTTCCCAAGATGGACTAGGGAATTTGTGATTTTTAGTGTGCATAGAGCAGTGCAGATGTCCGTAACTAAAGTTGGCTTCACACAGCAGTACGGAGCGGCTCACAGCAGGGGTCCGGTGCATCCCTGTTCACCGTTTCAGGTCTGATTTCGGTCAGAACTTTTGGCTTAATTCAGACCTGAAATGGACCAGAAGTCACACTGGACTCCTGTGCAATTCGCTCCGGAGATGTGTGAACCAGCTCCATTGAGAGCCGGTCACAATCTCTTGCGAACTGGATGCGAGGAAACCTGCATGCAATTCGCAAAAGTGTAAACTCAGCGTAAAGTTTAAAGGATAAGTTCACTTTTTAGAAAAAAATAATAAATGCACTTTTTTGCAGGTAAAATAAATATGTTTTTCTTTTTTTTTTTTTTTTGGAGCCTGCAAAGCATTGCACCAGCAATCAGCAGATCTGTCAGTGTATCTGTGTACCCATATGGACAGACAGATGTACTGACAGGAAGAATCAATGAACTACCACGGCACTCCACAAGCGTTGTGGTAGCTTATTGAAAACTACAAGCCGACAGCAGCAAAGGATGACGGGGCTTGTACTTCATCTACACAAAGAGTTGTGTGAATACATGACGCAGCAGTGTGGGCAGAGTAGGACACGGCCGTGCCAATTTAAAAAAGTGACAGCTAGTACAGGGAACTTCTCCCTGTACTGGTGTCACAGAGGGATAATCGGGCAGTGGCTGCAGCATTGGGAGGGGAACTTATCCTTTAAAGTTGTTGTAAACCATGTTACACCAATTTTACCTACAGGTAAGCCTATAACAAGGCTTACCTGTAGGTACTGTGAATATCTCCGAAACTTGTACAATTTAAAAGATATTCACTGTATCCGCATATGCGGACATCATTGGCACATGCCCACTGAAGAAACGTCATGCTCATGCCGTTTCTTCAGGAGCCGTGCCGTGACCGGTGGCTCCCGTGCGCATGCACGAGAGTGACATCATCGCGGCTCTGGCCAATCACAGCACCGGAGCCCGCGAACCTGGAAATAACTCCGGGAAACATGTCGCCAGTGATAGCGGTGTGCGGGGACTGCTGCAACAGCTTCGATCTAAGGTAAGTATTTCATAATGAGCTAATATGCGATGCATACTAGCTCATTATGCCTTTGTCTTGCAGGTTTTTTTTATAGTTTACAACCACTTTAATGCTCATTCAAAACAAATGTAAGTGAGAGAGGAAAAGGTGAGGTTCAGGAGCTCACAGAGGATATTACAAAGAGTTAAAAAAACCACTGTAAAACTATTTAATGGAAACTAGATTATAAGGCCACTAAAGTAGAACTAAAGGCAAAACTTTTTTTTATTTTTCATTTTGGAAACAGCAAGAGAAGGTTATAACCCCTGTCAGATTTTTTTTCGCCATCTGTGTCCTGTGTCCCATTGCAGAAATGTCCCTTCTCTTCCTGTCCCATAGCCAAAAAGGAAGTGAGAGGCAATCCCTGCCAATTAAGAGAATTGCTTGGGGACCCCAAGGTCACCAGAACTAGTATCCCCATTGGAAAATTTCCCCTCTATTACTTTTTTGGGGACAACTCAAAATTTGGGATTTTCTTTTACACTAACTTTCAATTATAATGATAAACAGGAAAATATAGAGGGTAAATAAAAACTGACAAGCGTTCTACTCCCTCTGCACTCCAAAACTAAAAAAAAAAAAAAAATTGCCTTTAGTTATACTTTAAGTAGTGGATGCGTACAAGTTATTTTTGAAGAATAAGGATATTTTTAGTGCCAATTTATGCTGACCATACACCTATAGATTTCTTTCATTCAGCCTGTGGGGGAACAAAATAAATCTAACAGATTCCACCAACCACCACCATCCATACAAATGGTGTGGATGGATGAATCCCCACTGCCAGGCTACTGTATGCTAGGGCCAGCTGTCATAATACATAACAATTTTCAGCCTGGCTCCTTTGACAAAATTTGATTATTCAGTCAATTTTTGTCAAACAGTTAGGGCCACCCACTGTTTGAAATTTGGCAACGCATGCATAAGCTCCCCTTTTTTTTATTTTGATGGTGCCCGCTTATTTCTCTACCAGGATTTGTCTCGCCTCACGCTGATGCAACACAGAGTACTTCATCCTCTCCTGGAAGCTATGAGGGCAGCTGGTGCTACCTATCGTTGGAGATTCCTCTTTAACCTCCAAGCTGAAAGAGATGGCAAGTCTGCAACATTACGCACTAAAGATGACCTCCCTCACTTTCTCTCACAACTGGGATTGGAACCTGTGGATTTTCTGGACTGACGCCATTTCTTGAATGTTGCCCCCCCCCACCAGCATCACAACCATGGCTCCAGGCGTGACCTAAACGGCGCTCCAGAGGCCGTAGGCATTCTTCACCGGGTACCTCACGTGCCGCAGATGAGCGGTCTTAGGATTCAAGACTGAAGAAATGTGCCCCCCTGAACTTCCCAGTGTCTCTACGGCCTTAAGGAGACCCCTTGTTCACCTGGACTTACCAAAAGTGACTGCTTTTGATTTGATGAAGCCGACAAGATGTCCTCCTCTTCAGATCCTCTTCTGAGGCTTTCACTGAGAGACCACTGAGCTGTCATGGTCCCTACTTGCCATTTTGTACTGCCCTTAGCATCTCAATTACATTTTGCCATTCTACTCCCTCCCACCCCCCACCCCCCGTGTAGTTACAGCTTACCACTCTATGAGGAACTGGCATAAACTGGACAGTGTAGGTCTAATCACGTTTCTCCAATAGGAATACCTTTTTTGGGTATAACCCCCGTTTGGTGCAACATGCTTCACCTGGGTGGCCTCCAGAGTCGGGCATGCAGTTGTTCTTATACCTTAGGAGGCCTATTGTTGCCTCTGTCTGGTCTATCTTTTGGTTGATGTTGTTATTTTTTTGTTTTCATGTGTTTATTTTTTCTCCATATCTTTAGGACTTGGAATTGTTCTTGTCCACACCTGGTTCAACTCTTCTATAGGTTTCGCTTGGACACCTCGCCTCTGATCCGCCATGGCTACGGTTAAGGTAGTGTCATAAAATGTTCGTGGTTTATGCTCTCCAAATAAATGCAATAGGTTATGACTCAAACTATAGCGACTCAGGGCGCAGGTACTATTTCTGCAGGAGACACACTTTACAGATAGCTCGACTCCCAAACTGCCTACTTACCTTTTTTCACAGGGGTACCTTAGCAATTCCTCAAAACCGAAATCCCAAGGTACGGCTATTGCTATCCATAGGAACTGCCCGTTTCAACCCATTGATCATTATACAGATTCTCAAGGGTGATATGTGTTCTTGAAAGGGACCATCATGGGATAGGTATACACATTTGCAATGTTATATGCCCCAAACTCACAACAGCTCTCATTTATCGACACAGTACTAGATAGTTTGGATAATTTTAGGAAGGGCAAACTGGTTCGGGGGGGGGGGGGGTGTTTTAACGTCAGTCCGAATCCCTCCTTGGACACTTCAGCGAGCCGCTCGGCACATTCTTATGCTTTTCTGAGGCATTTTCGCAAGTCCCTTCAGGGCCACGCATTGGTTGACTGCTGGAGGGCTTTACATGCTTCAGAGAAAGATTATAGTTACTACTCTAGTGTCCACGGGGTATACACCCGAATTGACCTGCTGCCGACGGATCAATCCACCCTGAACCTACTGGTGGATTCCATTATAGAGCAGATCACCATCTCCGATCACACACCAGTGACCCTCTTGCTTACATTGCCTCATCAGTCGGCCAGGGCCTGGTCATGGAGGCTAAATGAGAATCTGCTGGATGACATCAGGGTAGTGACAGGGGTAAAGGAGACTTTGTCCCACTACTTTATTGAAAATGCTAACGGGTAGGTCAACTACGGGATACTATGGGAGGGCCAAAAGGCGGTGGTGCCGGGCTCCTTTATTGCTTGGGGTACCAAGCTGAAGAAGGGGAGGCAGGAGGATTTCCAGCGGGTCCTTAGCAACTGCTACGGCTCTGCAACAAGCGGAATTAGGTCATAAGCGTACTGCAGACCTGGAGCTTTGACCTTAAACGTCTCCTTTCCGAGATAATCCACCCTCACCAGACAGGTTTTATAGTAGGCCGGGAGGCAAGAGACAACTCCATCAGAGCTCCCCAGCTCATTCATTGAGCCCGTACACGCGATCATCTGCCTCCCTATTTGATTCTTTCAACTAACGCTGAGAAGGCATTTGATTGTGTGGATTGGGATTTCCTTAATGCTGTGCTGGTGAGGTTGGACTTAGGTGTGCATATGATGCGCTGGATTTCAGCGCTATACACATCCCCCATGGCCCAGGTTAGGGTGAACGGGGGTTTATCACCAGTGTTCTCTATTCGGAATGGCATGAGACAGGGGTGTCCACTTTCGCCCCTATTATTTGCTCTGGTCCTGGAGCCACTGTTACGGAAAATAAGAGCTAAACCGAATATCAGAGGGGTCCCTGTAGGCCCCACGGAACATAAGCTTTCAGCTTATGCAGACGACATCCTTTTTTCACATTGTGAACCCCACTGTCTTACTGCCAAACCTGATGGAGGAACTATCGGCTTGGTGTCCAATTTCCAGGTTTATTATACCAAACTGGAAATTCTGTCAATTACTGTCCCTTCAGCTATGGCTTCCGCTTTGATGGGGCCATTTCCCATCACCTGGGCATCCTCCTCTATGCGATACCTTGGTATACACCTCACAGATAACCTAGATACTCTATACACTTACAATTATATCCCTTTACTTAAAAAAAAATCAGTTTTGAACTAAAGTCATGGGATAAGGAGACTTTTACATGGGTCGGCCTTACAAATATCATTAAAATGACAATATTGACCCGTGTACTGTTTCTCCTGCAGATGGTGCCTATCCCTCTACCCTCACACTTCTTTGAGGAGTTGCGTAGCCTTTTAATTTGGTTATTGTGGAGAGGCAAGAAACCGCGACTAGCCATGGCGATATTGCAGCGGTCTACCTAACATTTCCCAATATTACCAGGCAATTGCATTACAACGTATTCCCAACTGGAGATTTCACAAATGCTCTAAACAGTGGGTGCAAATGGAGAAGGTTATTGCAGGTTGGAATCTGTCATATGCTCCATGGGTTCCAAAGGAGGACAGGGGCCTTTCAGATTGGGTATCTCTACTGACTGCCCACACTCTGAAGGCTTGGGATAGAATGAACAGGGCCTTTGCCCTGGCTCCCCCAACCTCACTGTTGGACCCGCCAGTGGGTGGCTTCCCCTGGTTCCCTCCCGGTGAGCGGCTGTCCTCTCATGGAATTTTGGCAAGCGATGGCATTTAAAGCTTGGCACGGTTTGTGTGAGGACATACTTTGGTTCTGCTTACCACCCTTAGGGAACGCTATGGCAGTTTCCCCTTTGATTTTTGGAGACACTGCCAGCTTGCTAACTTTGTCACCTCGCAGCATCATGAGTCGCCGATTAGAACTACTCTTACAGAGTTTGAAAGCTTATGGGCTGAACAAGACCCTCTGCCACACACGAACTCTGCTCTTTATAAACTACTAGAAGCGGCTAAGCCTAGTCCTAAACTACATTACAGCAAAGAATGGGAGCGCAACCTGCGGTGTGAGTTTACGAATGAACAACTGAACCACTTATGTTGCCTAACACACTCGAGTTCAGTGGACTCCAAGACTCAGGAGAATAATTATAAAATACTTTCACGTTGGTATTGGGTGCCTGCGATCCTGGGCAGGGTCTTTCCCTCGACCTCTGATCTGTGCTGGAGGGTTTGCGGACAGAGAGGAACGCTTCTCCACATATGGTGGGATTGTCCTATACTGAAACCTTTTTGGTCAATGGTCAGTAAGCATGTCTCTGATGGTATTGGTGTGGACATCCCTGACTTACCGAGGCACTTCCTTCTCTACATCCCCCCATGCCTCTATCACAATATAAACAAAGTGCTCTGCCCCACCTTCTCAACATGGATAGATGCCTAAGTCCAGTTTATTGGAAAAGCTTGCTCATTCCGAGTGAAGCGGAGTGGATGGGGAAGGTGGGGGGAGATCATGGAAGAAGAGGAATGGCTCACCACCTGTAAGGATACACAAAAAATATTTGACTGCACTTGGGCATCCTGGAAAGATCACATTTCAGGGACGTTCTCTGTTTCATTCAGCTTGGACACTGCCTTGCTGGCCTTGGCTGACCCCAAATTTAAACAGCTAGTCCTGGCGAACCAACCCCCCCCCCCCCGGTCCAATCAAGTCATCGAACCAGGTGTGATCACTGTGTTCACAGTGAGTGAACAATAGTTTGATTCCATATTATTTCTGGTTATCAGTGTAACAAATATGTAGTGAGTTCTATGTTGGTAGGGATCTTATTTGAAGTTAACAGGGTCCTCCTGCCTATTCCTTTTGGGAGAGGGGCTGTGTCCACAGGGACCGATTGTCCGGGACATAGGAGGACCTTCATTGGTTTTATATAGTGATGCTATAGCTCACTGTTTAACGATATTGTCTTTCAGAATTGTGGATGATGATGACTACTTATTTCTTTTCTATGTTTTATTTTGCCTTCTTTGTTTTATTTCTGATTTGTACTGTTGAAAACTTAAAAAAAAAGATTATATAAAAAAATAATAATAATTCAGTTTCATTCAGTAAAATGCTTGCTTCTAGCAATGTAATTCACTGCTATAAGCAAACAATGTGTAAAGAAAAAAAAAAAGAAATACTCATCACTTCCCCAGAGTAGTACAATGTTACTATGGTAACATTATATTGCTCTGGTCACAGTGTATTTAAAAAAAAAATATTAAAAAAGTCAGTGTTCTTGATTACCACCACAGCAGTTATATGATGACGTTGTACTGCACTTGTACGGCAATTGTATATATATTTTTTTTTATTTCTTCATTTTCCAAAAAATTATGAAAAATTACAACTTCAAAAAACCTGCAATGCTTCTTACTAAATACCTTGACTGTCAACTTTCCAAAAAGGGGTAATTGGGGGGGGGGGTATTTGTACTGTCCAGGCATCTTAGGGCTTCAAAAATTGAGATAGGCAGTCAGTTAGGATTGATCACTTTTCAGACATATACCATAGTTTGTGGACTCTAACTTTTCTACAGACTAATTAATATACACTGATTTGGGTTATTTTCAGCAAAGAAATGTAGCAAAATACATTGTGGGCTAAATTCTTGCAGAACAATTATTTATTTTCAAAACAGAAACAAAGAAAAACGTGTTTTTTTTTTCAAAACTTTCTTATTTGATTGGTTGATGCATTTTCCTGGAGCGATTTGCATTTTTACATGCCTTTTTTTCCATGATTCGAATGTGTTTTGTGTTTTTGGGAGGGGTCTGTTGTCATACAGGAGAAACATTTTTGATGTGTTTATGCTGCATATAAATGAAAGTCTATGGAACTAAAAACACAACCTGCTGTGAGCCAAAAAGTCCCTGACCCATTCCAAAAAATGTGCCAATTGAAAATGCAGAGATGTGAACGTGACCCATAGGAAATCATATTAAATGGACTGTAGTGCTTTTTTTGCAAAACTGAAAATGCACTGCAAAACGCATAGGTGTAAACCTAGCCTTGCCTGGAACTCTCCCAGCCCTCCACTGAAGCACTGCTCGATGAATGGCAAAAATGTATGAGAGTCCATTCCTCCTGGTAGTAGGAGGCTCTGCTCCTTCACTGCCAAAACTACAATTCCTACAATCTGATAATTATTTCTTAAAAAGATTTCTGGGGGGGGGGGGGGGATCCCAAGTACTTTGATGCAATTCATCTTGATTACATTAATACTTCATTCTATGTTAAGGCTCTATTCACACTTGTACGACTCCAAAGTCGTTCAACTTTGTATGGGTGTGACTTTGATGTGGCTTGTCCCTCTGCAATATCAGACCCACTGTTGCATGTAAAAAATTCAGGTATGACTTCCGTGCAACTTTTGAGGGTTATAATTGAAGTCTATGGCCTTCAAGATGCATGGAAGTCGGACCAAAGTAGTGCATGAACTACTTTGAAGTCAATGAGATTAAGTCACATATATATGAATGGTTATCATTGGAAGTCGCTGTGACTAAGTTGCATATATATGAATGGTTATCATTGGAAAGCATGGGGTACAACTTGTCATGCAACTTTGATGTCCAAAGTTGCATGACAAGTTTCACAAGTGTGAATGTGGTGTAGCTGTTCTTAAGGAATCCAATCAGATTTAACTAATTCTTCACAATCCCACATTCTATCGATGTCTCAAACATGACACTCAACATGGCAGAAAGGGAGATGAGAGATAAAAGGATAATACTGAACTGAACAATGGTAGAAATATGCAGCAGTAGAGCAGCTGGCAAAATATGAACACTTGCAGCAGTTGCACAGAGTGAAGCAAAGCGAACATATAGATAAGGTAACAAAAACCATAACAGAAGACTATAAAAACATAATACAGCACTGGTAAAAGTACCAAATAATTCTTCCGATACAGATCTGTGCTTGACATATTTTTAGCTATATTAAAAAATAGCTGAAAATTTCAGTGGAATTGGGCATTTTAAATCTAGAAGAATGAATGTGCCCAATCCAATAACCCATAGCAATTGTTCAGTTTTCCCTTTATCAATAGGCACACAATGTAGATGGTTGCAGAAGTGAATGCAAAAACATTAAAGAAGGACAATCTGCAAAACAGATAAATGTTTTATATAAAGCTATAACTTTAAAAGAAAAAGTCATTCTGAGAAGTTGACTCTTTATAGACAAGCAATTTATTTAAGGAACATTCCTATCTTATTATTCATGTCAAAGTATACTATGAGGAAGCAGGAAGAACAGCAAACCTCCACTTCTCATAATCTGGCGATGAGTAGGTTAATGTAGACTAATATGTTTAATGATACATGGCTTTTCACCCGTAAATTACACTCTGCTCGCTCCCCATCTACCCTTCATAGCTAAAAAGATATAAAAGCTAGCATATCTTCCGGATTCCTGGCCACCGGGTGAGCTGAAATGTCAGGCTGCAGCCCCAGCCAGAGTCAAGCTGGGATGTGTCAGAATTCTTGGACTCGGCTCCTGGGTTTAGAGCAGTTAAGAATGCTGCTCTCCATCCTCCACATTTGACGTCAGTAGACAACTACTCGTCAGGGTTATCTGTCAGTAGAAAATGCATGGAATTTCCTCATTTAAAAGTGCTTGAGCACTTCTAGAAGAGGGCCTCCATTTTCACATTTTACAAGTGCTGCAGAAGATCTCAAATCACTTTTCTATGGTAAAGACTAAATGGTCCCATGAATTATTTAAATGTTTATGTGCCCTTCTTGAAGTATATTGAGTTAGCTCCCTGAAATAGTTACACATTAACAATCAGCATACTTGACATTTTCTTGACAAAAAACATTGAATTTTTTAACCACTTCAGCCCCGGAAGGATTTACCCCCTTCCTGACCAGAGCACTTTTTACAATTTGGCACTGCGTCGCTTTAACTGCTAATTGCGCGGTCATGCAATGCTGTACCCAAACGAAATTTGCGTCCTTTTCTTCCCACAAATAGAGCTTTCTTTTGATGGTATTTGATCACCTCTGCCGTTTTTATTTTTTGCGCTATAAACCGAAAATTTTGAAAAAAAATGATATTTTCTACTTTTTGTTATAAAAAAAATCCAACAAACTCAATTTTAGTCATACATTTAGGCCAAAATGTATTCGGCCTCATGTCTTTGGTAAAAAAAATGTCAATAAGTGTATATTTATTGGTTTGCGCAAAAGTTATAGCGTCTACAAGCTAGGGTACATTTTCTGGAATTTACACAGCTTTTAGTTTAAGACTGCCTATGTCAATTCTTGAGGTGCTAAAATGGCAGGGCAGTACAACCCCCCCCCCAAATGACACCATTTTGGAAAGTAGACACCCCAAGGAAATTGCTGAGAGGCATGTTGAGCTCATTGAATTTTATTTTTTTTTGTCCCAAGTGATTGAATAATGACAAAAAAAAAAAAAAATTACAAAAAGTTGTCACTAAATGATATATTGCTCACACAGGCCATGGGCATATGTGGAATTGCACCCCAAAATACATTCAGCTGCTTCTCCTGAGTACGGGGATACCACATGTGTGGGACTTTTTGGGAGCCTAGCCGTGTACGGGGCCCCGAAAACCAATCACCGCCTTCAGGATTTCTAAGGGCGTAAATTTTTGATTTCACTCCTCACTACCTATCACAGTTTTGAAGGCCATAAAATGCCCAGATAGCACAAACCCCCCTCCCCCAAATGACCCCATTTTGGAAAGTAGACACCCCAAGCTATTTGCTGAGAGGCATGTTGAGTCCATGGAATATTTTATATTTTGACACAAAGGAAAGTGACAAATTTTTTTTTTTTTTGCACAAAGTTGTCACTAAATGATATATTGCTCACACAGGCCATGGGCATATGTGGAATTGCACCCCAAAATACATTTAGCTGCTTCTACTGAGTATGGGGATACCCCATGTGTGGGACTTTTTGGGAGCCTAGCCGCGTACGGGGCCCCGAAAACCAATCTCTGCCTTCAGGATTTCTAAGGGTGTAAATTTTTGATTTCATTCTTCACTGCCTATCACAGTTTCGGAGGCCATGGAATGCCCAGGTGGCACAACCCCCCCCCCAAATGACCCCATTTTGGAAAGTAGACACCCCAAGCTATTTGCTGAGAGGCATGGTGAGTATTTTGCAGCTCTCATTTGTTTTTGAAAATGAAAAAAGACAAGAAAAAACTTTTTTTTTTTCTTTTTTCAATTTTCAAAACTTTGTGAAAAAAAGTAAGGTTTGCAAAATACTCACTATACCTCTCAGCAAATAGCTTGGGGTGTCTACTTTCCAAAATAGGGTCATTTGGGGGGGGGGTTTGTGCCACCTGGGCATTCCATTGCCTCCGAAACTGTGATGGGCAGTGAAGAGTGAAATAAAAAATTTACACCCTTAGAAAGCCTGAAGGCGGTGCTTGGTTTTCGGGGTCCCGTACGCGGCTAGGCTCCCAAAAAGTCTCACACGTGGTATCTTTGTACTCAGGAGAAGCAACAGAATGTATTTTGGGGTGTAATTTCACATATTCCCATGGCATGTTTGAGCAATATATCATTTAGTGACAACTTTGTGCAAAAAAAAAAAAAAAAAAATAGTCTCTTTCCCACAACTTGTGTCACAATATAAAATATTCCATGGACTCGACATGCCTCTCAGCAAATAGCTTGGGGTGTCTACTTTCCAAAATGGGGTCATTTGGGGGGTTTTGAACTGTCCTGGCATTTTATGTACAACATTTAGAAGCTTATGTCACACATCACCCACTCTTCTAACCACTTGAAGCCCTTTCTGACACTTTTTGTTTACATGAAAAAATTATTTTTTTTTGCAAGAAAATTACTTTGAACCCCCAAACATTATATATTTTTTTAAAGCAAATGCCCTACAGATTAAAATGGTGGGTGTTTCATTTTTTTTTCACACAGTATTTGCGCAGCGATTTTTCAAACGCATTTTTTGGGGAAAAAACACACTTTTTTAAATTTTAATGCACTAAAACACACTGATGTTTGATGAAATAAAAAAGATGATCTTAGGCCGAGTACATGGATACCAAACATGACATGCTTTAAAATTGCGCACAAACGTGCAGTGGCAACAAAATAAATACATTTTTAAAAGCCTTTAAAAGCCTTTAAAAGCCTTTACAGGTTACCACTTTAGATTTACAGAGGAGGTCTACTGCTAAAATTACTGCCCTCGATCTGACCTTTGTGGTGATACCTCACATGCATGGTGCAATTGCTGTTTACATTTGACGCCAAACCAACGCTTGCGTTCGCCTTAGCGCGAGAGCAGGGGGGGACAGGGGTGCTTTTTTTTTTTTATCTTATTTTTAAACTGTTCCTTTCATTTTTTTTTTTTTTTTAATCATTTTTATTGTT
The DNA here is from genome assembly GCF_042186555.1 of Aquarana catesbeiana. Lineage (NCBI taxonomy): Eukaryota > Metazoa > Chordata > Amphibia > Anura > Ranidae > Aquarana > Aquarana catesbeiana. The sequence continues at coordinate 498,429,266 of NC_133328.1, read as the reverse complement.
ATCACAGGGAATGTAAATATCCCCTATGATAGCAATAGGTAGTGACAGGTACTCTTTTTTGAAAAAATTGGGGTCTATTAGACCTTAGATCTCTCCTCTGCCCTCAAAGCATCTGACCACACCAAGATCGGTGTGATAAAATGCTTTCCCAATTTCCCAATGGCGCTGTTTACATCCGGCGAAATCTAAGTCATGAAATGCTCATAGCTTCTGGTTTCTTAGGCCATAGAGATGTTTGGAGCCACTCTGGTCTCTGATCAGCTCTATGGTCAGCTGGCTGAATCACCGGCTGCATTCTCAGGTTCCCTGTTGAGACAGGAGAGCCAGAGAAAAACACGGAAGATGGTGGGGGGGCATTCCCTCCCACTGCTTGTAAAAGCAGTCTAGAGGCTAATTAGCCACTAGGATTGCTTTTACATGAAAGCTGACCGCTGGCTGAAAAGAATGATACCTAAACCTGCAGGCATCATTCTGGTATAACCACTCAAAGTCGTGAATGGCGTACCTGAAGACAAAAAAATGGTTAACAACAAAACACAGTAAACGGTAAAGTATAAAAAATTGCATACCTGAAAAGCAAACATGATAAAACATAATAACAATAAAACATTGCAGAATAGAATACAGTAAAAAAGAGCAGAACAATAGAGAGAGAATAGAGAGAGAGAACAATAAAACGACAACTATTTTTTTTTTTATTTTATATATATTTTTTTACACTTTTTTTTGTAACTAACTTTTATAACTGTAACCGGTTCCAGGTTTGGGTCTCTCAAAATGCGATGGCATCTTGGGAGACCCTGTGAAAGTGTGCCTAGTCTGTGCAGTGCTGTACCCTACGCTAATACTCAACTAGCGCATGGTAGCGTTCAAAACATTCACCAATGCAATAACCAGGATTGTTAGGACAGGAGGGAAAATAATAGCGGATGTCGCGCCTATATCCGCGCTTGCTGCAGACACAACATCTTTTTTGGGGGGTTAGTTGGGTAGGGGTACTCGGGAGGACATAAAAAAAATGCCTCTCATGCAGCCGACTGCATTTGGTTGGGGATGTGAATGGGGGAATTACGGGCGCTGCAGAAGCGGTGGGTTCCCAATTAGGATTGGCGAATGCAGCAGGAAGGGCATTATGGGCACGACGGGCCTGTGTTTGTCTTCTTCTTGGTGGCAGTGAGACACTACTTGTGCTTGCCACCTCACCAGCTTGAACTGCACTTATGGGACTCGCCACGTCACCAAGTGTTACTGCAGTGCTGGCTTGACTACGACCAGGGTGTACTAGGCCGCTGGTGCTTGCCAGTTCACCAAAACGCTACCAAAAAAAATGTTAGCGATCGCAGGGATCAGGCCTGACTCTGCGAATGCTGCAGTTATGTGTTTAGTGTTTTGTAAGTGACAGTGATCGATCGATACTGCACTTGGGTGGGCTGGGCTGGGCAGAGGGGCAAAACGCAGGTGCTAGCAGGTGTCTGGGCTGATCCCGCTAACACTGCGTTTTTGGGAACCCTAAACTGCTGGGGACGCTAGTATAGATCTGATCGGATCAGATATTGATCCGTTCAGATACTATACCACTAAGGGAGGTGTACGGTGCGTGCGTGGGTGTTAGCGGTACTGGCGCTAACCTGACGCTGCCTGGGGCTGGTGCTTGCCAGTTCACCAAAACGCTACCAAAAAAACTGTTAGCGATTGCAGGGATCAGGCCTGGCTCTGCGAACGCTGCAGTTATGCATTTAGTGTTTTGTAAGTGACAGTGATCGATCGATACTGCACTTGGGTGGGCTGGGCCGGGCGGAGGGGCAAAATGCAGGTGCTAGCAGGTATCTGGGCTGATCCCGCTAACACTGCATTTTTGGGAACCCTAAACTACTGGGGACGCTAGTATAGATCTGATCGGATCAGATATTGATCCGATCAGATACTATACCACTAAGGGAGGTGTATGCTGCATGCGTGGGTATTAGCGGTACTGGCGCTAATCTGACGCTGCCTGGGGCGACGCATATCACCGCCGGGCGATCAGGGGGCTAAACCTTTATTAGGTAATAAACGGCGGGTTCCCTGACACTATAAAAAATAAACGAATTAACCAGCGTCACCCGTAACAGTTATATGGTGATCAGTGGTGAAACTAGGGGGCAATCAAGGGGTTAAAACATTTATTAGTGGTAGTATATGGCGGTCCCTGACGCTATAAAACGCTGACGGCGAACCTAAATATTTACCTCCCTAACTAGCGTCACCAGTGACACTAATACAGCGATCAGAAAAATGATCGCTTAGCGACACTGGCGACGGGGGGGTGATCAAGGGGTTAAAACTTTATTAGGGGGGGTTAGGGGGTATCCTAGACCTAAAGGGGGCTAACCCTAACTGCCCTACCACACTAACTGTCACAAACTGACACCATGCAGTAATCAGAAAAAAAAACAAAAAAAAACTGCTTGGTGTCAGTGTGACGGGGGGGGGGTGATCAGGGGGTAATCGGGGGGGGGATCGGGGGTGTAATGTGTGCCTGGCATGTTCTACTGTATGTGTGTGTGTTGTGCACTCACATTACAGTCTTCTCTCCTCGGCGCCGGAACAGAAAATGCCGAGCCGAGGAGAGATGACATCATTTCCTCTGCCTCTGTGCACAATACAGAGGCAGTGAAATGATCCCATTGGCTGGGAGCGATCACGAGGGGGGGGGGGCACGAATGGATGGCCTCCCCCTCACCTCCGATCGCCGGGGAAGATTTGCCGACTGCCGCAGGCACCGGGGGGGTGGGGGGGTCCGATCGGATCTCCCACCCGCGGGCAGGCAAGGATGTACCTGTAAGTCCTTTTGCCTGCCCGTGCCATTCTGCCGACGTACATCGTCGTGCAGCGGTCGGCAACTGGTTAAATAATGCATTTTAACATTGCTACACCAAACAATTTCTAGCTCACTTATTGGCCAAAGGAGGAACAATAGTTCAAACACTTTAAGCCTGGTAATGCTTCTGCATTTAAAAACCATGTGGTTTTAAAGTGAATGTAAATGCATTAAAAAAAAAACACAAACATGTTATACTTACTTGCTCTGTGGAATGGTTTTGCAAAGAGCAGCCCCGATCCTCCTCTTTTTGGGTCCCCCGCAGGCACTCCTGGCCCCTCCCTCCAGCTGCTTGCTGTGGTTGCACCCGAGCAGGCTTTCTCCCGAGCTGCTGCTCTGTGTGTCTATTTACACACAGCCTTGGCTCAGCCCTGCCCCCCACTCTCTCCTCATTGGCACACTGGCTGTGATTGTTAATAGCTGGAGCCAATGGCTCCTACTGCTATCTCAGCCAATGAGGAGGGAGAGAACATCGCTGCATTGGGATGGGGCTCAGATAGGTATGGGGGGGGGGGGGCTGGGGGGTGCTGCTGCAAAAAAGTGGTTTCTTTTACCTTCATGCATAGAATGCATGAAGGTAAAAAACCTTGAGCCTTTTACAACCACTTTTAGTGTGCTGTATACTGCACTGCAGGACGTTTTATGCACAATTTTCATGTTTCAACATGCGTAGTCTAGAGGGAGAGAACCTTTCTGTGCAGTTCTATAAACAAATTTATGTGCATTTTAACATGAATTTCAAATGTGCTACCATTCATTCTTATGAACCGTGCACTTCTTGAAAAATTCAAGCAAACTGAGGCATGCACAAGTTAAAATGGTACAATTCAATACAATCATACAGAAATATGTATGTGCTTCAGTACTTTCGCCTACAGAGCCATTTGTTTAAATGCACATTTTAGGATTGAAGATTCCTTAATACAACAGGATATATTTCCTGAAAGCAGAGACCCTCTAGAATAAAATGGTGGCAGTTGCAATTTTTTGTATCACACAATAATTGTGGCACTGTCTATATTTTCAGTACAAAATACACTCACATTATGTGCACACAAACACAATATAGTCCCCAATGTTTGGTGAAATGTTAAAGATAAGGTTGCATTGAGAAAATAGATACTAAATATGTCAAGCTTCAAAACTGGGCACCCGTGAAATGGCAAAAAATTTACAGTAATCAAAATTGAACATATGTGGCCCTTTAAAAGCCTTTACATATCATAAGTTTAGTTTTAACCTTGAATGATGGCGATATAATTATGTGCACTCCAATATTCACATGATATCTAATATGTATGGCGCAATTGTATTTGTATGAATGTGCACCTAAAACGTGTCTTTATTCTTGTGCATGTACATTGGGGTAGGGGGCTTTCTTTCAAAGCTTTCCTGTTTTTTTTTGTTTTTGTTTTTTTTATTAAACTTTAATTTTTCTCATTTTTTTTCTTTTAATCTTACATTTATTGCTAACACAAGGGGATTGATAAGCATCTGCACCTTCCTCAGCATGTAGAAGCAATCACTTCTACTGTACAAGAAACCAGACGGTCGGAAGAAAATTGTTGCTGCCAATAAGGTAATAGTTATGTTGGTGACAGAGAAAGGGTTAAATCTATGTAATTCATAGATGTGTATATGAGTTTACACCATTCTTCCAAAGCTGAACTCCAAGCAAAATGATAAATACACAGGTGGAATACACACTGTATAGGAAGTGATTCATCTCTGCTGCTTAGCTCTGATTTTTCTTTGCTATAGTTCAATAACACTTACATGTCTTAAACAGTAGAAGGAAAAGTGGCAGACTGCTTCTCCTCGTCAGCATGCTCCTTGCACTGCAGCACTTCTTGTGCTGCTTCTTCCTCTTAAAGTCTGAGCAAGGCTGTACAGGGATTGCAAGTGGCTAATAACAGGTAAAATTCAGGTACGCTGCTTGAATGAAAATTTTTGATTGAATAATAAATTCAGAGTTGGAAAAATGTGTGTCTGGAGTTCAGCTTGAAGCAATGATATACTAAAGTTTTTAATAAGGGTGTGCAACCTCACATTACCAGGACTTCAGAACATATAAATAAAACATTAAACCACTAGGGAGTATGGCTTTTACCTTTATAAATAAGGCTGCTTTAATGTAATGTTAATAAAATTACCTTCCCATTTTAATCTTTGTCAAGCCATGACCTTCAAAAACTGCCTACATATTCAAATGTTGGCAACAAAATTCTGTTGGTAGGCAGTTTTTACAATCAAAGATTGTTGCCTGTGCAGATCTGTCTTAAATCGTAGCTGCTGACTTTTAATAAACACTCACCTGCCCATGGATCCAACGCTGTCCTCAGCCGACTAGTTTCTTTGGTATTCAGTCCCCGGCATAATAACTGTGGGCAGGCGGCTGTGAATGCTTACTGCGCATGTGTAAGCCATGCTGCGCTATCTGAATGGTCCTGCAGCTTTCTGGTACCTGTGATGCATCCCAGAGGACTGCAAGGCAAAGGAGGGGGCAACTTCCACTTGGATCGCTGCGGCGATACGGCCAGAAGTGGGAGCGGGTACCTGTTAAAACCAAGCACCCGCTCCCCCTCCAAAAAAATAAGTACCAAACGTGAAAGAGGATAGGGGGAGGAGGAAGAAAAACATAACTTCCCCTTTTGGGTGAAGTTCCGCTTTAAGCACTTGGGGGCTAAAAACATGCATGCATCATACAAACGAAGAGAAGAACAGCTGGGGGAGTCAATGGCCGAGAAGGATCTGAGTGTTCTGGTAGATCATAGATTGAATGCCAAGCTGCAACTTTTATTTATTAAAAGGTGTGGAAAAATGTAAGACCTGATCTGAAATGTGCAGTTCCGTTTTGGGCACCTGTACACAAAAAGGAGAAAGCTGAGAAGTGCAACCAAACTGAGAAGAGGCATAGAGGAGCTCACCTATAAAAAAACAATTATATAAACTGAATGTATTCTCTCTTGAGAATATGTGATTAAGGGGGGGGGGGGGGGGGTATGATCATCAAGTATAAATACATAGGTGGTCATCATAGTGAACGTGGTGATGATTATTCACTTTCAGCTCATTAGAGGACAAGGAGGCACCCTTTACATATGAACTGCTTCACAGTTAGACATGTGAAAATGTGGAATAAACTCCCTCAAGAACTAGTTCTGGCCATCTCAATATATTGTTTTCAAAAAGAGCTGGATCCATTCCTAAATGCACAAAATATAACTGGATACTAACATTTATAGGCAATAACACCAGGGGTGGTTGAAGCAGGGAATATCCAATTGCATCTTCAGCGATCAGAAAGGAATTATTTTTCCCCTGCTAGTGCAAATCAAATCATGCTTTATTATTTTATTTTTTTGCCTTACTCTGGATCATCTAGGGGTATAAGATTGTGTATATGGAGTCTATTAGTTTTTTTTCTGTTGGCTAAAACTAGATGGAAAAAAATAGATTTTTTATTGATTTTTTTTTTACCTATGTAACCTGTTGGCACCCTAGCGCTGACACTCTAAATGATTAGGGCTTCTGCGTATGGGGGAACATGTGATCTCATCCAGTGGCAGTGTTCAGGCAGGTAATAATTAGGCCTAAACATTGTCTTACGCGTGGGGGAATCTGGGTGTTCTCCAATTCCTTTCAACACAGGAGCCTAAGCAAGATGGACTCTTGCTGTGGGGAGGAGGGTAGAGAGCATGGATTAGTATAACTTGCTGTGGGAGAAGCTATCAGCAGATACTTTGCCGTATACGGGTAGTGCCCTTTTAATGCACTTAATTTGAAATGCATCAATATTTACAGTTTCTCACAACTACCTGTTTAGCTGTCAGTGAAGCCCACTAAAAGAAGTTTCCTGAAATTTTGTGGCCACACTGCTCCTGAATTCAGAGCAAAGGTGCCACTTTCATGTAGGCTGTGCCTGATTGCTCTACAGTGACATGAAAGTGTTGCAGACAGCGTGGCCATTAGCACTGTCATTGCTGTCAGTTAGCAGCTGGCCACACCTAGTTCTGCAGCAAGAGAGAAAGGAAATATAGGACTTTAAATGAGGTTATTGATTTGTGGGGGTGAAGTAATTTGAAAGTATATATTTTATTGGCATATTAGGTGTAACAATACATAACAATAATGCACATAGTAAAAATGATTTCATATATAATATATATATATATATATATATATATATAAATATACACACACACAAATACAGTATATATGTATACACATACACACACACATACATACAGTATCTCACAAAAGTGAGTACACCTTTGACATTTTTGTAAATGTTTTATTATATCTTTTCATGTGGCAACACTGAAGAAATTACACTTTGCTACAATGTTAAGTAGTGAGTGGCAAAAAAAGTGAGTACACCCCTAAGTGAAAATATCCAAATTGGGCCCAAAGTGTCAATATTTTGTGTGGCCACCATTATTTTCCAGCACTGCCTTAACCCTCTTGGGCATGGAGTTCACCAGAGCTTCACAGGTTGCCACTGGAGTCCTCTTCCACTCCTCCATGACGACATCACGGAGCTGGTGGATGTTAGAGACCTTGCAATCCTCCACCTTCCTTTGAGAATGCCCCACAGATGCTCAATAGGGTTTAGGTCTGGGGACATGCTTGGCCAGTCCATCACCTTTACCCTCAGCTTCTTGGAGGTGTATTTGGGGTAGTTATCATGTTGGAATACTGCCCTGCAGTCCAATTTCTGAAGGGATGGGATCATGCTCTGCTTCAGTATGTCACAGTACATGTTGGCATTCATGGTTCCCTCAATGAACTGTAGCTCCCCAGTGTCGGCAGCACTCATACAGCCCCAGGCCATGACACTCCCACCACCATGCTTGACTGTAGGCAAGACACACTTGTCTTTGCACTCATCACCTGGTTACCACCACACATACTTGACACCATCAGAACCAAATAAGTTTATCTTGGTCTCATCAGACCACAGGACATGGTTCCAGTAATCCATGTCCTTAGTCTGCTTTTCTTCAGCAAACTGTTTGCAGGCTTTCTTGTGCATCATCTTGAGGAGAGGCTTCCTTCTGGGATGAAAGCCATGCAGACCAATTAAATGCAGTGTGCAGCGAATGGTCTGAGCACTGACAGGCTGACCCCCCACCCCTTCAACCTCTGCAGCAATCCTGGCAGCACTCACCAAGACAACCTCTGGATATGACGCTGAGCACGTGCACTCAACTTCTTTGGTCGACCATGGCGAGGCTTGTTCTGAATGGAACCTGTCCTGTTAAACCACTGTATGGTCTTGGCCAACGTGCTGCAGCTCAGTTTCAGGGTCTTGGCAATCTTCTTATAGCCTATGCCATCTTTATGTAGAGCAACAATTCTTTTTTTTTTCAGATCCTCAGAGAGTTCTTTGACATGAGGTGCCATGTTGAACTTCCAATGACCAGTATGAGAGTGTGAGAGCGATAACACCAACTTTAACAAACCTGCTCCCCATTCACACCTGAGACATTGTAACACTAATGAGTCACATGACATCGGGGAGGGAAAATGGCTAATTGGACCCAATTTGGACATTTTCACTTAGGGGTGTACTCACTTTTGTTGCCAGCGGTTTAGACATTAATGGCAGTGTGTTGAGTTATTTTGAGAGGACAGCAAATTTACACTGTTATACAAGCTGTACACTCACTACTTTACATTGTAGCAAAGTGCCAGTTCTTGAGTGTTGTCACATGAAAAGATAGAATAAAATATTTACAAAAATGTGAGGGGTGTACTCACTTTTGTGAGATGGTGTGGACCTCATGAATACATATACATATCAATTTGACGTCATATAGAAGCGACAAAAATCGAAGTTACTTACCGGTAATGTTTTTCCCAAGAGTCTTTCAGGACAGCACACTTGGGAGACCTCGGCTCCTCCCTTCTCAGGAAACACCGCCTCCACCAGATCTTTATTTCACTCCTTCCCTCCAGCCTGTCAGTTTTTGCACGAGAACCTCCGGCCAGTCTAGGGAGACATAAGAACACATAATACCAACCTTCATACTCCTGATGCTCTCACGTCCTAGTGGCAAGATATTATTTTGGGTGGGTACCGGTGCTGTCCTGAAAGACTCTTAGAAAAAACGTTACCGGTAAGTAACTTCGATTTTCCCTATTTCGTCTTTCAGGACAGCACACTTGAGAGGATAAGTGAGCACTTACCCTAGGGTGGGACTACTGCTTGCAGAACTTTACGCCCAAAGGCCTGGTCCTGGGCAGACAATAATTTCAGTCTGTAGTGCTTAACGAAAGTCTTAAAACCTGACCACGTTGCTGCTCTGCAGATTTGATTGGGTGTAATACCAGCCCACTCTGCCTGTGACGTTGCCATGGCTCTTGTGGAATAGGCCCTAATACCTTCCGGGACCTCCACCCCCTTTGCTATATAGGCCTGACTGATAGCCAACCTTAGCCATCTGGCTATAGCGTGTCTAGAGGCTTTGGACCCCTTCCTAGCCCCTGAAAAAGAAACAAAAAAAGGAATCAGATTTTTTAAACTGTTCTGTAATCTCCAGGTATTTTAGTGCACATCTTCTGACATCTAAACTGTGGAAGACATGCTCCTGTTGCCTCACAGGATTTGAACAAAAAGTGGGCAAACAGATTTCCTGGCTTCTATGAAATTTAGAAACCACCTTTGGAAAAAAGGCCGGATCGGTTTTAAAAATAATCAAATCCGGAAAGACTTGAAGGAAAGGTGCCCTCCTCGAGGGGGCTTCTAGCTCACTAACCATCCTTGCAGTAGTGATAGCTACTAAAAAAAACATCTTGAGGGTTAAAGATTTCACTGTACAAGACTCAATAGGCTCAAAAGGATCCTCTGTAAGAGCCTGAAGCACTAAGGTGAGGTCCCATACAGGAAAGGGATGAGAGCTGACTGGTCTCTGCCTACTTAAAGCTTTAAAAAACCTGGATATCCAAAGATTCACTGCTAGTTGTTGTTCAAGGAATACACTTAAAGCAGAAACTTGACCCTTAAGAGTACTAAGGGTCAAACCCTTGTCTGCCCCACTCTGTAGGAAATCCAGCACTGCTACTGAACTGCGAACGCTAAAGGAGCTCTCTGCGCACCAAGAATTGAACGTCTTCCAGACTTTAGAAAAAATCTTGCGCTTCTCTTCCTTCCTAGAATTTAGAAGAGTTACTACCAACCTTTCGGAGAACCCCTTACTTCTCAGCATTTCCTCCTCAGTAGCCAGGCTGCCAGATTCCACCTCTCCACCTGAGGGCAGAAGATTGGGCCTTGATAGAGGAGGTCTTCCCTGACCGGCAATATCCAAGGTAGTTCCACCGCCAGCTTCTATAGGACAGAGAACCATGGCCTCCTGGGCCAGTGTGGCGCTATCAAGATCAGGGTCGTGTCCTCTGACTGGAATTTCCTCAAGACTGCAGGCAACAGTACAGAAGAGGGGAAGGCATAGCTCTGAGAAAGAGCGTCCACCCCTATTGCCCCGTCCCACCAGTTCAGAGAGAAGAAGAGGGGAGCTTTTGTGTTCTCTCTTGAAGCGAAAAGGTCCACACATGGAACCCCCCACTTCTGGATAATCATCCTGTAGATGACTTGACTCAGGACCCAGTCGCTCTCACTCAACTTCCTCTGGCTGAGGAAGTCTGCCCTCTGGTTTAACTCCCCCTTTAGGTGTACTGCCGATAGCGAGAGCACCGTGACCTCGGCCCAGTTGAATGTTGTTTTCATCAGAGCCCAAAGGAAACTGCTTCTGGTGCCCCTCTGTTGGTTGATGTAAGCAACTGCTGAGGAATTGTCTGAGCGGACCTGTACGTGATGTCCCTGGAGCTCCTGTTGGAAAGCTCTGAGAGTCAGAGAAATGGCTTTCAGCTCTCTCCAGTTCGAGGACTTCCCCGCTTTCTCGACTCTCCAGGATCCCTGCGCCAGACTCATCCCCAGGTGTGCTCCCCAACCTGTGCCGCTTGCGTCTGTTGTGACGACCTTGCACACTGGCAGTACGCGTTCCAAACCCTGCGATAGTTTTGCTGCCTTCTTCCACCACCACAAGGATCTCTTTACCCGTATTGGAATTAGAACCGTTGAGTCAGGGACCTCTGAGTGCTATCCCAAACTTCCAGAATAAACAACTGTAAAGGGCGGAAGTGCAATCCCGCCCACCTTACCGCTAGGAGGGCAGCCATCAGCAATTCCAAAGCTGACATGGCCTTTCTTATGGAGATTTGTTGATTGCCTTGTAGAACTGCCAAGGCTTTGTCTACTTTGCAAATTTTCTCTTCTGGAAGGAAAACTCTCCGCTGGGTTGAGTCCAAAATGTAACCTAGGTACGTAACCTTCTGGGATGGAACCAGGCTGGATTTCTCCAAATTTAAGAGCCATCCCAGATGCTCCAACACATTCCTTGCTATCTGCAAATCCTGGACCAGCTGCTCCGGCGAAGGAGCAAAAAGGAGCAGGTCGTCCAGGTATGCGATCGCTGATATTCCCCGAAGTCGCAAAAAGGCCAGCGCCTCCACCATAACTTTGTTGAATATCTGGGGCGAAGAGGATAGCCCAAAGGGGAGGGCTTGAAACTGAAGATGTACCATTTCCTCCCCGGACCTTACTGCCAGTCTGAGGAACCTCTGACTGTCTTCTGCAATTGGAATGTGCAGATAGGCTTAGATCTATGGATGCCATGTAGCAATTTGGAGGAAGCAGTGTTGTCAAAGAAAAAAATGGAATCCATCCGAAACCTTTTGTAGGAGATTGATAGATTCAAGAGTGTTAGGTTCAGGACGAGCCTGAACTTCTCTGAAGGCTTCCGAACCACAAAGTTGTGGGAATAGAAACCTCTGCCTATCTCCCCAGGTGGGACCCGTGATACTACATCCTGCTGTTCTAGATCCTCCAGTGAGGCTAGTAATGCTGCCGCCTTCTCCGTACACTTTGGCAAGTCTGTAACTAGCAGCCTGTGGGGGGGGGGGGGGGGACTTGAGAATTCTAATCTGTACCCCCTCCTTACAATCCCTAGTATGAACGGATTGGAGGTAACCGACTCCCACTGTGGACTGAACAGTAAATCCCCCATGAAAGGAACTCCACAAAGCTTGATTTTTGATGCATTGTCCCCTTGCCAGGTTTTTAGCCAAAGAGCTCTCCTGGCTGAATTGGCCAAAGCAGAGGATCTAGCAGACATGCGGACCGACTCTGTTGAGGCATCCGCAATGTATGCGATCCCTTTTAAAAGCATTGGAAAGGAGGAGTGAATCGTCTCTTTGGCGGTCCCAGCCTCAATATGTGTTTTTATATGTGTTAGCCAGTGCTCCATGTTACGTGCCACCACTGTGACAGCCATGGCAGGCTTAAGATTTCCTAGAGAGGAATCCCAGGATTTCTTGAGGAGAGAATCCATCCTCTTGTCAATGGGGTCTGCTAGCACCTCCATATCTTCAAAAGCCAAGTCTGTTTTTCTGGATACCTGAGAGAAAGCTGCATCCAGTCTAGGCGACTTGTTCCACACAGCAGCTTCGTCCTCTGAAAAAGGGAATCTGCGCTTTAATGCTCTAGAAAAGAAAGGTTTCCTTTCTGGGTCTCGCCATTCCTTTTTAATTGTGTCTACTAGGACCTCATGTACCGGAAAGACCTTTTTCCTCTGCTCTCCAAGACCAACGTACATCTGATCATGTAGAGACAGAGATTTTTTCTCCTCTTGGATACCTAGGGTGGTGTGGATTGCTCCCAAGAGCTCTTCCATTTCCTCCAAGGAGAGTTTGTATCGGGAGGTTCTGGAGGACTCGCCATCTACCTTCTCTCCGTCTGACTCCCTTGAGGAGTCTGAGGATGTGCTATCAGGATCATCCTCCAATGCTTCTCTGGTGCCCCCAGGTAACCCCTCACTGACGGAGGGACCTGAAGGACCAGTTGCGACATCTAGCTGGGGGTTGCATAGGCTGAAAATTTTCAAATAATGCTTTAAAAGATTGAAAAGTGCTGGAAAGCTCTTTAACAGAAGCCGCCAGGTCAGAGCTTTGTTCCATAGAATGTTCCTTGACTAAGCCCTCAATGCAATTCCTGCACAAAACCTTCCCCCAGGACTCCCCTAAAGCACTCCTACATGATGGGCACTTTTTCTTGGAAACGTGAGGGCTTGTCCTGAAACGACAAAAACCCCGCATCAGCACCTGCTAGCGTAAGATTAAACACCAGACCGACACCAGGAGTGCACCCCCCAGGACGACCACCACCAGGGTCCCAGACGTATATCTCCTCCCCTCTGACCACCAAGAGGGGGGTTCACCCATAGAGCTAGGTGGGAAGATGGTAAGGGAACACCACCCCAGGGTTCCACTTACCTTAGTGTGGCTGGTGCTGGCGTCACCCGGCACAGAATGGGAACTGTCAGTCTCCGACATCTCTCAGGCCAGAAGTGTGGTCAGCCTCAGGCTGCTCCTCTAAGCTGTCACTACAGCTTCAACGAAGCCCACACCAGCCGTCGCGCCGCTCGTTTTCCGTCCTGCAGGCCGGAACCTGGAAGCCATGGGTCAACCAGAAGTGTCCTCCCCCACCAGAAATTACGTCGCCCATCATTCAACCCAGCCTTGAACTCCATGCTGGCTGCCCTAGAGCAAGGGGGACTCGGACACTTCCGCATCACCTTCCCCAGGCAGCAGAAGATGAGAGCCCAGGCCTCCACATTCCCCAAGGGAGGACAGGGAGCGCAATGCCACTGCAGGTAACGGACTCCCCAGCCCTACTTCCGTGTATGAGAGACCTCTGTCTCTCCCTTCCAGGATAACACCGGCCTCAGCCTCCCCAGCTGAAAAAGGCCCAGGTTCCTAGCGATGTCTCCTCGCTGGAGGAAACACCAAAACTGACGGGCTGGAGGGGAAGGAGTGACTTAAAGATCTGGTGGAGGCGGTGTTCCCTGAGAAGGGAGGAGCCGAGGTCTCTCAAGTGTGCTGTCCTGAAAGACGAAATAGGGAAAATTTTGTATGGATAAAAAATATAAATGCAAATTCACATATATATATATATATATATATATATATATATATGCGCATGTCGTCTAACTGGCATTATGCAGTGTGGTATATGGTAACAGGCATGAGAATATGCATCCCCTGCCTGGGCGGTGAACACCACACAAGATCGACGCCCATTTCCCAGCTGTGTCAGCTAAGATGGAGATGAACGTGCCCCCACTGTCCTACCCTATTGTTTAGTTAGTCAATCACTCTCTTGCCCACTTGCTTTTTGGCAACCTGGTACTACCTCGGATGGTTCTGTATACATGTTCTCCGTGTGCGCAATGCTTGTACACTGCTTCAGTACACCTCAGCTCTCGGGAGAGACAAATCTCTGGTCCTGGCCCCACGTCTACTACATACCATTGCATTCCACTCTATGTAAGTAATCAGGATTGGCAACTGTTTTATCCTGTTATGGCTAGTGCCCCACTAGATTAATCCTATTTTGTTTATTGTAGATTAAATTTGAGCATCCGCCCCTGAGGAAGTGTTTACATACCCGAAATTCGCCAGGCTCTTAGGATGCATTCTCATGCGTATTAATAGTAACCTATCTAGACTCCTCATTTACAACCAAAAAAGACCATACTGTCTTCCTTATCAATTAACACACTGCATAGCGCCGGTTCGACTGTATATATATATATATGAATTTGCATCTATTTTTTATCCATACTACATTTTTTGTCAGTTCTTTATGCCGTCAAATTGATATGTATATGTATTCATGAGGTCCACACCATGTATGTGTGTGTGTATATATATATATATATATATATATATATATATATATATATATATATATATGTATATATATATATATATATATGTGTGTGTATATATATATATATATATATATATATATATATATATATATATATATGAAATCATTTTTACTCTGTGCATCATTGTTATGTAATGTTACACCCAATATGCCAATTAAATATACTTTCAAATTTCTTCACCCACGCAAATCAATAACCTCATTTAAAGTCCCATTTTTCCTTTTTCTCATACTTGAACCAGGGATGGAGGCACATACCATGCGATTCATTTAAAGTCCCAAATCCCCCCCCCCCCCCATTATTTTAGTTCTGCAGCAAAGTCCCGCTAATGAAACCCCCCTAGTGTGTGCTGCAGTGTCTGGTAGAGGCAGTATGTGAGACACAAAGGAAAGAAAACTCAGTTCATTCAGGGAAGATAAATGAAGTCCTGTGTTTACTTTATGAGGCTTGTGCATCATACAATAACTGGATTAAGG